>NC_089740.1:14620551-14968551 GCF_035083965.1 Branchiostoma lanceolatum
ACACGAGAATGAACGCCCCTTGTCATAACATACATTACAATGAGGAATTATCAAATATTTACTAGCGTTTTGATACATTAATTTTGGCCCCTTTTTTTACAAACGACCGGAAGTAGAGCTGACTACCGGAAACCAACCGGCCCGGACTTCCAACGTTCGTCTTTTTCAAGGCACCAACAACCCAGATCGACCAAGTGACATTTACTAACATTATAACTCATATGTTCATATTCGATAGCTGTGTAGTTTTGTGTCCTTACCAACCTCTACTGTTACGTGATTTTATATCAAGATGAATTTTCGACGTTTAAATGATACCTATATTGTCATGCTTATTTTGTGTTTAAGACGAAGCGTGTTCATGACTTGCCCTTTAACCATTAAGATAAAATAATTTTATACTTCAGGGTAAACAAACAACAATGCGACACTCTAGATATTAACGAAAACGGACAAAAGTGCAATGTGACGTCGATGTCCATTAATTAGGGTGACATAGTTGTAGTACTCTGTGAGCTTTGCGATCATTGGTTGAATAAAACTTACGGGTGCTACCTTGTGTTTGAAATCATCTTTTCTTTAAGTGTGCAACAGATAGCCTTAGTCTAGGAAAAAGGATTAAGAAAGAAACAAAGAGAGAGGGAAAGAGAGAAAGAAACAAAGAAAAGAAAGAGGGATGTAGAGTTAGAGCTGGCTAGCCTAAGATGTGCGACTTCCAAAATTAGTACTACATAGGTTGAGCATTAGACTAGTTACATGAGTAGGTCGCAAAATGAAAGTGCCAAAATTCCAGTGAGGCAGAATGAAAAAAAAGAACACTGATTCAATAGAATACAACTCAAAACGCTGAAGACAAACGATTATGGCTGTCTTTTTATAACATAGAATACTTTAATTGACAAAACAGATACGGAATGACATAGATACATGCTGAAGTGGTTATCTAATGCTCTTCAGCTGTATATATTGAATTACATGTACATCTTTTGTCAACACTCATGCATGCATTAACTCACACTCACTCATTCATATATCACTCACTCACTCACTCACTCACTCACTCACTCACTCACTCACTCACTCACTCACTCACTCACTCACTCACTCACTCACTCACTCACTCACTCACTCACTGTTCTAAGGTCCCCTGTTGCACATAATTTCTAGCTATGGGTGCACCTGCATATTTTTGTAGGCTATTGGGTAAAGCTACTGTTGTACATTAGTATACAGAATATTTTTGAAAACATGTATCAGAATAAAAAGGTAACCTTTGGTTGTGTATGACTTTGTACTTATTAATTTGATGTATTAATTCTATAGCTATATGTAGTACGTTGCGTTGTTGCGAAATGCCCCATTGTTATGCGGTATCGACTCCATTCACAAGTTTTTACAGACAATGCCGATTGTAAAAGTGACACTCCTCGCCACAAAAATATGCGAATTTTCATGAATTTTGGCAAAATAATTCAGGAAAAAGCAGTATAATGGAGATGAGCTTAGCCTAACTCTGCTATTAAACGAACATCATATATAGCATTCTTACTCGTTAATAAATTATGACAAACTTTGACATCTGTGCCTGTGTCTTGACTTGTCAACCTCTATTTGTAAGAAGACCACATGTGTAAGACGACCGGATTCTATCGGTCCCCTGGGAGGTCTTCTTAGACAAGTTTGACTGTACTTCAAAGAGGCAATAGCATTAAACTTTGGATTGTGTTTTGCTGACATTCAAAAATTATTCCATTTTATGTTGTGCACCCGGAACTCTTTCTGTGGGCGTACATGTATTCTGAAAAATCAATTTCGAGCCCTGATCTACAAGGGGCCTACATGAAGAAGTGCATGCTTCCCGTCCACTTCGGTTGGATGTGCTCACCGTAGTAGTCTCGGATTCGCAGCGTACCGTGGCACACCGCAACGATCTCCGCCAGGTAATCGTCATTGACCATGTCGGAATACTCAAGGTCAAGGTCGCGCAGACACGGAGCGTAGCTGGCGGAGCGATGGGGGACGTACAAGTCCTCAAACTCCTGGGGGAGACCAGTTAAAAGTCAGAGGTTAATAATCTTATTGAAAATTCATGCCCATAGGCTAACTGCAGGTTTACATCAACTTTTAACAATGATAAGTTTCTTGTTATTCTTGTTGATCCCGAAGAAGGCGACGGTGGTTGTTGAAAATTTGATCCGTGAATACCTTAGTGTTGGAAGAAAGTTAAGCACTGAATTATAAGTTTGCTCTCAATTGTTAGCTTTGTGCCACAGCAATTTTTTCAAATGTATCTAAAAGTAAAAATTGATCGGTAGGAAAACTTAAATCTGAATGCATTTACTCCCTATGACTGGGTGACCAATTGATCAAACTTTTCGAAAAGAGCTAGGGAAATTTTTTCCCCGTACAATAAATCTGTAAATACTACTACAGTACATAGCGTTTGTCTTCTCTGTGATGACCAGTGGAAGATTACAGCTCAGAGTCTTCAGTTAGCTAAACTTGTTCAAAAACACTTTCAATTATGACTTTTTCTGACCTCGTCGCTGGACCACTGATCCTCTCCCTCCTCCTCAAACACTCGCCGCTCCTTTTCCTTCAGCTTCAGCAGGGACTGGCACCGACGCCACCTAGCAAGATCTGCAGGAAGTGCAACAGTTACAGATTCAGCCAACATGTCTTCGTAACACCGTTTGGCCCAGAACCAAGAGATCCTGGGTTTGATTTAGCCTCCACCAGGCCCTGCCGATCGCTGGGAAAATAGTAGAGATTAGCCAAATAGAGTGAATTGTATGAGGGGAGTCGACTACGCAGACAGGGTCCGATAGGCAATTGATACCCTCCATGGCCAAACAAATTAAACAAACAAACATGGCCAAACAGGAACAGGAGAGGCAAGTCTTTAAACAATACAGCCATTCAGGTGTATTGTACACAATTTAAATGTATGTGTATAACATAACTTAGAGCCTGCATCTCGAATGCTCAGTCCTATAAATGTCTTTAATTTCACAGCAAGGAAAAACATCTACTGTTTGGGTTTGTACTAATTGTTTTTAGATATCAAAAACTGACAGCAGCCAACTGCAAATAAGTGCACATTACCTGATATGATGGGTAGGAAGGGTTTGGATGTGATCCTCTTCAGACCAGCAAGTCGAGCATCCCGTAACCGGGGGCAACAGACGAGGACTCGGGAGATGGACGAGTCAGTGAGGTCTATGGAGACAAACATAATCTATCAAAAACTGACATAGAGTCTATGTTTTGTTTTTTGTTTTATTCGCACATGTAAAAAAAAACAATAGTGAAATAATTGAAAGTATCTAAAAGAACGTACAGGAGGAGAAAAGAAGCCAGCAAGGCTTTTAAAAACTCTCCTCCTTTTAACTTATCAAATGTTGATTATACAGTTATACAAATGTACAGTACAATAATATCATTCTCAAAATGTAGTCCTCTATATCAGACCAGTAACTATAGCAGTGCATCATGGTGTCTTTTGGATATCCCACAATAACTTGGAAACAAAGACATTAGATGCCATTCTTTTATAGAGGACACCCAAAGGATACCATGTGTCCCTGGTGATAACATACACATGTACATGTGTTCCCCTGCACACACAGATACTGTGTCTGTTGTTTTTTTCCTCATACCAGACACTCATGAAAATCAATTGACCAAGGTTTGAAAAGAGTAGGGGTCCTTTCCGGTGTGAATTGATCAAATAAATCTGTCCGGATATGCATCAGTACAAACCTAGTGTGTTACGTATTCACTGGGTATGCAATACAAACAGACAAACAAGCAGACAAACAAACACTGACCCAGGTTCCAGCTAACGTCAAGCTCCTCCAGGAGTCCCAGGTTCTCTGCCATGCTGACCAGCACACTGTCCGTCATGCCCTCCACACCTGAAATATGTTATAAAGGTAGCAGGGTCTGTCGTTAGGGTTGTTGATTTAGAATCTAAAGGTTCTGTATTCAAATCCCGAGCAGATCTTAGTGTTGTAAGCACGCCCTCTGTCATACCCTCAACGCCTGAAAGTGACATGAACCAAAGTTGAGAGTTCTGTATTCTTCTTAAGAGAGCCCTTCATGCTGTCTGCTCTGTTAAAGCTTCCTGTCACAACTTCGAGATTCTATGTTTATGGCTTTAAAGTTCAAACCATCTACACCAAGCTAACATCTCACTGTGCAGTCAATTCATTGTTCTCATGTCATTCCTACAGTGATTGTAAATTAGCAGACCCTATATACCCAGTATATCTACTAGATATCTCTACCCTAATGTATGCTGGATCAAACATTTGTATCCTAGAACAAAAAGAAATTTATGTACAAATTATGATGATAGAAAACTGACCAGACATCATGAGAGACCGGAGCTGTCTGCAGTTTTCCCCCAGCCTGACCAGGGTGTGCGCAGTAGACAGGCACTGCCGCAGGGACAGCTGTTGCAGGTTCCTACAGGCACCGACTACACAGGACAGCCCCGAGTCTGTGATCTCTTCGCACCAGGACAGGTCCAGACACGTCAGCTGGGGTAGACAAGGTAACAAACAACAACAAAATTACAAAAATGCCAGGTTTTACTCACTGAATGTATAATGCATCTGATAGATTATATTGAACTCTACTACTATTATAAAACTAAAATCATTACTTACACAACAATGGCCTCAAAAACTTCATAGGAGTGCAAAACTTCTGCAATACTTTTGCTAATTATTGTCTTGCTATGAATGAATGAATGAGAGTGTATGGATGGATGGATGGATGGATGGATGGATGGATGGATGGACGGATGGATGGATGGACGAACGACACGACCCAACTCACCCCCTCTCCCAGGACCTTAGCGACCTTCTCCAGTGACAGGTCCATGATGTTGCACTCTGCTAGACTGAGGGTCTGGAGCTGAGGGTTGTTCACTACCAGCGGGATCAAACCCGCATCTCCGATAAAACTCATTCCTGTGGGTTGACAACAAATTGATCAATTAATTGATAAGTTAATAAACTTTCCATAATAACACACTAGATATCAAAGCTACATTCCCTATAAAAGTCATTATCAACAAGTTAATTGGTTAATTGATAAGCTAAATAAACTTCCCAATAGGGATCCTGTGTGTTAACAACAAGTTAATCAGTCAATCAATCTTAGGTTGATTAACTATCCATAACAGACTAGAGAGATCAAACTTGCATCTCCCATAAAATGATCAGTTCTCCATTTAGCAGATCTCAATGGGGCAAAATTATATCCAGCCAGCCAGAATCTATGGGGCTGGCTGGATACAATTTTGCCCCCAAATAGAGCTCTCCTTCCATCACTTTTTACCTCCCCAACCAGAGTCATGTACCCATTTTACACTTGGGTAGAGTAAGGAAAGTCTTGTTCTAAAGTGCCTTTCCCAAGGGCACAACGTCCTGAGCCAGGAATCAACCTTTTGATCTCGTGTCGGCTTGCCTTAGCCTGGAATCCAAACCTATTATAGCTCCCGAGAGAGACCCGGGAACTATAATAGGTTTGGATTCCAGGCTAGGCTTGCCTAACCACCCGGACGTTCGGCGCCACCAAAGCGGACTGACCTTTGACATCTAGATACTCCAGTTTGTTGCAGCTGCACCCGAGAGCAGCCAGGCTAAAGGGGGAGGTCCTGTCACAGTCAATCTGGGGGGGGGGGGAGAGAAGGGGGAGAGAAACACATTTTACATTAGGGCTTGAAACTTATTCATCTAAATGTATTTCTATTACATCATGTAAAAGCATCATGTAAATGCTGTTAGCATTCGATGCACCTAGATATTTGTATAAGGGATTAACTTTAATAAGTAACGTAAGTGTACTATATATATCAATAACGTTAACTGTGCACAATTGTCTAGTATATACAGCATCTTCTTGAAATTTAAGTTACGTATCAGAAAAAAACAACTTTACTTTATTGTGTTTAAAATTTTTCTTACAAATGGAGTAAGAAACATAACAACATGCAGATGTTACCAAATGGTACGGCCAGGGCATAGCCAATGCTGTGATCATATTCTATTGTGAAACAGAGTTATATCCAGCACTCACCATGGACAGGTATCTCAGTTCCTTTGCATGTTGACCAATGAACTCGACTGTCTCATCACTGATCTCTTTCCATGTGAGGGATAACTTACGGAGGTTCCTATTGGCCGAGACAAAGGCCTTGACACAGGCATTCCCGATGTCCGCAGTGTTCGACATGGTCATGTTCATTCCACTGATGTCCAGCGAGGTCACGTTGGGTCGGTACGACTGCAGACGGAATGTTCTCTCCTCTCCACTTGGTTTCATCTTAAGTTTCTGAGGTCTTTCGGAAGGTCTTGCCCCTTGTTCGCCCCAGGCGTATTTGCTTTGACGCGTTGGTATCCCATCATTCCTTGGTGCCATCCCATCATCCTCTGGGGTTAATATCCCATCACTTCTTTGCAACATTCTGTCATCCTTTTCTTCTGTAGCTTTAACATTGTGTTTCCCACAATCCTTTGCTGCTGCTATCCCATAAGCCCCTGCTTCTGTAGCATCATTCTCTGCTTTCTTCAAACCTGAAGCTACAAGGCTGGAGGCTGATGGGTAACCATCCTGTATCCCACAATCCTTTGCTGCTGCTGCTATTCCACGAGGCATGGCATCATTCTTTGCTTCCTTCAAGGTCAAACCTGAAGCTCCAGGGTTGGAGCCAGATGGTGGCATGTTCACACTAGGAGTTAAACAAAAGCTGCCATCTGAAGAATTCAGTTGCCCAGTTTTTGTGACTGACAGTGAATTTGATTCTTTCTTCTTCTGTGCATCTAAGCATTCATCCACCGGTCCTCTTTCTGATACTACCAACTCAACATCATCCAATGACAGACTCTCTGCTCTATTCTCCATCTGAGAAATACTGTTGGAAGACATGCCTCCGGTTATTTTTGCTTCTGATTGGCCAGTAGAATTAAGGGTACTTGGCTCAGATTTGCTATTCCTGGTTTGAATCTCATTAGGTCTTGACTCTGATTGGTCACATGGATTTGAATTCTCTTCATCAATTGGTGTATGATGGAATGTCTTATTGTCATTCTCTGATTGTCGTTCTGCAAATGATTGAGTGAAAGGCATTCTGGGTTCTCGGGTCAAAGGTCGGTTGTCTATTGCACCATTTTGAAGGCTTTGTTTGCTGTTTGTGATGACCTCCTCAACGAAGATGTCAAGGTCATCAAGTTCATTATAAGACTCCTCAAGGCAGAAAATACTCGTAGAATTCTTCTTGGCCGAGTTTGAAACAACTCCAGAAGAATCAATACAATGTCCTCCAACTGTTGGAAGCTCATTGGCTCTACATATACTACTTCTGGCATTGTCACTGCAAGCAGCATTTTCAGAATTCTCTTCTTCCCCATTTACTTGCTGTACAACATCCCTTGCTATTCTGTTCGTAACTGGAAAACTTAGATTAGATTTCTTTGGTGAAATTTTCAGGCCATTTTCACAGTCTGGTCCTTCTTTCAAATACATTGCTGTAGCTCCTTCTATACTACTTTTGCTCTGGCAACTATCAACAGTAGCCATAGAGTCATTGAATTCCATTTCTGTCCCCTCTTCTAATAAATCTTCTCCTCCTACAGAAACTTCTCTTGGAGCTCTTTCTTCACTACTTTCTCCCTCCATCTCCACGCCATCAGGAACTCCTATTGTGATTGGCTGATGGTTGCCATGGTGAAGTTCTCCCGTCAGAATCTTGTGGATGAGTTTCGGCGAGAGCAGCCGGTTGTCCTGCATGGGGGGACACGCCCCCTGGTTGTCCACGGCAACGGCCAATTGGACGGCAGTGAAGAGGCTGTAGCCACACAGGAACCACAATGCACTGCAGTCCACCTACAAACAAACAAAAATATGATTACAATCGAGCTAGTGAGTTTATCATGTTCAACCGGTGTTTTAATAATAATGATTACAATCAAGGAAGGACTATCATTCATGGAAGGAAAACATTATTGTATTTGCTTTGTTTATTCTTCTTTCTCTTCTTTTGTTCCAAACATGGTTACTGGTAAAGTAGCAGACGCCCAGAGGTGTTCAATTAAATCATGTATCACTTACGATAGGGATTGACATAACAGGCAACTATCACCTTTTCAAGATGTCGACCCAGAGACCAGACTTTACGATTTGATCCAATCACAACAAAGGTAAAGGTAAAGCTGTCATCCTCATTTGAGGTGAAGCATGATGCTTTTTCAAGTAGCAAGTGCAATGCGGCTTCGCCACGGCTCGCGTTTTTGGCCAAGCACACCGGGTCACCCTTACTCTTCTCGATAAGTGTGTTGGGTTCTTTTTTAAGTGTAGAGGTTTGACGTTTGATTGTCGAGGCTTACACCTGAAACCACCTCATACCGTTGAACTGTAAAAACCCAAGTAGCGAGTATGCCGCTCCCGGGATTAGAACCCACGCCAATCCCGATCCGCACGGCTTTGGAATTCAACACACAAACCACTAGGCTAAAAGGTCCGGACCGGTTAGACTGGTCAGTTAGTGGAGGTTGATCCCCACTGTTACACAACTAACAAGGGGCTGCCACAACAAGAAGGACCCCTACTCTTATCAATAAGTGTGGTGGGTTCTTTAACATCCTTCGAGTCCCATCCGAGAGGATGCATGTACTAGTACTTACTGACGTGTAGCCAATGTTGAGGACCTGTAGGGTTGGCCCACACAGCGCTGTGAGGTGCCTGATACACTTTGTGGTCAGCTGTAGGCACCCGGATAAGTCCACACTTGCCAGCTTGCATCCTGGAATAACAGCCATGCAACAAGCTAGAAAACAACAACAGAATTTGCACCAGCATTATTTAGTAGCGTTTGTCAGTCCTGGACCACTGGTTAGCAACCCTGCCTCTGGGTCAAGAAACACGCACTGATGTAGTGTGCAAATGTGCCAACATCTTTCTGTATATTTGCCATCAAGAGCTGTAATTGTAAAAATGCTTCTTTTTTAGATCATATTCATTGCTTTCTTTGTGGTTTTTAGGGCCTACGTCTATGTAATTAAATGTATGTTTTGCTACATGTTCTGTAATGTTTTATGTGTGGGTCACGACACCAGCAATCGCTGCCTGTGTCCCATGTGTATTGCACCATCACATCATCATCATCTTTCGTCTCTGTATTACTCCGGTGAGGTACACTCAATGAAGTTTTTCCAGCACGTACGTTTTGTCCTTCATGGCGGACATCACCTACAACCACCATCACAATTCCAATAAAATCAAATAAAAAAATAAATAAAAAATAAATACCTTGGTGAGAGTTGTTGATGTCCGCTTGAGGACCACCTGATGCCCCTGGCTGCAGGAGCGGTCCAGCATCCTCCTCCTCCTCCTCCTCATCAGGCAGGAGGAAACAGTCATCAGTGATGTTGTCACAGTAGGACAGGTCCAGATGGCACAGGTGCCGCCACTGTCTCAAGGCATCCTTGTGAGAAGCAGTGGAAGAAATATTTTTGACTAATTTTCACACAACAGAAAAGAGTTTGCTAATCTGGGGAGCTTTGGAGACGAACTCTGTCTCTTCATTAACCCGGTACAGTCAGATCTGAGTTCTCTTGTCACGACTGACTTGATGTCGATTATCACGTGACGAGAGACAGTCATATACAGGCTTGATATAGTGACGCCCCCGTCCCTGTTTAAGGTACTGCATTGTCTGCAGATCTGGATCGCCTCCCAAACAGTTGAAGAAATAGTTTGATTAGAAGCTATAAAACTGTTTTTCTGATGAACAACAACCTCAAATCTTACCCGAACAACTCCATCGTCGAGTTCAGGGTTGGAGGAGAGGTTCAGCGAGGTCAGATGAGGACAGGCCTGGGGGATACTGCGGAGGTCAAAGGTCACACCAACCAGGTCTGACAGGATGAGGGTCCTCAGGTTGTGGCATCTGGAAAAGCGACACTGAATGAATTACCTGTACCAGCATTCTAGCTAGCATAGTTTGAGCTTAGGGGGCTCCTTTGCTGTGGTCTGGAACCAACTAAATGTCTAAATACCAAGCAGATGTTAGGTGGAAAATTATGAATTTCTCTTACTATGGGGTACGGTTAGGCTTCTCTGACTTTACGACTTTGAGATAACCTTGAGGATCAGTGCCATAAAAGTTAAATTCTAAAACTCTCCACCAAATTTTCTTGTGGATTAGTGCTTTACAAAATTAAGCAGTGAATCCCAGAACTACGAAATACATTTTTCTGGCCTAGTACAATTTTCTAGAGATTATAGATTGAAGCAAAATGACAAACTTGCCTTCTAATCACTCTTGCCATCCCTTCCCACCTCACATTGCAACACCTGGACAGGTCCAGGACTTTCACGTGCGGGGGGACAAGTAACCATAGCAACTCATCTGTCAGCGTCTTCGGGAAGTCTGCCGCGATTCTCTCGCGGATGGAAGAACAGAGAACGCCGTACGCACCGCCGGCCAGCTGGGCTCGGATGTGGCCGCACTGGAAGGGCGAAGTTTCGCCAAGACGGAGCACGGTACGAAGCACGACAGTTTGGGACTGGAACTGTAGCGTCGTCACGCGACTTTGGTCCGTTTCCACGCCGTGCTTCTGGTGGCACAGAGGCACGAACGAAAACAAGTTCTGCAGCTGGAGTTTAAGAAAATGAAAACAAAATGTCAAAATCACATAATATATGTAACAGACAGGGTGATACGTAACCACAATCATACTAAGCACTTCCAGCAACACGCAAGCACAAGTCACCAAGAGCTAAACACCTAGAGAGACAATCGACTCTTAACTGAGCCAAGTGAAACCAAGAAACCCAGCACCAAGAGACCACGTCTAGCGATATAATCTGATGTTAAGCAACTTCACTCTGGACAACAGAAACAACAATACTTAAAATACCAAAATACAGATTCTGAAGTAAAACAAATATCTATGGTTATTATAGTCATCTATGGACATAAAGTACCAATGCTTGTAACGAAAACCTCCAACTATCGCGATTATTGTTGTGTACTTCTTTTGACAGATCGTAGAAGACCAAACTAGTCAGCTAAGAATCGCCCCCCTCCCCTCTCTAAAACTTCAAGTTTCGCTGGAAAAACAACAGATAAAGTCATCAACAGTTGGCGGGATTTATAAATATCTAAACTGAGAAACCGTGCATAATAACAACTTAGACGAGACTGTCGTAGAACTCGTCACAGACAAACAAACAGATAAACAAACAAACATCACCCACCTGTTCCGCCATCTTTGATCCTGGAATCTTTGTCAGCTGACGACGGGCGAGTCGACTATAAATTCAGAGTTAAGTCCAAATAAATAATTTAAATAATTTGTCCTTTCATACTGAACAAAGAATGGAAAAAATATAATTTTAGTCACTTTTTAGAATTTACAAACTTATCTAGTGACACTTTTTTGACAGAATATTTCCATTTGTGCCGTTGAATAGTTTTATTTTTTCCCCGTTAACGCAATGGGCTAATCCAAAAACGAACATGGCGACATCTGACAGAAAATCATTGTTTTGATCCAAAATATTCTAGTTGTAGCCATTTTCTCTCCACACTCAGTGAAGAAATTCCACCAAAGTCTCAAGTTTGGTGATCGAGACCATAATGAGCACGTTACAAAGTTTTCTGACGGGGTTTTCCAAACTGTTTTCCGTGAAATCGACGATCTCGAGCGTTCTGTTGGGAGGGTTCTGTGTAGCAGCCGACAAAGCTCTGAGGTGAGACTGTCTGTTTTCAAGGCTTCCAAAATGGAGTTGTGCTAGGTCTGAAAACAATGATTTCCTTGATCTTAAACGATGAAACCTACGTTTATAATATCAAATCGCGTGTCCTTTTAAGACAAATTACGGTGATGCAATAATTTCATAGGTTTCGTGATTGTTACGATTAACGTTAACGTTATAATACGGCCGAGGCTACAAGATGTTCCTGTCAATGATAATTTGGGCACTGCCCATAGGATGTCCCTGTCTTCCTGTCATGTTCCTTCTTAGCCAGTTGCATAGGATGGCATGGGTGTATTTTGAACCCTGAGGCCCCCACTCAGGAAGTGATACTGTGCAGCTAACGTTGGCTATTGTCGATCGATTTCTGGTTCTGTACTACTACCACTGTTCCCTCCCTTTTCATAAGTGGAATCCCAAAACAACTCAAAACAACTCTGCCCATAGGGTTAACCTGGGGATCAAGCTAAGTTGAAGTATTTTGCACCCATTTATAATTAGATGGAAGCCCATCTCTGATCAAACCCTACTGCGAGCCTTGACGAACACTGATTGACGAACATCACTCACTGATTGACGAACATCACTCACTGATTGGTCGGTCTGTGGTCCTGGGGGATCCGACAACTAGCCATCCAAGGGGTTAGGTGTTCAGATCTAGTTGGAGATAACTCACAGAAAAAATGATTTTTTTTCATGACCCATAGTTGGAAGCCCATCTCTGATCAAACCCTACTGCGAGCCTTGACGGACAACACCGCCCACGGATTGGTCGGGCTGTGGTCGTGGGGGATCGTTTGCGGCACCCGGACTAGACAGGATGTTCTACACACGCTGCTCTGCGGACTGCTGGCCAGTCTGGTGGACTCGGATCACTTCCTCGCTGCCAGGTCACTCAGGTTAAAGGTTCGTGCAAAAATCTGACCAGGTCTCTCAGTTTAAATGTATGAGTAGGATTGAATATCAACATATTAGGCTTTGTTTTTCACTGTTTAGTGTTCCATCCAACAAACCTGCGAAAATTCCTAGAAAACTTAACTAATGAGGAAGAAAGGTTGAGTAAGGTTAGACATGTAATAAGCCTAAAACAGATACTCAAGCAATTTTGAAACAGACGTTTCAGACAGCATCTGCTCTCTTTCGTCAGCAACTAAAGGTAAGAACTTGAGACCAAATTTTAAGGAGGATACATACAATTCAAACTCTACTACTGGATAAATTACCGATATTATTCCTAGACACTTTGAGTGGCATCCATCATTCTTCTTCAGCGTCACGAGAACGTTTTGAGGAGGATAGTTGTTTGGATCAATGTAACTGTGTTTAGTAAACAGAATCTCCTTTTTTTCCAGGATGCACTTTCGTTACCGGCAAGGCCGCCATTTCACGCCACAAGCCTCCTCCTGTCCACTGTACTCACCATGTGGATCCTCCTGAAGATTTTGGACTGGAAAGCTCTCCATCTACTACCTTGGATTTGCACTGTTGCCTGGCTATCGCACCATATAAGGGATGGGACAAGGCGTGGCCTATGGTTTCCACCAATAGGAAGCACCCCTCCCATCCCATATTGGATGTACATAGGACTGATTGTACTTCTGCCCAATGTTGTGATATTGTGTCTTAACTTCAGGGCAGTTTTTGATCAGACTAGAGTTGTAGATGCACCATTGGTATCAAATGTATAAAAAGGTCAAATAGTTTGTAAAATTCAAGGCAAAGGAAAAATTGGATAGTTATAAAATATTTCCCGAAGAAAGGATAACACCAAGTTGTGTCAAATGTAATAAATGTTATAGGAAATCTTTTTTTCTAATTAAACCTTTCCAAAATATATTTGTCTGTTGTGATTATCTTTACTTACAAATATACTCAAAGATAATCATACCTGTCCCTGGTGCTGAAAACCATCCACACACAGGTAAACACACATATCCATTGAGCTAAACACTATCCACACACAGGTAAACACACCTGTCCCTGAACACCATCCACACAGTTAAACATACCTGTCCCTTGTGCTGAACACCATCCACAGACAGGTAAAGGCACCTTTCCCTACTAACACCAATCATTCTTTATAAAAATGACACGTTTTTCAAAGTTCTATTGGATGAAGGCAAAACACAACTCTGAAATGTTTGAAAGCTTTATTTCTTACACATATCCAAACATGTACCCTTACCACATCACAATACCAATCCTGCAAACTTGCATGTTCACATTATACTAACAATATCTCCGTATGTATTTTTAATTTGTACATACACCAACACCATTACATGTACTTTATACAGACATCAAAATGCCTCGTGTTTCTAGTTTATACAGAAATGCCTTTCCAATAGTAGTGGAGTCACCAGCCCCGCTAGCTTACTTAACCAACATATCCTTTCATACACTGAATTAGCGTACGTAATTTGAGCACACTTTTACACCAGTAACATCAGGCAGTTTTGCTTTGGGACATGACTTTTGTAGTCATGACTTTGCCAGACTCATAATGAAACTTTTATGTTATAGTGAATAAAAAGCTCAAGCATATGATGTGAAAAAGGTGAATATCATGTGGTTTGTGCCATGATTTGTAAAGGCCCATGCCAGGTACATAGTAACACCGATCTTAAAGAAATCAAATTTGTTCCTCGGTCGTTTCCAGTCTTTGTTACGAACAAGATTGCCCACTGTACTATTAGGATGCAGTTTTGTTTGGTACTTTAAGGAGCGATTGACTAACAATTAGATACAACATGATTGAAAATTTGCGATGAATGTGGACACAGGAAATGCTGAGGTGAACTCTGTGAGTCACCCTTCTTAAAGAAATCAAATTTGTTCTTCGGTCGTATCCAGCCTTTGTTACAAACAAGATTGTCCACAATGCCGTTAGGATTAGCCTCCACCAGGCCTTCCTAAGGGGGTATGGATCATAGACTTCGGCATAAAAAGGAAAAATTTGCCAGTAGAGTCAGTCCACGGTAAAGTCAACATTGCCTGCGAATGAAACCCTATGGTAGCCAAACTCCCCTGGCAAATACTCTTCCTATAGCCGGCGTGGTTAGTCTGGTAGAGACTACGTTAGGGTGCAGTTTTGAATGGCAACGTTTAAGAGCGATTGACTAACAATTAGATACGACATGGTTGACAATTTCCAGTGCAATGTGCAAATATGGCTTGTATTTATCTGATGATAGTTGCAAAAATAAGTCATAACTCATTGATGCATGATAAATAAATTTAAATTTCTTAGTAGCATTTGAAAATTTTAAACATATAGCTAGGCTAACATATAATGAAACAATTTTTCAGAGAGAACTTTTTATATAATTAATATATATATATAAATTATATATTCATTATATGATGTAATAAATACAAATATATTTTGTTTAACTAGGAGTTGTTACTGTTTGCTTGTAGCAGTAAAAACGTATTTAATTTTTTTTACATAGGATTTAAAAAAATATCAAACTGCATTGTATTCTGTGCAACATAACAGTGTGGCAAGATAATCGCAACAAAAATGTCTCAGTGTCAACTTCCACTGTAGCGAGTTCAACTGTGTCACTTTTCATACATTCATCTTGATAAAAGTAAAATACAACATTTATATACAAATGCCAGCACGACCATCCTTGTGTGCAACACTTTACATAATACAAGTGTAGCATTTAACATTGTACACCTGATATTGTTACAGGTGTAGCAAATTCTGAACACCTGATACTTATACAGGTGTAATCACTTTTAATTATTACATAATTCACCAGTGCTGTTTTATGTACATTGTCCAAAACATGTTCAAGTTAACACCGAAGCTTGCATGTGACTATACAACCATGCATATCAGCATGTAACATACAATGTATGTTGTTCCATTCAAGATTTCCTATAGTCAAGCCCTGCCCAAATGTGCAGGCTTGCCAAGCGGAGTTAAATATTGCACTGGAAGAAATAAAAATCACTTTTTGGGCTGTAATATCGAGCTTTTTTCATCAATTATGCCGGCATTGCAAGATTATTTATGTCCTTATCACTAGAAATGCACAGGCGACTGAAAAATGGTTCAGTCCATTTCTGGCTTCGCAGTCAACCATAGAAAAGACGAGTTATGACCTTGTCGTACAAGGTCAAGATCGTCTACAGGAGGTCAAGGTCGTTAACACAGCCCGTCAGCACCAGACCCGTTTTGTTGCCATGGCAACACAGCAGCCAATCGTCGTCGACCTGTCGAAGGACGGTAAGAATGTCGCCCTTGGCGAGACTGAGCTGTCCGTCTTCAGTTGCTAGGTGATGACATAACGCCTTCACTACCCTGGGAGGGAGAGAGGGACCTTCCATAAAAATAACCCGGGAACAAGATTTAGTTGCATAATTATTAAGTTATTCTAAAAATTTGCAGAACGAACCAACAGCAACACATTCTGAACATGCATTAGTTTTGGGGAAATTTCCCTGAATTAGTCTTGTGTACCTTTTTTGTTTGTAAAACAGTTTTGAATGATATTTGGTAAGACAGTTATTATCAATACTGACACAAATTATTATGCATTGATATAAAGAAAAAAAAAAACATAGCATAAGTATCCGTGTAAGTCAGCATTAACATTTTCACCAAATCAAACTTGCTTCAGAGAATACCCACACAAAATGTCAAGAAAATGTTATGCACATAAGTGTCGAGGAATAAATCGCAAGCATGCAAATTAGTGGACACCAAAAGTCATGAACATGTAAATTAGTTAAGGACATGAAAGCAACAAATGTGCAGCAAATGATAAATGCAAAATCAGAAAACTGATGTAACATAAGCAAAAGAAATTCAGACGGAAAAGCAGTGAAGAAGAAATTCTGCACTCTCTTAGCATACAATTACAGCATTAAGAAAGTCGAGCAAAATTATGAGAAAAAAATGCAAATGAAAGATCTTAAAGCATGCTGGGTATTTTGAGGAAGGCCAGCCTTGCCCAACCCAAGACATAAAAAGCCAGTTTTGCATGTTCTTGTGCATAACAATGTTTTCAAAAAAGTAAATTTGGAATAAAATAACTCAAAACTATACAAAACAACGTGATTCAGATGTGATCCTAAGGAAAAATCTGTACCTTGCAATATTCTTTCCAACATCTTTTTAGCCAAGTAATCAAGAACAGGTGCAAAAAACAAACTAAAATCATTTCATCATTGGCATGATAAAAAAAACAAAAAACTATGGCTTGACTTTACACTTAGTGTCCACTCAATGCACACAGAAAACTGCAGTGTGATGATGTGAAAAACAATGATCAGGACAACAGAGAGTCGCTGTGGCGATGACAGGACCACGTGACATAGAAAGGTGAAAGTATGAAGACTGAAGACATGTTAAAAATCTACAGTGGTCAGCTATGATAAAGACACAGGACCTGGTATATTGCATCACAGTGTAAAGAGTGGAGACAAACACAGTCAAAACTGCCCCAAAAGACCACTCAGGGACCAATGAAATCTTGTCTATGTGGACAGGTGGTCACTATGGACAGGATTCTTAACATTTGTGTCAATGGAAAAAGTGGTCACATTGACCAGGACTGGTGGTCCTTATGTAGAGAGGTGGTCACTTGTACAGATTTGACTGTACATCAATGACCAGGTGGTCCTTATGTAGAGGTGGTCACTAGTACAGGTTTGACTAGTAACTGTATGTAAATCTAAAGTCAGGTGTTTCAGACAACAATGAACAAGCAAGTCCTGAACAGGTACGACTTCACAGCTACAACATACAGCACAGTACAGAACATCTCTCCACACCTTTTACCATCTTTCCTATGGTTCTGCACTAAACCCTCTTCTCTTCTCGTCATCTGGTTGCTATGCTGTTGTCTAGGAGATGGGTGTGGTGTCTGGTTGCTATGGTGTTGCCGGGGAGATGAAGGTTGCATCTGGTTGCTATGCTGTTGTCTGGGAGACGCGGGTGGAGTCTGGTTGCTATGGTGTTGCCTAGGAGACGGGGGCGGAGTCCTGCTGGTTGTCGGGAGGAGGACTCGGTCCACGGCTTGGATGAGGGAAGAGCTGAAGCTGGCCCATCTGGACTTCTTACCGTTCAGAGTTTTCTGTCAAGAAAGTAAAGATGTTGCTTGTTTGTTTCACATATTAAGTGGTTTTAAATGTCTCATTATAGGCATAACACACCAGACTTGTTACCTACAAGCTGTGCAAGAGCTGAATCATGGTAGATCGGAACTCATTGCCACCAAGTATGGTAGGGTCATCCTTACTGAATAACTGTAAACAATGCCTGCAGCTACATGTACATGTAGATGTGCAGATGTTACATGTGACGTGCTGTTCAGTCTAATAAGCTGCTGACACGATGTGTGCCTGGTGTGTTACACTGAAGGGCAATAATACCAGATATACAATTACAAGATACAGACGGTAATGATAGGTTCGATAAACTCACAACAAGATAGACCCCTACTTTTCTCAATACTGTGATAGGTTCTTTGATGTGCTCCGGGACTGATATTTACAGCCATATCAAAGGAAACACTTAAAAGCGCTTGCAATATTACAGCGAAGGAAACTATCATGAAGCTTAGTACCTGTTGATCTTCTTGTTTGACCTCTTGCGTGACTGTGACATTGACCTTTGACCTTGCCTCCTGATTGGGCCTGGGTCCTGCTCCAATCAGATTGCTCAGCCACAACTTGCTTCTGTAAGAGAATGGTGCAACATGTTTCTTCTTCATTTGCTGTGCTAACAAGATAAAATATACAACTTGTGTTACAAGTCTATGACCTGTCAAAGATATGAAACAACACTGAACTAAATTAAGAACTTTTCATCTTGTTCTCCATCAAATTCTAAGTGTAACTTTTACAAGACAAACCCAGATGGACAGAACAAGCGATGGCCTCATGTTTTGAGGATAAGTAAGCAACAGTTAAGGTAAAGGTAGTCCCATAGAGTTTTTGAGGCCGTAGGGGCAGTGGGTAGTTATCAACTGTGTCCAGGGCAGGTATTGGACGGCGGGGCCAATTCCTCTCCTTCCACCCCCCTTTACCTCCCCAACCAAAGTCAGAAACGCATTTTCACACCTGGTTGGAGTGAAAAAAGGTGTGTAAAGTGCCTTAATTCCCAAGGGCACAACATTGGTGGCATGTCAGGGGATTCTAACCCAGGACTTCTTGACTAAACACCCTAACCGTTGCACCAACAGGACGCCACGAGGAAGTTTACTAAACACACCAGCATACTGACACCTTACCTAGCAGTTGTAGGGTTAGCTTCACTGCCAGCCTCTGACACTGTGGATGTTGTTTCCGATGTTTTCCTGTCGGTTGCTGCTTCCACAGGGGTGCTGTTCATTAACTGGAACCACCAGTTCTGGTTCTTGGGCTGTTCTGTTGACTGCTGGTCCTCCCCAGCTGCAGAGTCGACCTCCACTTTGGGAGTCTGGTCTTGGGCAACTGGGGTTACCTCTTGTCTTCTAAAACAAAACCAAAAACAAGAAAAACTATGCTACTTTCTGTGGTGCAAAGAGTAACAATTGTATTCTTTCAGATATAGTAACTTCATTTTTCCATCATTCCATTTATGAGTTACACTCACTCACTCACTCACTCACTCACTCACTCACTCACTCACTCACTCACTCGCTCACTCACTCTCTCTCCCACTCGATCAAGCACTTTTATTCATCCATCTAGTACTCATCCATTCCCTTCCTCCTGTAGCACCTGTCTCCAATAACACATTATGCAATAAAAAAAAACATTCCCTCTCTCCCTACATCTTCCCTCCATCTCCATCTTCCCTCCCTCCTTCAGCTGTCTATGACCATCCCTCGGACCCTCCCTGCCTCCATCTTTCCTCCCTCCTTCCATCTTCCCTCCCTCCCTACATCATCCCTCCCTGCCTCCATCCCCCCTCACCTGTCTATGACCATGACCTCCTCCTCCTGCTCCTCCTGTCTCTCCTCCTCCATCCTCCGGCTCGGCTGGTACCGTGGGATCCTCTTCCCCGTCATCATCTGGAAGGTTGACCTTGGGGATGTCCTTGCTGCCTCCTCCTTAAGACGCTGCTTCCCGATCTCCCGTTCCATTTCCTGGACATCAAGAAAACGTCTTAAACATTTTGGTCCATTCAAGACTTCCAGAAAGATATAAGTGTCCAAGGATTCAAGTACAAGGGCCAGTATCTACAACAAAGGACTGCGTCAAACCATATCTTTTTCCCCATCACACCATTCCCATTAGTACCTAACTCTAAGAGATTTAATTTTGGTTGATGCTTTTAAGCCCTTACTCAAGGTACTTCAAATCTATTTAAGAAATAAAATGTTTTCATTTTTTGAAAATCAGCACATCAGTTTTGTTTCCCCAGAAAAAAATTAACAAATATTGAAAGCTAAGCAAGGAAAATATATTTTGCTAACATAAAACTCAATAAATTTGTGAGATACTCTTCATCAATAGTCAATGACCTTAAGACCTCCATAATTAAGACACTTTACTGTACTTCTTCTTCATCTTCATTGTTGTCTTTCTTCAAAAATGAGAGTGATGCAGACTCAAAGAATCTTGACCTGAATGACGTCAGTTTATCCATGGCGGCAACCAGTGGTTTTCCAAGTCACCACTTAGATACACAACATTTCTACACAACAGAGCCTCTAACATACATAAAAAGAAGTGCTGCGATGCTTCCTTACATTTCACTACCAGGCTGTTCAGATGTAAAGCAATTTGAAAATGTTGGTGCTAGTATTACAAAATAAAGTATTTTCATATACACAATTATGATATTTTCTAGTACACAACCTCTAACATATAAAAGAAGTGCATCTACACTAAGATCATTTCTCATTACATTTTATTGTTTGTTTTTCCTGTTGTGTTTTTGTTACCTAGCTGCTTTGAAAAGAATCTATCATAATGATTGATGTGAACTGGGCTAGAATAAAATGATTAACATTGTTCTCTGTAAGACCATTAGTACTGAAGACAGTGTGTACAAGCGTGACCTTTCAGTGATAAAGGTTTCCCAAGAGAAAAAACTGTGAATTAATCATTTCACTCAGCTTTCTTTCTGGCTGTCACATGTCTTAGAGATACAAAACAAAACAAAAACATAATGATTTTTTCTGTCACAACAAGCAAAAATCCATCCCTGGACAGACGGGCCCTGGAGACCTGGAAATGCTGAGAAACAAGGAAACAGATTATCATGGCCTTGAATCTAGAATTCAAAAGATGACCCCTGACCTCCTGCTTGATGTTGAACTCGAACTGCGTGTCGAGAGCGAAGGGGAGGAGGGACAGTGGTTGCACGATCACCACGACGTCCTCAAACAGCTGGCGGCCGGCCGTGTAGCTCAGCGTCAGGAAGGCCTCAGGGATGTAGTGTTTCTGAACGATATCTGGGAAATAAGTGGAGTAAAGTTTGTTTTCTTTTTCTTGTGAAGAATAAAGGAATCTTGCTGTGTTTATTTGCACTTAACTACAATCAATTCATAGTAGGTCAAAATTTTAGTAAGGATATTGCTTCAAGATTAATTCATCCATGCAATGAAGGCATTTATAATGCGGTTTGAAAATAAGAAAACAAGCCTGCAAATATAGCTTGTAACACCCACACATGAAAAAAAAGCTACTACTACATGACAAGTTTGGAAAAAGTTTGCTATGAAAAGTAACTCACCATATCGCGCCTGTAAGTGAGTCAACCACAGCTCTACAGCCTTCAAACTGAAATCCAAGCAGAAATACGTCTTCAATTAGTTTTCTTAAGAAAATCTTATCCAGTTGAATGTAACTGCTACACTGTGACATATAAATTGTATGTGGCGTGTGCCACCGATCAGAAGGACTGTTCACGCTAACTTCAACAGCCCAAAGACAAAAGCATTAAAGTTAAACTTTAACCTCATGATGTTCCACTTCTGACCATGATACTTTCCAGCCCCCTATCAACATTATGGTTCATTCCAAATCTGGCAACACTGTGACAGAAATGTGGCATGTACCACTGTTTAAAGGGGTGTTCAGCATACTTACTTGAGCAGCCCACAGACGAAAGAGTTTAACTTCATGTTTATATCCCAGTTTTGATAAGACTATACTTTCAACCCCCTGTCAGCATTATGGTTCAGTCCAAATCTGACAACACTTTAACAGAAACGTGGCATGTACCACTGTTTAAAGGGGTGTTCAGCATACTTACTTGAGCAGCCCACAGACGAAAGCGTTGAACCTCATGTTAATGTCCCACATCTGCCCGGTCTTGCTCAGGTGGTTGAACAGCTTGTGCAGAGATTTGGTGGCTGGGCCTGGAAAAGACACATCATTTCTGTAATCAGACTTTCTTGATGAAACAAGCCTCCGTGATCACTTCCCTGACGGCTAAAACTTAAACTTTTCAAAATACAATCATGCTAAACTTTCTTCCAACACTAAGGTACTTACAGATCAAATTTTCAACAATCACTGTCGCCTTCTTCAGGATCAATAATGACCAATCACTTCCGAACGCAAACTTGCGAGAGTTAAAGAGTCTGACATGTGGCTTTATTGACACATGTCTTTACGGATATGTGATGTCAGTTTATAACTCCCATTGCCTCTGTTTAAACTTTTCAAGTCAAGAGTGAACAAACATCAGTTTCCGGCATCACAACCCACACAACTGATTGACAATGTGTCTTTAAGATGTTTTCTTCCTAACCCAACTTTTAAGACGTACCCATCTGTGTGGAAGACTCGACGACGTTCCAGACGTTGTTCTTGACACGCCCAACGATGGGGTTCCTGAGAAACGGCCTGAGTCCGTCCTTGACCAGTGCGAGCATCGCGGGACAGAGGTAGCGCAGCACCAGGTGGCCGATGTTCGGGGTCTTACTGCTGTTTCCCAAACGCGCCTGTAGTTAGATAGATACATTTTGTTTAACAAATAAATACTAAATCACTTTCAGTTAGTAATGCCTGCGTGCCGATTTGAGCTTATCATGAATAAACAAAGGTTCAAAAAAAAAAAAATGAACTCTGATTCACTGATTTGTTAAGAGACATAAATATTTAGTGGGACAGATACCGCAGCACCAGTCTAGCACACATGTACACATACCTAGCAATTTGGCCTCATACTGTATTGCATTATCGTCAAGAAGATCATATTTTTGGTACCATTTGTATGTATGTATGTGTGTATGTAGAAGACCAGCACTGGATTGTCTCGAAATTTGGTATGTGTGTTGGTCTTGATGAGACCTGGAAAATAATGATTCAATTTTTTTCTTTAAGTTTTATCCTGGACCAGCTCTTTCTTTTTTTATTGTTTTTTTAATAACATTTCTCCCTGCTACCTAACTCCTTAACCAAAATGGAATTGGATGCCAAATGGCTAGTTCAGTGTGCTAAAGGATAACATGCCAAGTTCCCATGTTGCAAATAATTCTTGGGCATTACATTTTGAAAGAACACATTTTGATCAACATCTTACTTTTTTACACAAAAATTTTACATAATCCGGTATGGCAGCCTTGAAAAGATGACCTTTGACATGGAACACCTGTTCCGCCTGACACCATCCACAGAAGCATAGTAAATAAACAAATCGCCTGACCTTGGCTGATGGTTCTCTTGCCTCTCCAAAGTGCCCCAAGATGGCGTCCACTGCAGAGTTCACAGCAGACACCAGGGCTGGAAAATCATAAATCAAACACAATTTGACAAATATCATGTAAACAGCAGGGTACTCCATTGGTAATACACATTGGTAATCCAAATTGTCTTGTAACATGCGCAAATGTATAGCTTCAAACACACTGTCCTTCTTTGGCAGGACTGTCTCCAGCTAGAATTTTTTTTCCGTCCCACTCACTGTTTGGGAGTCCATGATGATAATTTTCATTCAATTTGTTAAATCCGTCATTTCAAATCTATAGAGAACAGATGAGGTGAAATCTCTTGCCATCCCAGCAAGCATAATTCTATTTTCTTCCGTGGACAGTGGGACAAGTCCTGGAGACATATAGCTTTGCCCTTGTGTACTCTTAAGACAAGCTGTCCTCCCACCTTTCTTCCTCCTGAGGTCCACCAGGATGAACTCCCCGCTGCAGGACGGAGACAGGGGGATGTTGTCGGGCGGGGTCTCTATGGCAACGTATGATGTCATCTCCTCCTCCGCGTCCCCATCCTTCTGCCACCCTTTCATCGCAGGCAGCTGGTAGGACGAGACTGAAGGGGAGGAGACGTTACCATGGTTACTATCGTCAAGGGAACACTGTTACCATAGCAACGGTTGATTTCAAGTCATCTCAATCAAAGCAAGTAGCCAGTAGGATGTGATTGAAAGGGAGAGGCTGCCATGGATACTGGATAATACTTCAGAAACACCTTTGACATACAAGCATTTCACTTTGGTCACGCATAGAGCTCAGGCTCTGATTGGCAGCCATGCAGCTGTGACATTTCAACTGTGAAATTTGCTCTCTGAGGTAACACTCACAGCCATACATGCAGTCCACAACATCAGGGTTGCAACCTTTCAACTCTGAACTCTTGGCTCAAAATTGAGTCAGGGTCATGCAGAGACAACACAACGCTGACAAAGCTACTGACTTCAAACTCTGAACTTTGCCCTCAGAGGTCGAATGCAGCTGTTCACGGCCATGCATTCCTGTTCTACGACATCGCAGGTGCACTCTCAAATGCAGGTCAGGATCATGCAGTCTACGTTACGATGACACAGATACGATGACCTTCGAACTCTGAACTTTGCCCCTCACCAGTGACAGGTATCCCACGGTTCCCGGGGCTAACCACAGAGACCTTAATCCCGCCGCGCTTGTGGACGTCGAGCGCCGAGCGAAACAGCGGCTGAATCTTCTCCTTCACCACGGCCCGCTCGAACCTCAGGTTGCCATGGAACTCCCACTTAGGGGTCACGTGGTTGCTATGGTACCCAGCGCTGCGGGGCAGCGACGGGTTGTCTTGGTTACCGAAGGCGTTGGCATGGCGATGGGTGATTTGGTAGTCGGCGCTTTTTGGAGGCTGCTGATGTGCCAGAGGGAAGAACTGGTGGCTGTTGGAAGAGCCAATGCCACCCCCCTGAAACTGTCTCAGGGCTGCTGAAGGAAGGAGGGAGGGAGGGAAGAGAGGAAAGATAACAGAAAATTGAGATGAGAAGAAAGAACACCAACAGGCAGAAATATTTCAGAATGAAGTTTTCTCACATTTCAACATGCAGCATTCAAACTATTTCCTCTCAGATCATTGTGAAGAACTTATACTTGAACTTACTAAAGTTTTTTTAGATAGCTTTATATTCAGAAAGGTATGATGAAGTCAGTGAGTAAGTTAAGGTATCATGGTGATACTTGGCATTGCTACTTACATTTGTCAACCATTGCGTACACAATTTTACTGTCTTTCATAAGAATTGGATCAACTTTATTCAGGGCTTCCATCATGCTGACACTACGTCCCATTTTCCAAATGGTACATTCCAGTGTTATTGATCCATGCAGCATGCAAAGGACTGTACCATCGGATGCATAAATGGGGTGAGCAGGTCTTCTGTCATGCTGATCCTATGTCTCCTAGTTTCCAAATGGTATATTCCAACTTTCCCATACAGCATGCAACAGACTGTTCCATCGGATGCATAAATGGGGGTGAGCAGGTCTTCTGTCATGCTGACCCTATGTCCCACTTTCAAAATGGTATATTCCAACTTTCCCATGCAGCATACAACGGACTGTTCCATCGGATGCATAAATGGGGGTGAGCAGGTCTTCTGTCATGCTGACCCTATGTCCCACTTTCAAAATGGTATATTCCAACTTTCCCATGCAGCATGCAAAGGACTGTTCCATCGGATGCATAAATGGGGGTGAGCAGGTCTTCTGTCATGCTGACCCTATGTCCCACTTTCAAAATGGTATATTCCAACTTTCCCATGCAGCATGCAAAGGACTGTACCATCAGATGCACAAATAGGGGTGAGCAGGTCCTACCTAAGGGTTTTCCCTGTGTCTCCATGATCTGTATGGGTGGGGCGGGACTTCGGTAGGGGCTACACGACAGGCTACGCTGCGCCAGCGGGCGTGACATCCCGTTAAACGTTTTTAGCGACGGACACTTCTGGACGCGTCGTACCCGCGGCATCTGTCCGCTTAGCGGAAAGGCGAGGGCGTAGGGCCTGATAGGGAGGGAGTGGGGGCGCGCCTTCAAGGGGCGCGGCTTCGAGTCTGGGGAAGGAGGGAGCGAGAGAGAGAGAGAGAGAGAAAGAAGAGGATTAGTAATGAGTGTGGAAGTTACAATTGAGCAATTGTTGAGCCTGTGTGGTATCATTACACTAAGGTAGATGGACTAGTCTTCTGTAGCCTTCATGCGTTTCAAAGTTTTAAGGTGGAATATATTTCCAAGTTTCAAAGTAAAACATATTTTTCTTACTCTTCTCATGCCACTTATAACTAAAAGGCTTTTTGGAATCACATTAATTAGTCCATATTCCACAGGCCTTGTACAAGCTACATGTACATCAAACTTGCTCATGCATCAGAGATGCTCATGTACAACAACTACCAGATTTCCTCTTTTGTTGATAATAACTTCTAAATAATGTCTTTAATTTTCCTTTCTGATGTAAAAATATTGAAGTCTTGAAAGCATGATTTGTTGTGGTCTCATGTGTCAAATGAAAGTGAGATGAGAAAGTGACATGAAAGAACAGACAAGGGCTCGAAATACATTTTTGTGATTAGGTGTCAGTGTTCTAAGAATTTACGTGCAGAGAAATGAAATTGGGTGCGGAAAATTTTTTTGAAATTCAAGTGTCATGATTTATGATAAAACCTTTGTTGTTCTATACACAATCCACAATAGTCAGAAGGCAAGTGTGGAGGATAAGTGCATAAGTGAACAAACCTACATGCAAGAAACACCTGTTTGGTAAAAGCTACTTACGATTATCCCTGAGCGTTACTTCGTTCATCTTTTTCGGCCCCGGGTCGCTAAACAACCGGGATCGCCCGGACGCTTCCCCTGACTTTTCGCTCTCCAGACTTTCTCTTCTTAGCTTCAGGCTCTCCTCCATTGCTACCTCGTTCCCTGATGCATTCTCTATAATCCCATCATCCTCCTCCTCTTCATCTACCTCGATCCCTTCAGAATTCAGTCTTTCTTTTTTCTCCTTCTCGGACCATCTCCTTTTTTCCTCACACTCGTTTCCTCCCTCTGTCCATTCACCCGAAAACACTCCCTCATCGGAGTGCTTCCCGGTGTCGAGCCTGTCTTTGCCCTCGCCGCTGTCAATCAAAGGTTGAACCGGGAGCGACATATTCTTCTTCCTCTGCGCGATTTCTGCAAACGTGACCCGTTTCGACGTATCGGGTGTCTTTGGCTCTTCCTCATTCTCGCTGTCTTCTGCTGGACAGACAATTTCGGGGTTTGCGATAAAGTCCTCATCATCCGAAGCGCTCTGCAGTCTAAGGGAAAGTTTCTCGAAGCTCTTGGACCGTATGCAGCGCTGCTTCCAAGTGTCCTTCGTATTCTTGGAAGACGAACTTCTGTCGGCGCTACTCATGGAGTGAGCGCGAGAGACCGTCGGGCGTTCTTTTCGGTTCAGATCGGCACTGCCGAACGAGTGTGCTCGAGTCACCGACGGCGGGCTCCTCTGCGCCCCATCCTCCACCAGACTGCTGCAGTTGCTATGGCTACTGTTGCCATGGCTCTTGCTGAAACCCGAGCTCTCCATGCTCCATCGCGCGAAGATTTCCGACGAAAGCTTCTCGTAGCTTTTTGACTTGCTCTTCTTGAGGTTGAACGGCGACGGGGTCTTTGATCCCATCTCGCTCTTGGCCCGCCCGCGTGATTTCCCCTCCCTTCGTCTGCTCCGCAGCCTGTACTTGTGCCCGTGTAGCGGAGCTTGCAGGTAGTAGCCTTCGGGCGTGGTCATGGTTGCCACGGGATACGAGACGCTGTGCTGCAGGTCGCCGTTCTCGAACCCGTCCACCACGACGGTGTAACCGTGGTGACGGGATGACTGGCAGGGTGGGTAGGAGTGGCGTTCACGGCAGCGAAGCCGGTCCATTTTCGGGCACGACGTACTCAGCCTATGGATGGCCAGCTGAAACTCTTCCCCACTTGTGGTGGACACCATGTGGCCGTATTCGTCGGCCCCCTCCCATAGAAACGCAGAATCGTGTCCGTACGCGGTGTCGTGGTAAGAGTCGCCGGACTCGTACGACGAATGCGAGTCCGACCAGGGCGAAGCGTTAACGCTGTTGGAACAGTTCACCTCTAGACTAGAGTGCAGCCCACCGTTCTGGCGTTGGAGCATTTCCACCGCAATGTTCTGGGCAAAATCATCCGAGTATTTTGGGAAGGAATACATCCTTGCATTTCCAATTCTTCCCTCTTTTGGAGGGATTGACTCGTGCGAGCACAGATCATCTGATTCTGCGACGTCGTTGTTAAGCTTTGTGTACTCGAAGCCAATTTCTTCCTCCTCGCCTTCTAATGTAGCATCGCTGGTCACGCTGGATTCTTGCACAGCTGCCATGTTGCCGTTGGCAGTGTTCGGAGAGGGGTGCGATTTCAACATGGCGGCGACGTTCACCTTTCCCGTCATCACTGGTGATTGGTAGTTCTCGTTCAAACTGTCGGCGCTCATGTGCTGCCAGTTGTCCTTAACGATCGGCTTCTTCATGTTTAAGATGTCATTGTTTAGATCGAGGTTTTGAGTGAACAACATGGAGAGAGGCTCGCCCTCGATGAACATCATGCTGTCCAAATCTTCCTCGGAGACGAACGGCGAGCGAAGACATTTCCGGTTGTTCTCCCCATCGATATCTTCGTACGACGCGTTCGAATCGAGACTGTTAGAGAGGAACTGTGCGATGGGGGCCCTGGGGAAGGTGTCCCCACCCCCTGGGGAAGTAAACAAGTCCTCCTGTCCGTTCCGCATGGCTCGTACTGGCATGACTCCCCACACTTTCTTCAAGAATTTCCTTCCTTAAACCGTTTCCTTCTTGCAACAGTACTTAAGAAATTCTACACAATTAGGAGACCAAGTAATTGTTTCAGGAGCTCTTCCAGGAATCCCCTAAATTCTCCTCTTCAAAATGTTTCCTTGCAAACACTTAAAAGCGTATTCTCGATTTCTGGATGCTACAAATCTAAAACGTCTGTTTCAATAAGTCTTTGATGAGTATCCGAGTCCTGCTCTTCAAGCTGATCCTTGCTTGCAATTCATATATTCAACAACTCTAGACTGTTTGGAGCCTAATCGTCCGCCTGGATTTCCAAACTGCCTGTCCTTCTAATTAGCAAGCCTGTACTGCGCTCTCCAAGATAATTTTAACGCTCTAAAATATCTTCAGCGGACGTGACTTGACTTGGGTTCTGTTTGTCATGATCAAAGAGCTATAATTTTCCAACTGTCCGTGTACAAACTAGCAATGTTAACATATACTCAGGGTCAAAGGTTGGCTTACACAGACCTGCTATGTGCTAACACAATGTCCCCTTGGTTCCAATATCTGACCACCATCTTGTTTTTACAAGGTCGTGCCCACAAGGTCACCCTGGTTTCCCTTATTTGTCTGCAACAAGACCACCCAGTTGCCAATCTCCCCTTTTGATTCTTGTTTATCTTCTAGTTTCCGATCTTCCGGGTCTTAAAAGAGTATCCTTACTAAATAATTAGGTCAAATAATTCTATCAGTTTCCTAGATGAGTTAAAATTACCCTATTGCTATTTTTTTCTTGATTCGGTTTTAAAACTTGATTAAAAGACCTTATGCTCTGTTACAATAATCGTCAGCGTAATCAAATTTCGTTGCAATCAAAGTTCCCAATCAATAGCGTAGAAATCAAGCAGTTATTCCGCTACATAGTTATCCAGCAGTAATTTTTCTACACAGCAAGTCAAAGTATGTCCGGTATACGATACCCGAAGCAGGGTGGAGTCCAGGAGAATTCCAACATGCGCATCACCCCACAGTAATGTTTGTAAGGGCTGGGTTCCTCATCATGCGACGGTGCTGACACAGACCATAACCTGGACACCAGTCTCTCCAAAGGCTGCACGCAAGGATTCCTCCACACTGTATAAGCTTCTAGTCTATGTACCGCAAACTCCACTGTCAAATGCTGTAAGTTGTAACAGCAGCGTTGATGTTGGTCAGGTTTCTATAAGCGTGATTTAAACAGGCTAGTAATATAAGCTTCTATCCTTGTCTCAATGAATCTGCCTGCTTGGATTCAATTTCCTTGGGGTATGGTAGACCTGAAGATCTGGCCTGGCAAAAGTCTGGATTCCAGGTCAACGCAGCGTTGGTGTCAGTGTGGCATGACGGCCATTCCTGACGAGTGTGTTTCGGGGCTGGGTATGTGGAACATGTCGGGTGACGAGGGTGGGGCGCCGGTCGGGTGGTGTGGTGTGCAGACCCCAGAGGGGCCTCCTAGAGCCTGGAAATAAAAGGAGAAAACTGTTAGAGTCGGATACAGACGTAGAAACTTCATCACAAATTAAGCCAAAGGCCTATTGCAAGCTGAATTTAACTGTTGAATACATGATGGATATAACTGAGACATTATTATAGATAAATATGTAATGAAGTAATAATAAACATGCGCCTTTAATTTCACAATTTCTTTTTCCAATTAAGTTGAACACAGTATTCAGTTAGTACAATTCATATGACACTATCTGTATCTCCCATAGAGCAAAACTGGCTATACATACATTGATTAGCCTTGACAGTACAGTAAAAGTTTGCAGATAAGCCTTTGCCTCTGATTTTATCAGATTGTATATATGGAAAATGATAAATATTATATCAAAATATGACCAAGTGACCATGGCCTTTTGGTCTAATTCTGAAGCAAGAAAATTAAAGAGAAAGACAAACATAAATTCCAGTTTCTATTCAATATCACACCACAAATGTTCCCTAGGCCACAGCTGAACTCCCAGCTGCCTTCCTTTGTCTGCTTAAATCACTCCAGACAGACCGGATGCACCGAAAGCTTTTGGCATGTCTACAACAATTTCCTCTACCTCAATTTACATTCTTCTTGAAGAATGGCTGGCCTGAAAGCCTTGCCAAATCTGTCTTGCATTGTGCAGTTCTCAAGAAGAAGACCTGAATGAAGCTTGACAGACTTCGAACGCTGACCATTCTGAGTTATTTCATACTACATCAACTCCTGCACCCAAAACCCTATGCACCCATACTCTTAGTCTTACATCAAATAGGCAAACAATTTCCAGGGGAGCAATGAAAAATATGCCGTGTGCCTCCGTGAGCGCTCAAAGCAGTCTTTAAGTTTAAGGCCACTCAGAGAGAAATCCCTTGTTTCCTAGGTTTACTGTTATGATATATAAACAGGGCATGGATGCAATATTTCAGCAGATTATAATATAAATTAGCAAGCAGTTATATAATAGTATCTGCAACATAAAATTTACAAACCAGTAAGAAGTTTTGTTACATTATATAATAAGGCTGCACCATTGTTTCACTTTATGTTTACTTTAGGTTTTCCATCAATTTGTAGCTTGCATAACTTTTTTGTTATCTCTAGTAACTTTGAGTTTGATGTAAAAAAATATATATCTAGGTGCACTGGTGCACCTACAATTATAAACAAATTAGGTGCACCAGCTCCAGTTTTGGGGAACAAAATGCACAATCGTGAGCAGTCAGAATTTCAATCCCTGACTATACAAATGTAGCTATACTACCTACATTGTATAGTGACATCTCATCAGTATGAGTTGTGTGTAGAAGCTAGATGCCTGTCCCCTGTAATGTAATCCCCATTGATTGGGTCTACAGGGCTCTGCAGTAATGCGGTTAGGGTCCGGATGTGACTGGATGGGCCCAGTTTGGAGACACGACTCGCAACCTACAGTCAAGAGTAAAGCAACCAGATGAAATTAGACGGAAGAGCCCCGTTGAAATTACGACTGGAATAAAATCAATTCTAAATGCAGTTGTGTTGCACAGCTATTGCTCATCCTATTCACATGTAACTGGTACTGCATTATGTGATCCATCTACCTTTTGGACTTTAAGCCACACCAATATCTATTAATTGCTTTGGTCTAGGAGGAAAACTTGAAGCTGAACCAGGCTACATGTATGTGCACTCTTGAAACTGTTTGTGTGCCATGGTACAGACTTTCCCCTAAGGGTCTAGATCTGTTTTTTTGTTGATCTTCAAGTAAGGCATTACTTTTATTTCTATCATTTCAAACCAAGGACTAACAAACTGAGTGGCAGAACATGATATAGTTCTCATTTGATCAAAAATGATGTATTCCGTGTCTAGAGCAGAGCTGATGAAGACCGTGCACACAGCTCTGGTAAAACATTTCTCAACAAGCACAATCCAAAGTCATGCCATGATTTCATACTTTGTCACACACTAACACTCTTGTACCTTGCACCCTTAACGATAAAAATGGTCTTACATTTTAAGTTAAATCCATGTACTTATCGAAAAGAGATAAGAATATCATGTCTTGGGTGCATTCAACTTGACAGGAGAACCAGAGAGAGAGAGAGAGAGACTGAAAAAATGTCCTTTTTGACATGACCAGTCGGAGTATCACAAAACTCCAGTAAGCTGAAACTGGATCGAAATACATTTCTATTTCTGTACTGCCCATAACACTAAACCAGTAACATCAGATAGACTTGAATTCTTACCATTCCATCCATGGCTTCCTTCAAGTCCAAATCACAACTCTTCAAACTACCACCTATCCAGATATTCGTCTCCCAAATTTCACAGAAGAGCAAAAATAAGAGACTATCAACCAAAAGTCTGGTTTAATCCGAGCCCGGACTGTTGGACGTACGTATGAATGTAGCGATAGAAATCTGCACCTATAAATAGGTGTGCCTATAAAAGTGTACAGTGTCAGTCATATACACATGTACAGATATAGGGTTATAGGGATGATTCAATGTAATAGATACGGGGAGGGGATGATATTGATATGGTGAGGGATCAACTCCAAGCAGATATTAAGATGTTAAGATGTAAAGCTGGTATCTTTTCTGGCTTCTCCATTTTCTTCAACAGTTTTAGCTATTTCAGGACAGCCAGACAGTGGTACTTGCAACTTTTTTCTGTACTTGCTTGGAGAGAAGTGAGACAGACTTTCCACCAGCGGTGCAGTGGTTTGTGATCTTGTTTCTGGGCCATACTCACAGGTTAAGGACTTAAACTATACTAGTGTATATATATATATAGGAATGCAAGTTGAGTGAACGACAACAGCCAGGATTCAAACTCTAGACCATGCATTGGCAAGCCATGATGGTCACTATAACCATGTGTACTATGCACACCACTACTAAAAATTGGCCATCTTCAGGAATTCCATATGCCTTTATCAGTGTTGGCAGCTTGTCACAAAGCTATGCCAGCCATGATGAATGTGTTTGTAAGTGATATCATGGAGGGGCAGTTCTTACATGGCAGTTATCATAGCAGGGAGGGTTACTGGACCATGTGTCAACAATTAGTGAGCGGTGGGGCAGAAAATTTGTTTTAGAATCATGCCATTGGGATGGACGTTTACATTGTATATCTACAGGTCAATATGAGATCAGCTCTATTGTGTTTAAAATAGAGAGTGAATTATTGACAAAATATGGCAAAAATAGTGATTATGCTGCTACCCGACTTTACCATGCATGTACTCCCTCAGATTGAAATGCAGGCTATAACAGATTTTCTTTATCATTGCACACATAAGGAAATTCTTGGGTATTGCAATTTAAGGCCTTTGCCTTCTCTGCCACACTTAATGACCAATGGCCAAAGTGAAAGGAAATAGATGATAGTAAATCTGATAAAAAAAAGGTATATCAATAGATGATGTATATTGGTATTTTACATTCTGCTCAGACTGACTACCAGTTCTTTACAGAAATGCTCAAGAAAGTCTTTTGTATTTTTGTCATGTCAGCAAAATTTCAATGCTATAAAAACAAGCCGCAAGGGGGCCCAAACCTACACCAAATCTTCATTACATCACAAGCTATCTGCCACCAAAAAATCAAGACCATCCAGGTCAAACGATACAAAAATGGATTTTCTGCTGCAGTACCAAGGTCACATACCAGGGGGCCCAAAATCGACTCTGAATTTCGGGTTCCCAACACTTGCCCACATACCGAATATCATTGTAATCCATCAAGAGGTTCTTGAGTTATGCTGTCTAAAGTAGTCCGGAAACACAAACATACACACACACAGACAGACACACCCAAAACGTTATCTCCATTTTTCATGGAGATAAAAAAGAGTATATAGCAGTAAGCTAGAATAGAGAATAGAAACATAACATCATGCCCCATTGGTTCCTATAATGTACATGGGTACTCAGTTGTGACATGACAGGTATACACTAGCTACCCCGGGCCAAATCAAAGTGGAGATGTTCCGTCTGTTGACTGTCAACAATTACTGAGTAACGAGGCGGATAATTAATAAAAACAATGGCGCTTGTCCAAAGTGAAAATGATGATGTTTTTGTCTTTGTTTGGGACATTCTTACAAACCAGGGCTATAAATACAACCTGCATGTACAGGGTAGACTTTGATTTTACTTTGTGTTTATTTCATTACTGTGTACTTATTATTATCATCTGTATCTCATTTCATTGTATTCTTGAAATTAGCCTCCGGGCATGAATTTGCAATCAAGTTATTATCATAACCAAAGACTAACGTAAATATTACATGTATTTCTACTAGTACAAGCACTGCAAGCTCAACCTTTTTTCAATCAATTTTCTTTGTGTGTTGCTCTTGGTCTGGCAAACCCATAGGTTAGCAGAACGCCCCTTTGTGGCCCCTGTCATCTTGATATATCACTAGTCAACACCCAGCCTGACAGGCCAGACCTTTGGTGGAACCAGTCAGGTAGAGTAAACCTGATTAGTGCAAGGCGATCAATTCATCTCCTGGGTCCTCTGATATTCTTCAGTGAAAATTCAGCAAACAACATGAAACTAATCTAAGGAAAACTTGAATCCAATGACATTCACTTCCTAGCTGAAACCAAGGACATCCTATAGCTATATAATGTCCTTGCTGAAACTACATGCATGCATGTGCTTGAAAGCAAATTCTCTCTCAGATATGCATTCTGATGAAAATTTGTCAAAAGGACAACATGAAAATAAAGGAAAACTTTAACCTAACTACATGTATATTCAATCTGTGGGGTTATGTGTACCAAAGCCTACACCAACTCATTTTCTCGGTTCTCAAACTCAGTCAAAGTCAAATGTTTTTTTCATAAAAATTCAGCAAGAGGTGTTGATAAACTAGAGAACTGGAGGGGAAACTTGAAATTAAGGTTGAATCTATTTTCACTCCCTGAAACTGCATCTAAAAAGGTATGAGCATCACCCTAAGCCAATGCTAAGTTAAACCTATTTTCTTGGTATTCAGACATTGTTTTGTCAATAAAAATTCAGCAAGATGACTTTGTAAATGAATGATGAAACCAGCGACAAAGAGTTACATGTGCAAACTTCACTTCGAAAAAACTGTGTGTACCAAGGTACAGACTTCTCCTATAGACTCTGTTTTCATGTTGATCTTCCCGTTCAGCATTCATCTTTTAAATCCAACAACCAATAAACTAAATTGTTGTGGCCTTGGCAGATCAATTTCATGGTAGAAGAGGTCTGATTGAAGTTGCTGCTGTCTCCATTTAATCACATTTGGATCCCTCACAGTAAAACACGTCAAGGGAAAAATGGGGACAATCAGGAGATTTACATGGAATGGCCTTAGGAACGTTCTAGGGAAACTATCGGAAATGGGATGGCAAAGAATTGTGATAGTAAATTGGGGGGAATCCACAGGGAGGGCAAAACATCTGCTACATTGATTGGAAAATATCTATCACTAGAATCATCATAATGCAGAATCTTTTATTTTATTTTCATTTTCATTTTCATACTTTATCCACAATGAACTTATTCTGTTATAAAATTTACACTGATTACAGTACAAAGTAAAACCAAAACTCAAAGGGGTGAATGCTATAGTCATATCAATGCAGAAGTACTACATTAAGATAAACTGAAACAGCCACATGTCATTCATACCAATACTACTAATGTATATGGTGATGCAGTATACACATACATTGTACAGTATACAATTTGTCTGTCTATATGTATGTCTATGACAAATCAAAGTCATATTTGTTGATCTGTACAATCTAATTAAAAAATTGTATATCATTCCTGATAAATATATAAAATGAACATCCATTGCTTGGTATCCCCTGAGCAAGTTCTGATTAAACCCTACAGTGTAGGTGGGCTCAATCCAATTGTTCCAATCAATACAATTGTCTGCAAGGCAACAACAATGCATTTCCTTGGTTCCACGTAAAACTGTAACAAGAGGACGAGACGAAAAGAGAGGAGAGAAAACTCATCCTATTTTCAAATCTTGAAGCTAAGTGCACCGAGTTATAACCTGGCCCTAACTTAAGGCTCAGCTCTAATGTCGATTGTCCAGATAAACATTATTTTGGTAAATCCAGGCCCAACAGATTCAATTGATGTGGCTGAAAGGTATTTTTTCAAAAAGACTGATTCAAATGAAGTGCATGCAGAAGTAAAACAACCAGAAAAATCACCAATACTTAATTATACACAGCTGATAGCATTTCAGTACCAAGGACAATATCAAGCAGTCACTCCAATCACAATGATGCAACCATTGTGAAATTGTGTACATTTTTATAGAAAAAATCTGTCTCCAAAACACATTTCTGTTACAGGATTTGAAAGCATGTTTTTAGATGTTTTTGTTGTTGCCATGTTTGTAACAAACAGACAACCTGAAATGAGATGTAAATTTTTAACACTAACATTCTCAGAAAGGCCAGGAAGACTGACAATGAATAATTAATGTATGGTGCTATGAATAATCTACACACTTAGCGGTCTGGACTGTGACCCAACAATAAGGACTGACGTCTTAAGTGTGGCATGATTGAGAAGGGCTGTCACAGGTCTGACTTGGCGGCTGAAATACGGACTCTTTTCTTTAGGCCGCGCCAATTTAATTTCTTGGTTAATGGATATTTTTCCTAAATTTTACCACAAGGCTAGGACATCATTGAAACAGAAGGCTGGGGTGAAAACTTGCACCTGACCCTGTTCCCTCCCTGAAACTGTGTGCATCAAAGTAAAAACTTTCCTCTGAGATTCTGTTTTCATGTTGATTTTCCAATCTAGCTTTTTTTTTAAAATTCCGTTAACCAAGAAAATAAATTGTTGTGGCCTTATGAATGAGTCACAGAACAAGATCTAGACTCTTTCAAAACAATCCCCTTCCACACGGACTGCTACAGATATTCCTATTTCCCAAGAACTGCCACAGATTGGAACTCATTACCATTCTCAGTAACACAGGAACAAAATCAGAGGGAACGTCGCAAACCACCTGAGGAAGCGCCAATAAGTGCACTACTACTTAGAGTACTACCCCTAAATGCCTTACCAAAACCAAGGGGAGTTGTACAGCACACAAACAAGAACAAGTCATCAATCTATCATCACAAGGTCAAGACTAGCTGACCTTTAAAAATGTCCTTGATTGATTTTTGCTCATAAATATGCGATGGTGTAAAAAGCATGACATCAGTCAGCCTACATCTTAGTCTTGGTCTTGGCTGGGGTTCAAGAAGACTGACGTAGAACCTGGAGTAACTGTGTCTGTAACTTTAAATTTCGCTATTTATCTTACAAATGGGAAGAGCAGCAAATATCAGACATCAGAGGCAGGAACGCCAAAAGGATAAACGCCCAAGCAAAAAGTGATCCTTCTTCAAATGATAAAGCTGGTAATATCTGGACATAGATTGGAGCCCATATTTCAGCCCAACATTCTAACTTCTTCATAGATATACAATGAAGCCTCAAGACAAATGCTTCCTTAATGTGATAAATTTAGTATCTGTTAATAACTATTTCTGTTATGATTTACAAAATGTATGTCAGCAGACATATTTCACTTGCCAGCTTGGTTTTAGGTTCTAAATATCTACCTTATTCAAAGTGAGCAATATTCCTGTATTTATTACAGAACTGCGCTCCCAACCTTGAGCAGCTTGTTTTTGTACAGCTCACAAACCATCCAGAAAGATGAAACGCGTTGTCTTCAGAAATTCGGTGGTCTGTAAGACTGATCATGTGAGTCCGTCTACGTGGTCTGTAAAACATAGGGGTTCATCTAAATCAGGAAAGAGGGGCGCTGCGCCCTCTTGTTTCAATCCAGCACCCCCTTGTGGAATTCAGATTTTAGCTTAATATCCAGCATACAGCCTTCACTCAGCAATGGATTCTTCCAGAAATACATAGAATTCACTCCCTCGCCTGTGTGTGCTCCCTCTTATTTAATTTTTCTAGAAAAAACCCTGAAACAGATCATGTGAGTCCGTCTACGTCAGCCCACTTGAACCCCGGCCAGATCTATGTGGGCAGCCTGACGTCAATAGTTTCACACAGTCACAGTTTTATGGGATAAAATCAATCTTTTCCCTCAAGATCATCGGTGTTTCTGCTACGGATACGGGGTGGGGGGGGGGGTTGCTTTGGCAGGAATAACGCATTTCACATAAATCTTTCTTATTGCAGTCAGTCAGTAACAAGATAGGATTAGGTAAAAATAGCAAGAAACAAAATGCATCAATGAACATTAGACATCAAGATAGTACATGAACAGCATAAGATAAAGTAAAAATAAAAGAAAGAATCTAAAAACCCCAATGGAGGTTAACTTAGACATCCAGAAAAAACATTATTTATGATACAAAATAAATGAAGCAATGTTAACACTGTCCCATCTCTTTCTGAGAATTTATCCACATTGCTTGATTTATTTAATGTAGTGTGTAAGAATCAATATGTAGAGATGATGGAGCTAGACCTACTTACACTTGTTAGAAATAATTTTTTTTTTTTAAAACAACCTTAACATCCTCACCTGCTAAATGTTTCAAGCTGAATTCAGCACTTGTCACCTGCCTTTGTCATGCCTTTTCTCTGAAACTAACATTATAGATTTGGGATTTTTAGAAACAAACCAGTTTGATTTTCACTTCGTCACTGATCATGATGAAAGACAGTGTATGTTGCCTAATTGTAAAATGTCCACCGTTTCCATAATTCCTTCAGTTATTTGAGTAACCGGTATGCAAAGTTTTCAAAGCTGGCTGGGCTGCATTTTACATTCTGCCATTAAAAACATCAGTACCAGAATTTGACGATGAATAATTTAACATCATAACTGAGTCTATCTATCATAAACGTCAGGTCACAGCACCCGTCTTTGTGCTTGGCATGTCGTGTGAGTTGTTACGAGAACTCTGATTCGCTGTTACCTGCCCATGACTGTCCTGGTAACCAACCACAAGCAGCAACACATGAGTTTTCATGCTGATCTCATCTTGGTTTAAATAACTGTTAGTGGCAGCATTTTTAAGCAATGTGAGGATTTTCCCAAGAATAGTGGGAACAGAATAAGCTCCTTGCAAAGTTTATCTTACCACACATACATGGCATTACAAAAACACAAAACAAAATGAAAGTTGGCATATGGTCTATGCTCCTTTATCATTATGATGTGGGTTTTTTCCGTTGGTGATAAAGCACAGGATATATTGCGATCTGCATGCAGGTTTATGATTAGATTTTGTTGTCATGGGTTCTGCGTTGTGCCCTTTGTTGTGCGTGATCAGTATCTATCTATAAGGGGCCTGCAAGAATGCCACTCTTCCGTTAGTCGTAAACAAAATATTTCGATTTTTCCGAAAGTTGTAGGGAAGGCTACTTCATCCCATTCATAGCTAGTAAGCCAAATTTTGCGTAATGCCTTTTTCGATCTAGTGTGACACACAGGAGATATTCCTGAATTTAGCGCTAAGAGTTGTTGGTACCCCCCATACAGACCCTCTCTAGAATCCCCTAAGTCATCCCAAACGCCCATATAAGGACTGGTGGAGCCGGAATCAGTGGCTAATTCCATTATTCTACCGCCCGTCTCGTAAACGTGGGTCTCTGGGGAACACACTACTGATGATGCCGCATACAAATGTGCATAAAGAGGTGTTTTGCTTCCAGCATCTTTTTAAAGAATTAAAAACCCGATTTCAGTTCAGAATACAGTACTCTAGTCTAGACTTGGATTTCTCACATGTAAAGCTATCTATATATTACTAAGAATAAGGCAATTGAAGTTGCTAATGATGCTCTCATACTACTATTACTAGTATATATTATGACTATTAAAAAACATCCATTTCTTTAATGAATTTTGGAAAGGAAATAGGAAATACAACTACAACTTAGTACAGGCAAGAACTCAATTAAAATCTGGCCTCTGTACTACGTAAACATTGTACATAGATAATGCTTAAATGCTTGTGAACAAGTACATAAACATATATAGGATAATTATGAATATCTGTAATATTATCATTGAGTATGGTGGTCTGTCCCACGAGGCACACAGACTAACCTTCCTGCACTCTGGACAGTCTGACATTTTTGTTATTATAAGAATGTGTGTCACAGTGTGTCAAACATCCATCTGTGTTTTGATAACCTACTTTATATACATGACATTTCCAACAACATGCTGTTCTGTAACACTACACATACCAGGATTGAAATACCAGCTAGCAATCTACAGTTTTCTGTTTGTTTTAAAAGATTGCAAAAAAAAATATACGCAGCTTGCCGTCTTGAATGCAAATACAAAAACATTAATATATTCACAATAGCAAAAAATTATTGATATACATATTGATGAATAACATACTGAAACATGTGTTTTGAACTGTTAACAACGATTTATCATCAATTCTATCATCCTAGCAACCATGCCAAACCTTTCAAGGTCTGTAGGTATATATATATATATATATATATAGATTATGAAAATTCAGCTTCAGTTGTTACTGTTCGTTGATCCTATATCCTATTTTAGCTGTCACCTATATATTCATGTCCGCCATAAAACTTGACTCCACATCGTACTCTCCAGGCAAATCTACCGGTGGCATGTTGGATACTGGTTGGCCCTTTGGATTCTGTTTGGACTTTGGACACTGCCTTGCCACCGACAGATCTGCTTGGAGTTTATGTACGACACTCAGTTCTTCATAACAAATTCTAGAATCTAGTGCACCATTTTCCAGCCCAACGCCCCCTCCACACATTTGTGTGTTTTCAATGTCAAGATACTTAAGGGGACAACCCCGTTAACCTTTGTACCATACCATAACCAGAATGTCAACTGAGTAAACTGGATAAGAGGGAAACGATATCTATGATATTCCAGTCGCGTGAAATGCCAGTCATATAGTGAAGATCAACGGTGAATACCAAATCACACATTTTGGAAAACCTCCATATTCCGGAGTGAAGCAACCTGTTTTGACTCTGTGCTACGTAACGTCGTAATTGCAGGACGTACGTTTCAGATGCACACTTTACTTGCGTTTAAGACACATATGTACTTGCTAAATAGATAAATATAGAACAGATATAATCGGAAATATCTGCACAGGAAGACAGCGTGGACAAGGGAACGAAAATCATAATGTTTTTGTAAAATCATCTGCATACCCTGAGAAAACCGGAGCAGGAAAAGGTGCGATTTTTATTCCTCTGATTAGTCGATTCAGCATGGACAAACAGCAACTTAAAGACGTTTTCTAAACACACGAAGTCTCTTCCTACCTTATCACCGACTTGTCCGTCGATCAGAAGTAGAGATTCAGTAGAAATCCGCCCGAATGTCTGGTAATTTTTGTCCGCCGTCACCACCCATCGGTGATTCCGCCATCTTCATCCAGCTCACACCGCGGGGCATGCTGGGTAAGGGAATTCCCCCGTGACGTGAACTCTGACCTCTTTATTTACACTTTCTCTTTTTGTTTTTTTTCAAGGACAGGGAAATCCTCAAATCTTTAAAGCTAGTATTTCGCTCGCTTAAATACTTAACGGTTAAGAATTACGGCAATACATGATAATATATTAAAAGAGTATCTTAAAACTTGAAACGAAAACTGATTTCAAAATAGAGTAACTTTTTGACTGTTTTATTACCTTCGCCAAGGTTATGTTTTGCACAGCGTTAGTATGTGTGTCCGACCGTCTGTGAACAGTACAACTCGAGAATGCCTAGATGGTTTGTCTTCATACTTGGTATGTGAGTAAGTCTTGACCTCGAAATGATTAGATTTTGGGCCCCCTAGCGGATTGCTATGGTACTTCAGTGGAACTTTTGGGTTTGATGCATTATAGAAACTTTAATTGCTGCAGGGCAACTATCCAGTTGAAACTGCAAATTTTGAAGTTTCTGCAGTGTTCTTAACCAGTTTAACACTGTGAAGTGAACACAATCAACAGATATCACAAAGAAAATACTTGTTTTATTTGGTGAATAATAAAACCTGTAATAAGTGATCATAGCTAACTCTTCTTAGTGTTACTCAAGAACATGGATTAACAAAACATAGATGGATACAAACAACATTTTCTGCATCATCTTGAACTACACAACTTCAAATGATACATTATGTAGTTATCTCAAGACTTTATATGTTGAAATTCCGTCAGATATGCTAAATACAACTGTTAAAGACAATAACATGATGTTGAAACTAGTCAAACTCAATACATGAATCTATAAAGTTACTGCTCAAAGCATGTCTGCTAGTTGTGACAAAATGTTGTTTTCTGTACAAGTATGTTAATAGTCTGGTGTAGTAAAGATGGAAACTGCATCTCTTGTCATGACTGGTTTGTGTTTCTGTAGAAGCAGGGACAACTATCATACACTATGGTCTGGTCTAGTGAAGAGGCAAGTCCAGCTCTGGTTGACATCGTTTGTTGTTCTTCAGTTCTTGCCGGTAGAACCAAAACCTCCCTCCCCTCTCTCTGTGTCGTCAAGGCTCTGTAGAATTGACAAAAATTAAAAATTGAGTGGTTGAATATGAGATATTGTGTAGGGATGAAATGGTACAAAGAAGAAAACTGAATGCACCAAATATCCAAGCGGTCATAAAATCATGGTTGAGGATAGAACAGTATGTAGAGTGTTGGTAATAAGGATGACAACTTACAGATTGTAGTTCTAAAAGCGTCCGGGTGAGAAGGTTAGAGGTGAGAGAGAGAAGCCGGCAAATTATAGGTGTATGTTTTGAGTACTGTAATTCACTTTATCTTCATGGTAGCGAAATTCCATGGTGTAAGGCAAATAGACATTTTCAATGAACTTTAACTTCACGGTGGTGGCAAGTGATGGAATCATAAATAATTACAACAGGTTTTCCACGGTGATGATAAGTTCATGGTACAGAGGTGACCGTGAAAACAGTGAACATAAAGTTACAGTGAAAGAAACAAGAATTACATTATCTACTGACCTGTTCTTCCTGCAGGTCTGGCATGAAGATGCGCTCACAGATCAGCTGGGCTATCCGGTCCCCTTTGTTCACTGTGGAGACAGAGATATGTTATCAACATTGTTAACATGTACTTAGCATAACAGTTCATCTGTGACGGTAAATTGTCTTGCTAAGTGTTCTGTGATGTGGTATGTGTGGGTCAAGACAACAGCAACAGCTACCTGCCTGCCTGTGTCACATGTTTGTGTATTGTGTCAATTCAATTCCAATAAATTCAAAATCAAATCAACTGACATTATGAATAAAGACTGAACTCACACTAAGACTTGGAAGACTCATAACTTACAAAAATGTTTGGTTGACAGCGTTATATATTACATGTACTGACCTTTGAACTCTTCCTTGCCGAAGTTGAACATGATGACGCCCACGTTACCGCGGTAATCCCTGTCAATCACTCCAGCTACAGGAAGATTCCAGGAAAAATATTCAAAATCGACAAAACTTTTCTCTCATTTTTTTCTGCACATGATTAATTGCCTGTGTTTCCTGTATGGTTAACCTTTGTTCATATGTCAATCTCAAGGGACTGAGGCATTGCTTTTGGCCTGTTAATCTACACTGCAGTTTCTCTTTATGTTGCCAGAGGGAGCAGTTCAGAAGGGAAGTCTATGAAACAATCTTCACATGAACCCCTATTTGTTAAGACAGTAAGGTAAGTACAAGAGTAGAGCAGAAGAGTAGAGTAGAATTTTCGGTCAGGTAGGACTGTTCCAGTTTAGACCGCTCTTCATTGTTGAATTCTTTTTCACTTCACTGTGTGGGTTTAAGTGGGTTCCAATGCTCTGTGGTTGTACTAACAGGGTGACATTCCATGTACCTGCCGAATCTGGCTTTGAAGGCATTCACTGAGGGAGCATTGATTCAAAACGATCAGAATGAATCTAAGATACAACCTTCGTATGTATGTGACAGCTGATTATACCCATTAGATAAAGTCCTAGCTGGATCAGTCCAGAATTGGGGTGGCATAAAACCAAGACTCACCTCCGACGTCTATGAAGTTTTTGTGTGCCAGTCCTGATCGAGGAGCTGAAAAATAGGACAGATTGTAAACATGATCAGGATAGCAAGTGATATCACTTACCATTCTGTAAGGTAGAAGGTCCTAATAATAGATGTCTTTACTATAAATTTACATATATTTTGTAGCTTAACTGGCTCCGTTGGAAATCAGTTACATTGTTAACTGAAGGGACCACCCTAAAGATTAATAAATAAACGAGCCTGATTGAATCATGACGTCATACTTTGTACATTGTACAATTGTTGTGCAATAAAATAAAGATATGTCATCTTATCAATTGGCTTGTGGCATCTAAGTCCATATATTCTTAACAGCTACCAGCCACAAAACATAACAAGTTCCACTCTACAGTATTACAATTTAGTTCTTTAAACCTTTGGCACACTGAAGAAGCCGTTTGACACCCATTCTCTATTGGTTAAAGAGTTAGGCAGCAGGGAGAAGGTTAAAACAATACATGACAGTAAACATTACTTACCCACTCTGCCGTAGCAGCCTTCGGGCAGAGCGATCTGGATGTCAGTCTTAGCCAGAACCTTCCCTTGTGCTGGGATGGTGTAGTCGTATGCACTGCAAGGATGGGGGAAAAACCATGTGCAATGTGCAAGTAACAACTGTAGTCAGCTCTCATAGACGTAATGCATTCTACCAGGTGCCCTAAGACTGATATATATAAGTTAGATTATTTACTGCATCGATACCATTTATGCTAGGTGGAGTCGACAGAAAAGGCCACATGTTAGGCTGAACATCAACGCAGATTACATGCATATTTCAGCAGAGTACTGTTATTGCAGACTGCTACCAGTTCACTGGACATCACACACCACAAACAAAGAAGTCAAGAAATGCATCCATACTCTGCAAGGCCCACTTGACAGTTTTCTGTCCTTAGTTAAAAAGAAAAAAACTGCAGTGGTTCGGGCATGTGTCTAGGGCGAAAGGCACACTTTCACACACAATCCTTCAGCCTCAGGGAAAGGCGGAGGGTGCGCGGCCGCGGGGACGTCCCCGTCAGTCCTGGATCACAGATCTTAAGGAGTGGACCAGTCATTCAGCCAACCAGATGACCAGACTGGCGGAAGACCGCCAGCAGTGGAGGGCTTTCATTGAGAGCTATGTTGCCCCGATGGCTGACTAAAGCTATGGGAGAGACAGACAGCCACCACATCAAAATGAAACAGTGTTCAGAGCCTCCGTGAATAGTTTTGCGTTTGCATCTCATTAATATGTATAAGCAGCAACACCTGTGCTGCATTGCTATGTGAACCAGTCAGAATTGCCTTGAAGAAGGTGACAGGGGGTCACCGAAACGTCGGTTGAATAAATCCCTTGGTTGTGTAAAAAGAGTATTTTTCTTCAGTGTTCAGAGCCCTTCTCTTGAACACCTTACTAGTAAGTGTGCAGGGATACTGCATTAGCAGATCTCTTTACACACATGAATTAATTTGTGCAATTTGTGTTTGTTACCTTTAGGATACCTTTAGGACGTCTCGGTGTTCGTTAGGCTTTAGGTGCGTGGCCCACTATTAAGTCCCTTAAGGCTTGACTGATTCATATAAACCACTACCTACACATGCAAAACTGCCATCTACCAATTTACCAGTTATAGTATGTAGATGTGCGACCAAAAATTATGTGTGCGCTTTTCAAGCCTCCCTTTGTTTATGCATGTGATTTTTTTTTAGCTACAAATATGCCAGTTTGTAAACAAATCTTCCCGGTCTAGATCTAATCTTTTTAAATCCTGTGATCTTATAACAACCCTACAATCATAAAATGAAATTGCCTTTTACATCTCTTCCGAAAATAACCTAATCGGCGTGTTGCAAATTATTATAAAATTTGGCGCGAAGGGGGAGGGGGGCACGGATACACAAACCCGAATGTTTTTACCTGTACAAATCGTAACCTGCCGCCTGTTTGGACCCTCTTGTTGGTGCCAAGGCGTGCTCGGTGATCTTGGCAAAGCGCAGGAGGATGTTGTTGGAAGGCATCTCGATTTTAGGGATCTTTGCAGCGGGCTCGGCGAGAGAGACGGTGTGTTCGGCCTGGCAAAGCATTTGTGAAAATGGCGCGCAAATTTGGCGCCAGTTCGGAGGTCAAAGTTGAAAGGTGTTGGTAGGTGAAAGATTTAATTTCTCGATAGCGTCACAGTATATCCGTTGATTGTATCGTTTACGTATGAGAGTTAAATATGATTGTTATCGAAATCCTTACTGTGGTTGTGGTAGCATATCATATTCAAATGCGTGTAGTTTTTTTCACCAGGTCGGAGGTTAAAGTTTAATCAAATTTTGCATATACTTTGAATATTGTGTCGCTGTATAAATGATAACAGTTGGTATATTTCTGTTCTTTTAACTGTGTGGAAGTATGGCAGCTTGGGGTGAATTTCTTTGAATGACAGAGCAGACGATCGGTATTCAGCATGACAATATTTGACGTTGGTGAGAATTAGAAGTTTCCAACCAGCCTACTACTGCTTTTTGCAGGTTAGTGAAACCGAGTTCAACACGGTTTGGGCGTTAGGAATGACACACTTGAAGGAGAAGCAGGTAGGTTGACCTGGGTGACCCAGGGGTCGAGGGTAGCCTCCCGGCTTCAGAGAACAGGCGTGTCACATTATTTCAAGCTGAGAAATCTTGATTGAAACAATTGTAAAATGTCAGTTTAGACGACTACCATGACAGCGAAGGTATGCATGTTGGCCAGGTGAGTTGTAGAAAGGTGAGGTTAAAGCTAGAATGTGAAATGTAACACCCAGATACGGTCGTGTGCTGTGAGCAGTGAGACAACTGAGCTGAGCCTGCCAATAAACCTGAGACGTAGGCACGTAGCTTGCTTCACAATAAGCCGGTTCACTGTTTGAACTGCGCATGAGTAGTGTAGTAGTATTCGTAGTAGTAGAACCTTTATTTTTCTTGGATAGCCCTGTCGGCTTGTACAACAAATACATGTAACGTTATACAAAATGTACATGTGTGGTGCATTGTAGGCAGAACGTCAAAGTTGAATGCTCCCGAGACGTAAACAAAGCACCTCTGGACATTTATGGAGGCATGGAGCATATGCAAGATCATACATGATCTAGATAGGTCTGTTTACATTAATCAGGGGCATTCACATTTGACCTTGCAAATGTGCAATTCAAACCACGAACGGGTCTATTCTGTAAATGATGATTTGTGATTGAGAAAGGACTGTTACTTTTGCCTTGAGTTTGTGGGCACTTTGACGTTGAGTTTTGCCTCGAAAACTCTTGCTGGTAAAATAATGATCGAACAAGTTGATAGTTGTCAACAATTTATTTTATTGCAAATCATTCCAATTACATTTATATACGTATATACATGTAGTTGGGTAAGCACTCTAGAACTTTAATAAACAGAGAAATAATGGCAGCTTTTTGTTCTCGTTGAAAAATATTGCTTGAATGTCGTGCCCCCTGCTTGTTGTGCATAATTCTTACTTTATATAAAGGGAAATTAATGTTATCTGGCATTTCTCTCATAACTTTAAATGTACAGAAATATCATACAACAAACAATTCCAACTATATGATTTTCTATCTTGGCTCTTTATGATGTCTTTTTCAAGTTATTCAATCCATAGTTTCTTCATCTTTTCAGACGTCTTCGACTCGTCTGACTTGCGCTTTCATGACGTCTTCATAAGACGGTGGAAGATCCCGTGACGTCATCCTACTCGTGCTAGGTATCCTGCTCTCACTCCTGACGTCACACGTCACGTGATTGTTCCGAGCATGCGCAGCGACGGACGCGTAGGGAGGGGGCGGGTGATGGTTGAAGATCATGTAGAATTGTCCCCTGTCTCTCTGGTGCGCATGTCTGATCAGGTTGTCATGGGAACCGTTAGGTGTTGTTTCTCTCGTGCTGCGAAACGGAGTGACGTCACATTGTTAACAACTTTCCTCACATTTCAAAGAAATGCAAACAAATGTAGCAGACTTCACTTAAGTGCCCTCTGGCAGATCACATAGAAACTGCAGTGTGGAAAGACAGACAAACAGATATGTCCAAAATGATGATTTACTCCCAAGGAGTAAAACAACTTGGCAAAGAATAAGAATAGTTTTAACACAATAGTCTACTCATGCAGACATTGGGGTAAGTACAATAAAACTAAGGACAGAAGGTATATTAATATGATCATAAAACCTCTGTGAAGTTTGCTCATATCATAATACAGACATATCCCATGAATGTACCGTTCTTGTTACTACCAAAGGTGTTGATCAATGAAATCCGCTAAAACGAAATTTACAACTATCTGAGTGACTGAGACCCCAACATGACCCCCATCGCATCTTTGTTTCAGGCACAAGCTGTGCGTTCCTCAGACAATTCCGAATCAGTTTGATACAAGCAAACTTTGGCTACAAAGGTTTACAATTACATTGTAAATATGCCTTCTATCAATCAGGTACAATGTCTGCGGCTGAATGAACTGTTGTGACAAGGCAAACCCTAAACATATCTAAAATGTACTCCAGCCCTACTGTTCGGTCACATTAGCTTCGGAGGATTGTTCACTTCATACTCAATCCCAGCAGTGGAGACAGAAATAGATGCACGCCTGCTGCGATATTATGGTTAGGCATAAGACAGATAATGTGGTGTTTCACGATGCGGACGAATTAGTGTCGGTAGGTAGGGACTCTCAAGGTTTTACTACACATTCCTACATCAACTGTTCAAAGCCTTCGTCTGTTAAAGGAGTTTGCAAAAATCAGTGACAAGAACACCTAGAAAATATGAAAGAATTTTCGGATTTTGGTTTACATTTTTATCACTCAGAGACAGATGTCTGATCCAAAAGTTTTGGGTACCTTAAAACGACATACGACCATGAAAAGGGTATTGTTGGCAGGTATTTACTAGGGTTGGTTAGGTATCCGAAACAGGGCTGTCGCCTGCTTTAATTTGTTGTCATGCCATTCAATGCTTGGCAGCGCATGTTGTTAATTTTCTGTCTTGTATTTGTCGTTTTAAGCTCACAAAAAGACATTTGCATCAATTTCATGACGCTAAGATTTTGTTGGAGAGACTTGGCATTTTTTTCTATCACAATATTCCGTCCTTTGAAAGAGAGACGGGACCTGGAAACAGTCGTGAACCGCAAACACACCTTTTTTTCTTAGGCCTTACATGTACAGATAGTGCCTCTCTAAAACCCAATTATTACAGACATGCAATTACAGCGGAGTGTCTAAGTGGATGGGTGTGCAACCGTCTCGCAGCGTTGAGTGGGTATTGAATCAAACCTGACAGACTAAAACGTCTGGCATCACGCTGATTTCACACGATCAGATATAATTCAGTAAATTTCACTGCAATGCACGTTACCCCAGTAAGGCGATGGTCACATTTCCAAGCCGGGGCCTGACTTGGAAATAAAAAAGAATTATACGTAATTTATTGTAAGGAATATTTTTTTATTACGTTTTGCGTGTTTTGTTTGTGTTTGTCGTTTAAATCGTATTTTTCATTCCCGCAAGCTACCCGGCCGGGCCCCGATTTAGAAATCCGACCCTAGCATAAGGTTGTTAGTTGAAAAACAATAAGAGATTCACGGTCGTAAATGTGACTACTCGTTGCAGGGAGGTTGTATTTCACGAGTTAGAGGCAGATGTTTGTTTTTATTCCTACCTCCGTGAAAACTTTGGTATTGTTTTTGTTGTGTCTGGTTTGTCTGCGTTTCTTTTTCTAAACGTATTTCCACATGATAAGCACGATGGGGACATTGACAGGAAGTTGGATCAAAGGTTCCATCAAGGTCCTAGGATAGGCTGTCAAGGTTTATTCCATTTCCTGTTTTTAATTTCCTGCTATATGCACATCTGTTGTCTTATTGGAAACAGTGGGGAAGTACATAGACAGAATCAGCCCAAAATTCACAATACTAGATACAATAAAAAAACACAAAAACTCTTAATTTTTCACGGAGGCATGCATGGGATTTTCGATTTCTTTTTTGAGGGAGGGCAGAGGGTGGGATGTACATGTACTCTAAATTTACAATCATTTATTTATGCAGGTAATCCAATAAGGTTGGCAATTGAAAATCAATTACATATCTATTGGCATAAATTTGGATAAGCCTTGGTAGTTTGGGTTGAGGGTCTTTCAGAATATATCAACAGACACGTATTTCTTAACAACAGCTCCCTAACATGGTTTGATAAAGATAAATTAGATAGATAGATTAATAGATAGACAGAAAATGTACAACCCACAGTGGTAATGATCGCTAGTAACAAACTGCAGCATCACAACTAAAAACTACATTTGCAGGAAAGTTCAGTCAAATCTTGAGCGTTTTCCATCGGCGATATATGTTTGAGTTTAAAATGGACAATTTCTTGTAGGTACCTTTACCCTTCCATGATGAATGTAGCCATGACCGGAGTACGAGATCAAGATCTAGGTTCGATAATGTTACCCTTAGGCTTTGAAGACACAGCTGGGTAGAAGTGTGAAGCGACAAATATTACCAACAGGGCGCTGGGGACGTATGCATTATTGATGGTGATGAATGTGGTTTGTTTCCAGGTCTATCAGTTTGGACGGACAGTTGAGGAAATATACATTATTAATGACCATGTGTGACTTGCATTCGGGTCAACCTCGTTTAGTACAAGGTTGAGTCCAAAACTAAGGCCATTTTCATCACAGCAGATTCATTTCTTTGATTTGAAATTCGGCCCAAAATAACTTAAGACTCAAATATCCCGTTTTGTTGTGCAGATTTGTATGATCGACTGACTTAATTTCAAAATGTGATTTCAAGATGTTTATTGACGGTCAGTAATGAACCTGCTATGATAGAAATTGCATTGAGTTTTGACCCACGTTCGTATGATATGTAATATGTAAATATACAATATGTACATCTGGACTTTCGAAAGCTTTGCATTGATTTCTTTTCCATACTACGAAAAAATGGCTTCCGTAGAACGAAATCCTACACGATGTAATATCCTTCTATCTGTATATCGCGAGAAAACCGATCTTAACATCACATTGAACATGCCCTATCTTCTCTTAGTTATCATTCTGCTGACATGATGGATCCAATCGCCTTCACAGTGTCTGCGTGCAAATAGACAAATACAGTAGATACATCTTAACCACCATGTATACATTATGTTTTGTTACCTGTATTAATATTCATGGGTTTTTTTTTGTAGCTTAAAAAAACGTACGGAGGTTTATAATGATGTTTTAAAGACAGATCTTTATTGACACAACAAAAGTACAGCGACTCTCGTAAGGTCTACTTAATCTATACATACATACATACATACATGCCAAGAAACAAAGTTCATACTAATGAGTTTGTTTACATGTAATTTGCTGTACAAACCTTGAAGCAGGGCTGCTGGCACTCCGCACCATTCCTGACCTGAACGTTCCGCTTGCTTCCCTAAACTCGGCTACAAACGTACCAACGGGTCGCGTATCGGGCTCGTCCTCGGGGGAACTTGCCTCCAGCCCCGAGTGGGACCGGCTGGTGCTCCGGTCGTACCTCAGTCCGGCTACCTCCTGGTAGTCCGTGAATGCACAGATGCAGAACCCCGGTAGAAGTAAGACTCCCCCGATAGACAACGTCAGTGGCCCGAAGATTTTCAGGTTAAACATTATCATCTTGTCTATAGATTCGGCGGACGGACTGAGCGATCTGGTATAAGCTATCAGGGTCATAACGAGCCCCGTCACCGTTGCAAAGAGCCCGATCTCTACCATAGTCAGAACCATCCCATGACCGCACAACGGCATGATGCTCCTCGGGAGAGGGTGGGGAGGGTGCCCGAAGAAATGTATGAATCGCTGCGATGATGCTGTTGTATCCTTACCAGGTTGATGCAGATCGCAGAGGAGAAAAACGAGCATCGGCAGCAGACGATGTGATGATGTGCTTTTCGTTCGAGTAGCGAACCACGACCTACCAACTGCCAGCTGTAATTGACGCTATCACCGGGCCATCGCACGCTGAGTCGTAAACGCAAGGACGCAGCGCTGACAGGTCGCAGAGGTCAGGCAGGAGATCACGGTGGAACGTCACGCAGGAAAATCCGGCTCTCAAGGCAGAAATCTTTCTCTTACCACTTCAATAGCCAAGGCAATTCATCTTACGATAAATCAGTTGCAGCCGACACACGCAGAAAGTGAAGAAACACTGTGACACTAGTATTTCAGGAAACAGTCCGCGCCAATGGGACTGGGCCTCTTGAGATGACTTTATAAGGACAGCATCAGCCTGCTCGTGATGCTGCCTGTGAAAGAAAAAAGCGGCAGAACTTGCAGATTGGGCTTCTCAGGATCGGTCGAATGACTCGAACCTACAGGAAGCAGGAGGTTCCAAATGATAGTGTTTTGCTCGCTCCAACCGGAGCGGCTCCACTTACGAGTTAACCGATCAATACACGACATGTGAATAATCATAACGTTGCCGTCAAGCTGTGGAGGAGGCAGGGAAAGGACACACCACAACGATTGGTTGTTTCGTCCTCTTCAATGCATCATCCAACCGTCCATGACCGTTGCTAGGCAACGCCGGAGTTTCCTTGGTGATAAAACTAGTTTATGGGCCACTGTTGAACCCCGGGGTCGGTGATGAATCCCCAGGTTAGCAGCAAAAGTCGGGCGAAGCCTGAAGTATGAAGAAACAGAGCAAGTCACGAAATATGTTGGCACCAGGTGGTTTATCAACATACTGGTTACTTCTAACACTATGAGGAGGGCACTGTGTCACTGTCATTCTTTTTCTTCAAGCGAGTCTTAATGAACAAGATCCAGTATCTTCATATGTTTGTTACGGGTATTTAGCATGGAAATCTAAACCATCAAACCAAACCCAAACCTGTACAAGTGACCACCTCTACATAAAGATCTCCAGACCAATATGGCCACTAAGAATCATGTCTATAGTGACCACACAGACCAGATTGTATCGGTCCCTCAAATGATCTTCGAGGACGTATTTGACTGTAAGTCCACCAAGTACAGCATGCACATTTGGTCATGAGCGTCGCCACAGCTCAAATTACATTACGAAGTGTCTTTCAAGACGTGACTGTTTCTACAGACACTAACTTCAGGAATTCAATTGCGATACTTGTTACCTGAAGCATAAGGTATAGAATTGGAACTTGCCTAAATATGGGGATAAATGCTTTGTTGCACAACCCAATAACGGTAAAAGTTCGCGTCAACCAACCGTTACCGTCAACATAATGAAACGACGCTCAATTCTAAAACCCAATACCAGTGTTATTTTAAGGGCTTTGCCTTCCTCAATCCCACCGAACCTATTTTTCTTCGGCGTTCTACATTATTGAAAGCTGTCGTAAAGATCCGGCAGTTCCCCGAACCTGTCATCAATATTCATACGCTCTACAATCCCCCTGATGCGATCGCTCCGCTTCTGTCTTAACCGTTTTAAACTAATACCATGCTGAAGTCATGACGATGACTCTGGAATGTTTCCAGCGAAAAGAACCATGAGGGGAGGGGAAATGAAATTAACAAAGATTCAGAACACAACGACATAATCTACATTTTACAGCCTGTTCCCGTAACAATTATATTGAATTATACGATCAGTATAGGCATTAATAAATATCAACGTATACATCTCTGCCACAATACGTAACATAAGTTTGTACAAATATTCGTTTGGACGCACTTATTGCACAGCCACATAACAAACGTCACCAAACTCAAACATGGAGTTACGTACTGAAACAAATCACTTAGGCATTGATGTTATCGCTAAAGGTCGTGCAATAATAACAAATTGCTCTGAGTGCACGAATCAGGGACAAGCTCAGAAAGCTTTGGGGACCCGTTTATCATCAACATTGTAGTTTCAAGGTGTGTGGGGGTGTTTTGGGGGTGGGTGGGGGTGTTTTGTGGGTGGGTGGGGGTGTTACCGTATAGTTAGAATTCTCAGCGCCTTAGGACTGCAGTTGTTTCGCGAATAGTAACACCAGATTGGTGAATCAACGGATATCAAGGTCAGGTTCTTTATACAGGACCGAAGGATAACTGTTTGCCGACGTTTTGATTGTTATTCTGCTACCTTCAGAGCAATAGCTACAGTCAATAGAGCCCTGAAGAAGGCCGCAGGCGAACTACAGAAATGTTTACAAGCAATTATCATTATCACATTTTGAAACTGCAGATGATTAGAACACAGAGCTGTCATTAAATGTTCAATAGTATGGATGCCAGTTTTGTCTATATCTGTACATTATTGTGGGGGGGGGGGGATTGGGGGTAACCTGATTGTCGCCCCTTACATTTTCTGTTTTATGTTCCTCTGAGCACTGCTTTTCAGAGAGACGCTGGGTACACACATACATAAAATACAATATATGTACATGACAAAACATATTTGTTCACTAAGTGCATCCAAAACATGGATAGACTGCATGAAATTTTTTAGAAAAGATCCATTGAAGTTGTATTGCTAGCTATAGGCTTTTAAGGTTTGTTCAATATGTACTCTGAATGGATGCAAACAGTGCCAACATCAGAAGTCAATGGATAGACTGCATTCGCAAACACTATTTTAAAGATACATCAAAGTTGTTTTGTCAGGCTTTTAAGGTGTATTCAATAAGTACTCTGAATGAATGCATACAGCGCCAACATCAGTAGTCTATGGGGTTTGCCTGGCAAATCCTGTTAATACCTTATCAGGATGGATAACGTTATTGATTTGATAGCCCGGCACATGAAGGGACCCGGTCAGCTCTTGATGCGATCAAAAAGGAACAAATCGTGCACCGAATCGACATGTTGTAGCTGCAGCAGGATGATACGGAATATTTTTCATTCGACACGGAATATTTTTCGCTATTATCCGAAGGTTTGATTGTTTTGTTAATTTCTATTATTTTCTATGTTGTATAACCAGAGCCCGTTGCCACTTTGCATTTTTTTAATGAAAAATAGTATTTTGTTCTCTATACAGAAAACATTAAACACTATAAGTAGACAAAATAAAGTAACGACGGACTCAACTTGTGCAACGTATATCCACGCTATCACTTTTACAGCATGAAAAATAACTCCAAACAGTCAAAATGTGTAAAAAAACAGATACTATCCAATCAAGATGTTTAAGCGATTTACTATGTAAAAAGCTGTAACGATTTTAATGTACTCTGTCAGTTGTATGCTGTTTCTGTACTCCTGTAAGATTAGCTACTTACTTATTACTTGCATGGTAGCTAATAGAGGACATAAAGTATCAAAGTATCCAGATTTCCAAAATAAAGGATACGACGGACACTGAACAGCTAAAAACGTGTACCTGTGTATAGGTTGAAGTATTGCTGACAATATCCTCTACAATACTTCTAATGTAAGTTGTATCGTACTTGTGCAATATGTGTTATTATGATCATTTCTGATGATTTCTGGCTCAATTCTAGACCTCTGATGGAATAATTCATTCTTTTTCAAAAGAATTTATGTAACAAAATTTCAATATGCCAAGGAATTCCAACTAAATCGACCAGAAAAGCCGGCGAAAAAAAGGAACAGCAAAGATCCCCTGACGGCCTTTCAAAATGTACAACATAATATAACATTAAGCCCCGTGTGACCTTTTGGCAATATATCAATAAATCCCAGAGAAAAATAACATTACCGAAGCGTAACGTGTCGCTGATAACATTAACGATTTTCCCATAGCTCGTTTCTAACAGACGCTAGGCGAGAATTATCAAATAAAGCAAAATAGATGCGCTTCACCGTGGAGACCTTTACAATACACAGCGCTATATAAATTGCTCTCCTATTGTCAATTTCATTTATTCCTTCTTTATGGCGCACATTTTATTAGCATGAGAAAATACATGGGCTGTTGGAAAGGTCACGGAATGTTTTATAAAGAGTTAATATTTCAAAGATAATGTGCATAGAATTGTGTCTGGCATTATAGACACGTTCTACAGCAGTTTATTACACCTTTGCCTACACTAAATATATTAATATACATGTTATAAAATAATATCATCGTATAAAGCGTCATTAATCGAGACTAAAAGGCAAAGGATCTGATACGTGTAGTACTTTGATCATTGTGTCATGAAGTTGGATTGAAAGTTTACTATTTTTGTGCAAAACCTTTTGTTTGCAAAATGCCAGTCTACATAGTTTAAAGGACAATCAGTAGTTTTTCTAACTCTATATCCAATTGGTAGGTACCTGCATAGGTCTAATGTTTGATAAAATTCGCATTCTATTCTTTCCCCTTTATATGGAATCCTTGATTACTTGGCAATGCAAACAATTGTCTGTACCAGTACCCTAATTCAAAGCTGACAATCACATAATGCAATAAATGCTGTTATAGTATGAGATGTGCACATAGAGTACGCCAGTGTAGCTTGTATGACTATGTATCGTTGCCTGTGCCTACGTTCGTACATGTGTTAGCTGCCCAGTCTGGTGGGTGATGAATAATGTGCGAAGGACATCTTTAAGACCCTTCCTTTATCTCAAAGGCGCCAGCTGTCAGCCGGGACGCTGTGACTTACTTCCTGGAACATCCCGCTTCCTGAACATCAAGCCCCAAGGAAACGCACTTTGACATTCAGTGGAACTTTTCTTCATAGTAGACTTTGACTTATGTCGGGTGCCAGTCTCCTTCATCCGTCACCGGAACCACTGTAGCCGCCCAGAAGCTCCTGTCCTGCATAGCCTTCCCCATGCCATCAGTTTGTATGCCAGTGTCTCTTTTAAGGACATCTATGTATGTTAAGGGTGGTCTTCCCTGTCTTCATAGTAGAACTTTTCTTCATTGTACCTAAGTCGTTCTAACACCGACCTACCGTCGCATTTGTCTCGGCATCTGTGTGCGTATGTGTATGTGTATGTGTATGTGTATGTGTATGTGTATGTGTATGTGTATGTGTATGTGTATGTGTATGTGTATGTGTGTGTATGAGTGTGTGTGTGTGTGTGTGTGTACATGTGTGTGTGTACATGTGTGTGTGTGTGTGTGTGTGTGTGTGTGTGTATGTAATTTTGTTTCAATATCAGCGCACAGGAGCCCAAACCATACATTTTTGGTCTCAAAATGGCCCAAAATGCCATAACACTAGTCCTGGGCAGAATTTTAGATGCCTCCATATCTATATTTGTTCATAATACATTAAAGTACATGTGGGCCAAGTTTGATGCTTTTAGACAAATTTGCACAGCCGCTGGACTACCACAAACGACATGCTCTGTTGGACCATCACTAGCAGAGCAGAAGCAATCATTTCTGTTGTCAACATTTTCACGCCAGTTAAGCAACTTGAAAACACGCTGACAGCGAATCTTCACGCCAGTTTAGTGACGTAAAAACAGCGAATCTTCTGGGTGATTGTCAGCCGTGAATTGCAGCACGCCCCCGCTAGCGTTGGTTTATGTCCATTATCAGGCCGTTACAGCTGGGAGGTGTCCTAGGCCGGGCGATGAAGTGGATTTAAGTGATCACAAATCGCAACGTAGCGGGGAAATCTGTAAAGCTTCTTGCTACAAAGCAATGTGCTCGCCTCTCCGGCAAATTTTAGAACTGGATAAACCCAGTCTTAGACTTGAATACCTAATCAGACAGTGCTGCCCTACAGCTTTACCTTAAGGGGTACCTGTGTGATCTCTAGATGTGAATTTTAAAGCCAGGTGCATAAATCAATGGTGTTTATCAGAAACACGTTTTCACTTCACAAGTTTTCATTGTTTGTTCTACATTTTTACTATCATGTCAGTAGTTTCATCTCTATTTCCTCACTTTTTCTGCATAAAACGTTTCTATTATCCTTCATGTATGTGTATCATTGTTGTGCTTTTTTTGCCTTCTATTGTATATTCTGTTCAGTGGCCTAGCTTATACCAGCATGCCGCTTGCATATGGACACTCGGTATATTTCGATCTATGGTTTAAGTTCTATAAAAGCTATAGCCGGTTGTGCGACGGTAAGATAGCGCTACATGCAAATTAGAATAAGAACTTTATTGCGCGACAATTGTAACTGGTACAATGTATGGCAACTTACCCAAATGACGATTGAACTATTGCTAATAGCTAACAAGTTTGAATAACTAATCTAATCGATAATGAACAGTAGAAATACGGTATCAAATAATGTACATGCTAATGCTTTAGAACAGTATGTTGATATTAGTATGCTGTTTCAGGATTGTGTAACGTTGTCTCGTTTTTGCACAGAGTTGTATACAATGCATACATGGCACGTATCGTGCCTTGTACTGTGATTTAGACATGATCAAAATCCAATAAAATTCCAATGTAAACCTAAATGCCACCCATAAACATCACTCTGTGCGCCCTAACTGCAGTGGAAACTACACTACACAGAGTGCTAAAGGGATTAGAGGGTTGTATAGGTGCATCATGGCGTGTAGCTCTGACGTCAGAGTTGTGACTATCAGGCGTTTGGGGTTACAGGCGTCTTTTTGCATGTTTTTGTGTTTGTCTGTTTGTGTATCTGACCCATATGAAAGGAGTGAAGTCTTCCATCTTTGCTTGACGATGTTTGAATGCTGTTCATTTAATATCAAAGCAGTTTTGATATCTTAAGTTTGCCGCTGGTTGATGGGAAACTATTTGAACTCAGTTGGTCGCGCGTTGTGTTCAGCTGACCACAAATGGAAGAGGGATGATTGTCAATAAGAGGGCTATTTCCTGCCGCCGTCCTTCACAACCCATGATTGCTTTGTTGTTCAGATTTATAGGAGAGACTGAGTTTCAAGATGACCACAGCCTTGAAAGGCCGCCGGAAGGTCACTTCCTCTTAATCTGACCCACTTACAATAATATCGTAGAAAGCTAAAATCTTACCTGTATGATGCAAAATGGCTCTATAGTTCCATGTCAATTTTCATTCTTGATTTTTTAAACATTTAACATTTTACAGCTGCTAGGATGAATTAAGGTGTGACATCAGAGTCAGTTGGATTCCTAGCCGAACACGTGATTGACATCGTTCAATCGTGCCCTGTATCTTTCCACCGGCTTGTTGTGTCTGACGACGTGCTCTGGTGAATCCATCACTCTCAGAGCAGAAGCAGTCATTACTGCACACTGCACAGGACGCTTAACAAGATTAGAGGCTTGTGGGGGTGCATCACGGAGAGCAGGCATGACGTCTGCGCTGTGACTATCAGGCAACGTTACGTCTTCACGTGGGCTTGGAGTGAGCAGATGGTGCCGAATTTACCACCAGTTTTACCACCATTATACCCAACAGTGTAAGGTGGCAGAGCTTAGATCTTACAGGTAAAGTAAGTGTGTTTTGTTATACCACCTTCAAAACATTTACGTTGACGAAACGATGATCTCAATCATTCTGCCATATACCATTTTTTTCTCTGATTGTTGTTGTTCATTTTAATACACAAGACAGTTACACGGGGAAATACGTGGAAGTCTATATTTTCTTTACTGTTTCCCATGTGCTGTTTTAAATGTAATGACCTTTCTATCAATATATGGTTCAACAAAGCACTGCGGTAAAGATAATGCACCGACCTTTGAGACGCCCCCTTGCTCATCAATGATTACAACGTCATAGACACAGTGGTGAACCCATTTTTCGACTGGCGTTGTCTCCAAACCGGCAATATCTTATGAGTTGATCCCTGATTGATTGTTAATGAGTAGCAAATGGTCATAGCATGCAGATCACAGAGACTGAGTCATTATTCTTCAAAATGATATTGGCATCCGTCAAGACAAGAACTTACGAGAAGGTCCCATAATCCCAAGATCCTATGATCCTTACCGGGAGTGCAATCGTGATGATACATGACCTTCCAAATTTACATAGTGACGATTGATACCGGGAAAGGTGAGACGATCGATACCCGCTTCCAATCACAAGTTTATATGGCCTTAGTACCCGGACGGATGACGTAGTACCAGGTCGTAAGTACCCGGATGAATGACGTAGTTCGAAAGTAATGTCTTTAATGGGGTATTTAATATCGATCGATTTTTCCCGAGCATTTTGTCGTAGGGACACAGTGGAAAATTGTCAATCCTTACCGGTATTGATTTTCGAGATGGCATTATTGAAAAACAGATTCATTATCCGTTTTGATGATCGTTCTGCAAATGGTGAAATGGAATTTGGGCACAGGCTTAGACGGATTTCTCATTTGCATATATCTGCATCTTCAGAGATTTCCAAGCCCCCCTTATTTTTGGTAAGTAATAGAATGAATGTTCTATTACATTGACAAGACAACCTTCTATGATATGTCTCCTCCCGTGTATTGATGCCGCCTGGCGGAATCAGAAATAAGTGCAGCCCGTAGTGACTCATTAAAATGTGACAGGATAAGTTCCAAGGCAAATATTCACTGTGTTGAGGAGCTGGCTGACCACACGCCATCAATACCATTATTATCTTCGCCGAGTACTATAGTACTCGGGGTAGATTATGTTTTCGGTTGATCCAGCTGTTTGGTGGGTCTGTATGTATGTTAAGAGCATAACTCAAGAAACCTTTGATGAATCTTTATGATTTTTGGTAGGTGTGTAGTGGTTGTGCAAAGGCAGGTCAAGTTTAAAAATGGTTTACCTTGCGTTTTTGAACAGTACTGCAGCGGACTTTTAATTTTTGTGCGTTTGTATGTAGGCGAAAAAAGTGACGGAAACGTTAATGGATCTTCATGATTTTTTGCAGGTGTGTAGATGTTGTGGAAACAGAGATCAAGTTCAAAAATGGTTCTCCTGGCATTTTCCGTCGGTACTGCAGCGGGCTTTGTGTGGATGTGTAATTCTTGTGGACAACATAACTCAAGAAGCTGTTGATGGATCTGTATGATATTTAGTGGATGGGTAGGGTTTACGAAAAGGAAGGTCAAGTTCGATAATGGGCCTTCTAGCAAGTACTTAAGGTACTGCAGCGGAGCTTCAAAATTTAGTGGCATATTTTCTGAAAGTGCTATGGTCATGATATTTGTGTGGTAGATAGTTCATGCCACAAGAAGTAAGTTCTGTAAGTTTGGGCCCCCTAGCAGCTTGTTTAGAACTGCAGTGGGTGTTTTTGTTTTGACATTCGGACACGTATTACTTGAGAAGGGGTGAAGAGATTGTCGTGAAGTTTTGTATGTGGAGAGCTCAGATGGTGCTTCACACAATCGGTGTCAAATTATAGAAAACAGGAGCTAATTTGCATAATTAGTAAGGATAATTGTAAATCCATTACATTCCATAATGGGGCGTGTGACAGTGTTCCCGAAACAGGCCAGCAGAAGGCCTTGCCTAGAAGTGTAAATAAACAGATGGTGTACATAAATAAACAAATGGGGCAGTCTCACTACAATTCAAACAAATGTGTGGGTCCGGTTTTTTTTAAAGTGTTCAGTTTCTGCATTTTTGTCAAACACATGGTTGGAGACATAAAGGAAAGGGAACCAAATAGAAAGCCTTACAAAACACCTAAAAACATGTGAATAACCAGCCGGACCAACTCCTCTGCTCAGAGAGTACACTGCTAGGTATTACCTAGCACCGTATGGAAAAGTAACATGTAGCATGTCTTGCAAAATGTGTATGATATGGAATAAAGATTTATTCTATTCATATATATTGACTGTACCATCTAATTATAACTTTTTTATTGACCAGTTATAACATATATCAGCACACTATACACATATACTAGTCCTGTACCACCTAATGAGTTTTATCCCTATCTAGACTGGACTCATTCTCTCCCCCCCCCCCCCATCATAACTTTCAAACGGTATGGTGTATGATCAAGTTTGCAGGAGGTGATAAACATGTAAATATTAATCACTCTCCACAATAAGCCTTGATTATTTGGCGAAGATAATGTGTTCGTGGAACTCTAGTTAACTTATGTGTAACCTAGAACAATGAGTGAGAATATCTGAGTATTGAAGATACATATATATATATACAGTGTTCATTAATTTATGTTCACGTGATCTCCCGACCTGTATCAGCCGGAACAAAGATAGTCAATGTTAGTTACCGGACGGGCGGTCATAGGTCGATCGTGTTTTCCCAGCCTGACCTTTGACATCTGAAGTGAACCACGTAAAGACCCGTGGGAAAGAAAAACAGGGGTTAGGCTTTAGACTTTTCCCATAACGACACACAACACCCACGCATGGTAAAAACGCATCATGAAATAATGGAAGGAACCAACAAGAGCATGTTTGGGGACCGCATCGTTTTTTGTTTTTTTCTTTAAATTGTGTATCTAATTGAAAGAAGAAAAAGACACGACAAGACACGGCAAATAAAATGACTACCCCACAACTTAAAATCTTCGCACCACTTAGCAATTGCAGTTCGTATTTAAACTGTTTCGCATAAAATTCCCTAAAAACTATTTCCCAGTGACACGTGGACAGTGAGAAGTGGTTTATTCCCACAGCAAGATAGCAACAGGCTGAGAACGGACGACAAGAGTGGATAGTAGGACTGCTCTGTATCTTCCATCAAAGTTCTACATTATTGTGAGTACATTGCTGTCCGCTGTAACAGGAAATAATCACAACATCCAGTTCTTGCAAGAACCCTTGCAAGAGCTCTCATGTTTATTTTTCTGCTGGTTATGATATCCATAGGGGAGGGAAATAGCGTTAATCGTTCCCAGCGTAAGACTGTGGTGGTATTTATTTTGCAATGCGTAGATGTGAGTGATGGAGTCTAAATCTTACCCAGCATGTGATGGTATTTTTTGTTAATATATAGATGGGAACAACAGAGTCTAAACCGTGCTCTAACAGACTGACGGACTGACATGATGATATTCTTCAAATGTATAGATGGGAGAAACAGAGCCTAAATCGTATACAGCCTAACACTAATTTTTTTCTGTTATATTTAGATTGCAGCGAGAGTCTAAGCCATACCCAGCTTAACACTGCAATAATATATTCACATCCATGAAAAATGGAGGTATAGTTTTTTGGAACATTGGTACTGCAGCATAACGTCAGTTTATTTGTACATTTTGTCCTGAACATGCTATGGTTTTGAATTTTTGTAATGTATAGATGGGTGCAGCAGAGTCTAAAGCTAAACCGGATACGGACGATGACGTCACCGTAGATCCGGTCTGCGCAGCCGCGGCAGAACTGGCCAAGCAGATGGTGAAGGGGCCCGTCAAGGTCATCCCAAGGACAACGGAAGAACACGAGATTAATGCAGATGTTGCAAAGGTGACCACTGAATTGCTATTCACGCCTGCAGGAATGCCCCCATCTCAGTAAACTTAGCATACAGCCACCCTATTGAGTAAATGAAAGAGGTTTTATAGAAGGGTAAACTCTACCAGCTTTGTGTTAGTGCATGAACTAAAACCTATATCTTCAAAAATTATCAGCTGATAGACTACCATTTTAGACCTACATTGACGACAATTGTCAAGTGTTGTTGCAAGTAGCTACTTGCAATATAGATCAAAGCCATAGGCATAGCCAACAAAGAATACTGAAAACCTTCAGTACCTTATATAAGACAACTATAAGAAATACGGACGTATTCTCATTTTCTTTAGGTCAAAGAGGCAACTGATACACTGCACATTAAGGAGGACGCTCACACAATAGTGATCACAGGGGCCTCTCAGATAGCCGCCAAGTTTGGAGGAGGGCTGGTGGGAGTCATCGGGAGAATTATGGCGGATGAGTTGTGGTCTGCCGTTTTCCCGCATCTAACCGACCTGGCCAATGGCGGCATCAGCCACCTGGTGGAGCAGCAACTGGAGCAGGGCGACTTGGACCGGATCAACGGGGTTTGTTTGTTTGTTTTTCTGTTTGTTTCGCATAATCAGTAAACTGGCCTAAGTTGTGCACGTCAAACTTTTGCAGTAACTACAAGCTACGTAAGACTAGACTAAAAGGTTTGATCCGCTCAGATCTGGATGGAACTCTTTTCGATATGTGCGGTCGGTTCTTTAAAGGAGTCCTAAACTCCAGAAGGCAGTGTTAGATTCTGTATCAATCAATACATAATCAGCCGATTTTTTACAAAATTCTGCTTGTGGTGAATTACACAAGATGTGTTTTTTAAAACAATATTATACCTACTAACCCCCTGCAGACCCTACCCATGTATTCCCTATGCGTTAACATACATATTTGATCATGGATATTATCGGTATAAATGAGGGTGGTTAAGCAAAAGAAGAAGGCAAATTGTTAATAAGATATAAAGAACACATAGCAAGACGAGTTTTTCTTAACCACCCTGACATTCTTTTTGTAATCTAACTTTTGTCAGTCCTCGTCAGGCACATTGTATTGAGGCTGAGGTTGTTTGGAGGGTCACCTGGGGAATTTGGTAGATACTGAATAATTTTTGATGCGCACGGGACTAGTGGGTACTTTATCGCATACTGTAAAAATTATTCATGTTTACTTCCTAACATTATCATCTCTTGGAAAATAACTCCCCCCTCTGGAATTTAGGACTCCTTTAAACGTGCTCGAGGTGTGACTCTCTTCGAACACGGGACGTCCAACTCTCTGGAGGACGTCCCCGGTCGGTGCTCATTTTCCCATGAGTCTATTAAGGAAATAGTTGTGCCATTGCCAAGTTCACAATAATAGGATTCACTGTTGAGATTCGAACACAGAACCTTTATTTTTAAGTCAACAATCCTAACCGAAATACCGCCTTGCCACAATGTACCAAGGTGCTTCACGACTTTGAGCAGGCGCTCAGGATAAACTACGCCGACGATAAGAGGAACAGCGACCTCGCCGACCCAGCCGACCGACAGCGTCTGCACAGGTGCGTTTGTTTGTTTGTTTGTTTGTTTATTTATTTCACCAGGGAATACAAATCGTGCTTCTCAATGTGCGCTGGGGGAAAGACCCTAGACAAAAGTCATTTGCATCAAACTCAAACACAGTCACAAGAGATAATAAAAAAGTTACGCAAATTACTAATTGATACAAAACCAAGGTAACTTAAATAACATATACATGAAATCCCATAACAAAACTAGAAAGGTAACATGCACGCAAATACATGATATTAACTTCGCTTGTCTAGCATTCCAAACCACTGATCAGTTTATTCTTACTCAAACACATTCATATACATTTATATGGTAGCCAGGCCCCTCCAGTGCTTGCTACAAAATGAAATCGAACACTACAGGGTCAGCTACGTACTAGTAACCATGGTGACAGCCGTCTGGTCAAGGTCGTTGACCTTATCTGTTTTCGAAAGAAAGGTTACATAATAATTGAAACGATGATGTAATTTTTCCATCAGGTACCTGCTGACGCTGGACGAGCATCTGCTGGGAGTGATCGGCGCGATGATGCAGGACCGCATCGCCAGGACCGGCCTGCCGTGTTTCCTCCTCCTGGCCGGACTGCGACTCGCGCTGTATCAGGTTCAAGTTCAAGTTCGTTTGTTTAACAAGTGGCGTACACACACTGGTCATTGATCATGACCTGGCTTCGAGACAACCATATTGTCTACTACTACTACCAGCTTACTCCGTGAGGGAGTTGTACCACACATAGTTCAGCGTCCAGTATTCCCTATCATGCATCTTTCAGTTTCATCATCATCATCATCATCTTCGCGACTTTTCAGTACTTAGACTCAGTGGGCCGTCATTGTTTTCCACATCGCTCCGTTTGCTGCTGCCTGCTCCGGATCCCCCGCCCAGCTGCAGCCCATCTCGGCAAGGTCACGCTCAACAGTCCATTTCCATGTCATGGCCTGTCCCCCTCTTTTCTTCCTGTCTGGCACCAATCCAGCACCACCCTAGGAAGCCTCAGCCTAGGCATTCGTACAGCGTTTCAGGTTCAAGCAGTGCCTTTAAGATTGCTTAGGGACGGGCGACCTACTCTCCTTTCAGCATCAGGAGTCCATAGGAGGAGTTTTCCTTCTTGGTCATTAGGAACCTACCCTTTTCCGATTCTACGGACATAGCACGCATTCTAAATTTTTCCTCTGAAAGGAAATGGCAGTGATGGATCCTGAGAACAAGTTCCTGGGTTGAGAATTATGTCTATTTTCCCTACTAACAGGGGATGGCAGTGGTGGACCGAGAGAACAAGTCCCCTGACCAGAACCCGGCCCTGTCCTCATTCTTATGTTTCTCTCTTACAGGAGATGGCGGTGGTGGACCCTGGGTTGATAAACATGTCTATTTTCCCTCTAACAGAAGATGGCAGTGGTGGACCGAGAGAACAAGTCTCCTGACCTGAACCCGGCCCTGTCCTCATTCTTATCTTTCCCACTAACAGTAGATGGCAGTGGTGGACCCTGGGTTGAGAATGACGTCTATCTTTTCCCATAACAGGAGATGGCAGTGGTGTACCCTGGGTTGAGAATGACGTCTATCTTTTCCCATAACAGGAGATGGCAGTGGTGGACCATGAGAACAAGTCCCCTGACCTGAACCCGGCCCTGTCCTCATCTTTATGTTTCCTCTAACAGGAGATGGCAGTGGTGTACCCTGGGTTGAGAATGACGTCTATCTTTTCCCATAACAGGAGATGGCAGTGGTGGACCCTGGGTTGAGAATGACGTCTATCTTTTCCTCTAACAGGAGATGGCACTGGTGGACCATGAGAACAAGTCCCCTGACCTGAACCCGGCTCTGTCCTCATTCTAATGTTTCCTTCCAATAGGAGATGGCAGTGGTGGACCCTAAGAACAAGTCCCCTGACCTGAACCCCGCCCTGTCCTCATTCTTATGTTTCTCTCTAACAGGAGATGGCAGTGGTGGACCCTGGGTTGAGAATGACGTCTATCTTTTCCCCTAACAGGAGATGGCAGTGGTGGACCCAGAGAACAAGTCCCCTGACCTGAACCCGGCCCTGTCCCCGCGCTACGCCACCCCGCACACCGGCGTGGTCGCCATGTACGCCCGCGAGTACGCCCAGCACGCCAGGAAGGTGTGGGCCGAAGTGGTCGAAGACCGCAAGAAGAAGATTGTCCTCCACACCTCCCACTTTTGGGGAATCCCGTTTTTAGGCCAGCAGCACTGGTTTGATGACGCGGCTACTGGCGAGGTGGGCGTGAAGTGCACCCTGGAAACGTTTAAGGAATACGAGGATGCGGAAGTGGAGAAACTCGGGAAACGATTCTGCTACCCTGATGGCATCGCTGCTAATTGGGAGAAGTTGGTTGACATACCAATCAATACAAACATTGAGGACGGATCTGGTTAGTATTTGTTTTTGTTTCTTTAAATTTTTTAAATTTTTCTACTTATTTGATTCTAGCTGAATTTATGTGAATGAAGTGTACAAGGCTCATAGACGGAATGTAATTTTCCGTAGGGACCAATCTATAAGTATTTATGATAATTTTCTGTTTTATAATTTTCTGTTTTCAGAAGTCGACCACCAGGAGTTAGTTTCAGGATATGGCAGATTGGTTACAGGAACCTAATAGTAGCGTGAGACATAGACTTAATAATACATATATATGTTACACATTGTCTATTTTAACCTTTATCTAAGAGCTTGGATTTATGTCAATGCTGTTTCTTTTGTAAGTTTGCGATGTTTTCTCTGCGTTAATGTGCGTACAGGTTTGAGTGCTGCGGGCAAGAGTTGATTTCGACTTTCGAATGTTGAGCAACAATATTTCAAATCTGTATGCAATGTGAGGTTAGATCCTCGATGCATTTGTTAACACCTAATGTTAGAAAGCATGATTTAAAGCTAGTATTCTGGTATATTGGTAGAATGATGATTCTGTATTCCTCAAACACCCATGAGTTCTAGCCCGATCGCGATAGAGACCATCAATTGTTTAATTAATAACTTTCTGCACATTAGTAGGGAAGCTGTACAAAAACCATTGAAAACATGGTTCTTTTTCGAAGTGGGGGATAGCGGATATTCTCCGATTTATATTTGAACTAATCATTTAAAGATTAGAGAGAAATATTGACTGCTAAGTCATTTCAACTTTATTCTGGTATTTGATAAAGGCACACGGACTTGATTTTAAGGATCGCATCACCTTAAAACTGATCCAAATTATTGTTAGAATAATACAATATATCTTTAAAAATGTTGATTTTTTTTTACAGCATCAACTACTATTATACATAACAGCACATCATTCTTATTGAAACAGGCAAATTACCTTAATCTAATACTAGTTTGTAAGTCATTAGGTCATGAAACAGGTTAACGCCAGATTTGTTCCCAAACATTGGTTATCCTAGACAGTAATGTCGATTGAAATATCTACATTGTTAATTATCTACACCATAATCACACCTGCAATTATGCAGAATATTAATATTTTATCTATCACTGTAATCATAATTATATAGAACATCAAGAATCGGGATAACATATGAAAATCGACATGTCTAAAACCTATGACCTTAACTACAAGCATGTGGATCCAACAACTGATCCTAAAACTGTGGATCCCAGACAAAACATTTTCAAACTACATGAGAACAATGAGCAGCGCTGTTATGCCGTGTGAAATACATGCTAGATTAATAGAAAATCAATACAAATTCAATACAACTTTTTTTGATAAATGTGATCATCATTGGTATCTATATTACTTAAACTTACTTAGACTTAATAGTATTTATATTGCAGAACGTTTATTACATTTGATTTTCATTCAACTTCCCTCCACACACACACACACACACACACACACACACACACACACGAACTCACAAACTCAGACATACACAAGCACACACACACACACAAACTCACACATACACACTCTCAAGCACACACACACATACACAAACACACGCACGCACGCACACATACACACTCACACACAAGCACAAAGCCTACCTATTGAAATGTTATACTTGAATCAGCTAAGGTGAAAAAAATTAAAATCATTTACAGTTAAAATCATTTACTAATTTGTCGCATGGTTTTTCAGTAATGTCGAACTTGTGTCCATTTCTGGTACCTTAAGCTAGGCAATTTGATGAAAGTCAGAGTTTACACGATATCGTGCGAAGTGCCTGGTTGAACGTGAGTCAGTTGACGCTTCTTGCACTCAAACTTGTACATCAGGTCAGTCACCCTGTCCACTTCCTGCAGTACCGTTTCCGTCCGCTGGAGGGTCTCGTCCATAAAGTGGTCCGGAAATGGTGCTTCCTCTGTAGAAACAAGGAGGTTAAAATAGAAACTCCTTGGTATAAACGACCAAATATCCTGGGCTTTTAGTTTATCTTTCCAGTAAGGTCAATGTAGAACACAATATTTCTGTAAAGGGTTACGGTAAAGATTATTGATCAATTGTGGGCATATGTGATAGCTATAAACCTACTAGTGCCACATAGACGACTATCTGCTATCTATATATATAAAGTTAAACGTTGTCATTGCAATAAAAAATTTGTGGTTACAAAAAATATCATCAAGCAGAAGCAAACAAAGACTGTATTACCGTCCACGTCTTGGGACTGGTGACGCATGCCCAGAAGACTCCTGAAGGAGTTCCAGAAGTAATCTCCCATCGCCGTATCCACGCCGATGTCGTCAGACGTCTGGCAGTAGCTCATCCAGTTATAGAGCATCCCGACTCCCAGGTTCATCTGTAGGAAACATAAACATATGTATCAATGCTACGTAATGCTGTTCTGGACAGGTTGTTGAAGCTAAAACAGAAACACTTATTGGATGTAATTTTATGATTGGTGGTAATATGCATAGCAAAAATCGCGAACGAAATAAGCTGATTTTTGTCTGACCAGGTAAAAGACGAAGACCATGACGAATGTGGAATAATACAGAGGTCCCATGACACGATCCACTGCTTTCATGTCGTCCGCAAAGACACCGACGAACGGCCTGCCCAAGCCCATCTCAAACAGCACGTACGACGTTTTCTTAAAGCCGGAGAAGATCTCCATGTGTTTGCCGAAAATCAGGATCCCGCTGAGCCCGTAGGCAACTATAACAACCAGCATGTTCACCGCAAACCCAAGGGCTTCTCCGTATATCAGCTAGTGTAAACGGTGAAAAAATACAAATTGTTTTTTTATTTACAAAAAATTGGATGCACAGAATGGGCTACAACATTGACACACCGGTTAGAAAAGTTCAAGATGAGTTCTACATACACGAGGCAGAGCGTAGACGGTAGCGACACCCCTGGAGAAGTTGAGAACCCGGAGGATGCTGCAGGTATTGATGAAGATGGAGAAGGACAGGACCTCCTTGAAGGTTGCGTCCCATTGGCTAGCGGTACTGATGTCCACAAACTCATTAATGCCGATCAGCCCTTTCAGAAATTCCACGTGTAAAAACGTAAGTGAAAAAATCTATTGATATCTGAAAATCTCTAAAATGTGCCTATAAACACCAAGGGAACAGTATATTACACTTCTCACATATGCCCAAAAAAAGACTGTTTCGTAGTTTGCCTTAACGGACATGCTTTCTCCCAAATGTCAAGAAAACTGTAAGGATATTTTTTCACCAAGTACCTTTTGCTTGTCGTATATCACCTAATGCAGCAGCTGCCTGGATATACCGAAGTGCGAATGTCACAATGGCGGCTGTCGACAAGCCAATGTTGCACAGGATCAGGATGTTCCAGAAACTGCTGAAGTACAGACGGCCGGTCTTCCGTATGTTGCAAATCTCATTCAGGACGTTGTAGATGAAGAAAAGAACGAACAAGATGTGAAAAAGCATCTGGACGAAGTCGTCTGCTGTTTGGTACTGGAACAGACGGAAGGTCTGGATACTGGGCTGTAGATAAGCAGCGCCCCCTGGGGTGTACTGCAGCCTGAACACCACGGTGCTGAACAGCTTCACGTCAGGGTGGTAGAAGTTGATCCGGAGGATGAGAGTGTCTGAAACCATCAGGATCCAGTTGGTTTGTTTGAGGAATTCTATCACTGCATCAGCCTGGCCAGCATCTCGTGGCAGGTCTACTGTGGTGTAGCACGCCGAAGTCCCGTTTCTGAAACACAATTACAGTACTTTATTAGCAAGGCAGAAAGGAAAATAGATACATCAAAATTGGATTACGAATATTCAAGAAAATTTCCAGAGGTTATAAAACTGATTTAAGAATCGATGAATAAAGTTGAGCAGATCTTTTTTGTATACAGAAATGTGCTGTCCATAGGTAAAACTTGCCAAGGATTCATCAGTATCGAATACTGCAAACACGTGTTTGATATACCTAAATTCGTCGACAATACTGGTAGTTCCATTGTGCGAACAGTTTCCACTCTGTCGGTCACGAGCTTCATTCTGTAGATTCATAAACAGCTCAGGATAGAGCCTTTGGTTACTGTGTTCAAGGTCTATGTCAATTGGGTCCCCTGAAATGCAATAGATATCCCGATAAAAACTTAATAAGCAGTACAAAAAAATGTTTATCAACCAATTTACAAATCAAATGAGACAAAAACGCTTTGGCTTCCCGATGCTTTGTCACCTGTAAACTTGGTGGTTCTCTCCAGGCGAACAGGACCGATCCGGAATGCGTTCGTTCCGACCGGAAACTGTTTGTCCAGCCACCTCAGCTTCTGCCCGCTGTATCCGCGCTCCGGGTGAAGGGACGGCATCAGTTCAGACGACAGCCACTCCCAAGCACCATCAGCTGTAGAGACCTGACGGTGGAAATTTGGGTATTTCAGTGCACACAATCCCGTGTAAAAATAACAATAATTTGTACAACTTGCTTATAATGAAAGAGGTCATCATCGTGAGGTTGAGAACCACCGTTTTCTTATCATACCTCCTCATATCCGGATAGCAGACTGTTCTCCAACGAGGTCCTGACGTAGTAGGCGTGTCTGTCGAAGCCCAGAACCCCGATGTAGAAGGCATTGCCGGTGAAGATCAGCAGAAACACCAGGACCACCAGGATGCTTCTACCTTTAGTCATCCTCTCGGTCCAGTTCGGGTCATGGTCGGTTTTCTTCGGGGCTGGTGGTAAAACCCTCCGAGCAGGAACTTAAAAAGTCAGAAAAACAGAACACCAATGACGTTAGCTTTATGAAATTTCATGAACGAAGAAATGTCATTCTTAGATTGAAGATAACCATGTCTCTTCATGATGTATTTGTAGACATTAAGCTTCTTTAAAAATATAAACAAACACATCATGTATTTAGTTTAATATACAGTTTTGATTACGATATTCTTGTTTATTGGCATCATCATCATTAACGATATTTTAATCGTTTTAAGCGTTTACAAACATTTGGTCACTCATGCATTCTTTGTGAAGAAGGATAATATGGAAAGACTTCATAGAGGCATCCACTGACTGGCCACTGCGGTAACTTTTAGAGACTTGCCATCATAATCCCTGCTCTTCTTTTGAATAACAGCAATTGGAGAACATTCTTTGCCCAATAAGTTCGTCCCAAAAACTCTCCGAAGACAAGCTGCCACAGACCACACAATAGGTCCGATGACGACTGCCTTTGTGTAAGCGATCAGAAAAATCTGCAAAGTGCGTACATTGGTTAAGTCACAAGATATCCTGACCTCGACATTATTAGAGTCAAACTGCACATTTCTAGTAGTACCTTGTATTTTATGAGGGTTAAATATCATAACTATGACGTTATGACATCTGGGCAAACAAAAATGCATGACTGATACTAACCTGAACAGGCTCAAGTAGAAATGTAGAGAACATGAATGTCAGGACGAAGTCCTTCAGCCAGGCCTGGCTACCTTCAGCTCCAAACTGCAGACTGTACATGATCACGAAGAAGCTGCTGCTGACAGACGTCAGGATGGCGAGGATCCACGCCACCGTCTTGTACGGAAATCGGAAGCTGGATGGAGATTTCGCCGTTTTCAATAGTCCTGAAGGAGCCTGATCTTCCAACGGGGACTGCTTGCAAAACATCGGCACAAGGATGGCGTAAACTGGCAGGAACACTGTGAACGATGTTGCTGCAGTACCAATCAGTTCCGAAAGACGGAGAGTGATGACACCAGCGTCGAACAAAATGACATCGTGTGCGCCCAGTTTGACCCCGTACCACATGGCGCTGCCCACCATCCACAGGGTGGTCTGGGTCAGGCAGCAGACCAGGCGCTGCGCCCGGCTGAAGTGTCTCACACCGGAGTTACACGCGGCTGACAGGAGTAGATGGTCGTCGTACAGAAGGTACGAAAACGTCGGTAGGGTGTATTCGGACATCCTAAGGTAAATACAACCACATATCTCAAAGGAAACCAATGTCTTAAGGCATCGATGCAGAGTATTAATTCTATTATATCATGCAGAGTGTTATGTTATTTTGACCGGTTACGAGTTGGGTCATAGTTGTAGAGTACAAGTAGTATCATTCCTACTTCAAATCACCGTCCCGGAGAGCTGAAAACCTACCGCATTTCTCCATCAGGAGCTGCCTTCAAGGTCCTTATTGTCCTACCGTCTGCTTTGCTAGATGACAGCCAGGTGTAACATGGGAAACAGCAACTGTGGACGAAAAAACACGACGATCAACTTTTCACATGGTCTCAAATGTGTTAGGAGCAGGGACAGTTCAAATGTACATTGTATTTTCAACGACGTTCATCAGCAACGTATAAAATGATGGGCATTTTTCTATTTCAAGTCAGCAATTTTATCTTGACAGTGTTTCCTGATATTTCTTAGAAAAAAATCATATCACCGAAAAGTGCCAGATGAATTACTACAACTTCTGATCTTGAAGATTACACTTTAGAAGGGAGCGACAGCCTAAAACCAGGGATTGAAATAATTGGAAATCCAAAATTACTCATTTACCCACCCTTGTTCGGTCTGAATGTCCCAGACCTTAATGCTGTCTATGAAGAGTGACTCCATGGTGCCCTTCCCGGAGCTGTCGTGCCAGACCTGCACAGACTGGAGCTTGCCGATGGAGGCCGGTGTCGTCATGATGTGGTACGTGTCACCACCTCTGGCCAAGATCTAAAGATATTTACAATGGTGATTCGTGGTTATAGTCTTCAAATCTTCACTTTGTTTATGATATTTTGTTGCAGCTGCAAATGAAACTGAACTATTGCATCGTTAAATCCTTTGTCATATTTACGTGTTTAAAGACAAATAGCCCTTCTAATCTAGCCTCCAGGGTTGAGAGTGACCATGATATCTTGCGACTTCCTGAAATCAAACTACACATTTGGCGCATAAAAACCTTTGTCATTTAAGCACCATATCTTCCGTTGGCGCGTTTAGAGACACAGAAATATAAGTACAACACTTCTCACCAAGCCTTCCGGGTTGAGAGTGACCATGGCTGTCCTGCCCTCTGACCCTGTGATCATCAGCCCGACTACAGACGCCGTGCCGGCATCAGGCTGTGTTCCCGTACGAACAGACACGACGTAGACGTAGTCCGCACCGGGAACCTCAGATGGGATTGTGGAGACTTTGGGAACAACAGCCATGCTGGGGTGTTCTTTAGCGAGATTTGCTGTTTGTCCAAGAGCAAGGCTGTTGGCCACTGCTGTGCTTATAGCGATGTGGCTCTGAAAAAAGCATAGATCAGACTAAATATCGGATTTCTATAAACACTCGATACAGACAGTTTATGCTTCTATGGCACCGCATAATCATATCATTGCCATTGGTCGCTGTGGGTGAAAGGCCGAGCGTTCAACGTACTAACCATAATAAAAATTGACTTAGAATATCATAAAGAATTTAAGAAAAGCGCATTTTAGTATTGATCTTGACGTACCCTGATGTTTGAATGTAATATCAATAGTTGGGCCATCAAAAATATCATCCACAGCGCTAAGATCGTTCCAAATACGGTCGCATTAGTGGACAACTTGTCAATGTTGGTACCGAACTTGTCGAAGTGCACGAAATTAGGAACCGCTACAAAAGATGATGCCAGAATCACCCTGGAGCTTTTCCCATCGCTTTGTGGTGTCATGTCACACGTGCATCGAGTGGTCGTCTCGTTCGTTTCAACCCCAACCTGCGGTGCAGATGGTACAAAATGATATGATTTATTTTGTCATGAAAGCAACAAATAAACAAAACACGGTATAGTTGTACTGTCAGTCAAAAGCAGCTCTCTCATTGCTAGTTAGTTTTGACGAAAATGAACTTCATTTAAAAAAAGCACTAGGAAGTATTACGCAAGTCACCTACTGTATTAGCCAGTTCAACTAGGTAGTAACATTATATCAAATCAGGAAGTCAGTAAAACCTGGCAGCGGCGGTTATCCCACGCCTGGTCCTCGTTTCCCCGCATCAGACAGGAGACTGCGGCAGTCTGCAGTGTGAATCCTGCCGGGCTGCCATCTGCTGACGCCAGGAGTCGTCTCAAACCACCGTGGGGGAGGTCTCCACCTAATCCACAACCAAACATGGGGAGGCATTAGTGTTAATTCCTGAGCGAGTAATGCCTTTATTCCCAATATGATTAGTATTTCGATGCTGAATGATTGACACTTCTCATAATGGCCCAAAGCTTTAGTGTTCATTCGTTGAGTTGCTCATTCTTGACATTCCAAACGAAAGATAAGTAGCGTCAAGCAGCTTCAAGAAATGCGAAAGTAGTGATCAGATAATGTCTACCTTTTTTCTTCACGCCGACCATGAGCCATCCGCGTTCCATTTGGATCTCCGGGACAAATGAAATTTTGAAATTGGAGTAAACGAGGCCAAATGGCATGTCGAAACCGTCATAATCAGTGACTTCAGGAGGTTTGACAGTTGTTGTGTAGTCGTATTCTTCCTCAGTTGGGAAGTCGTGAAACCGGAAGTACACCTGCAGCTCTGTGTCGACGTCATCGACTGAGAATCTCAGCAGGGGCACCTGGCCTTCATCGGCAATGTACATGGCGTGATACTTCATGTTGTTGTCATGACTAGAAACCTTGGTCCGAGGGAATGATCTGTCTGCATCATCGAGTTTCCTCCTGTATGCTTTTGGCAGGGTATCATGATACTGGTCTTCTGTGTCACTCGTGGTCCCAAATTGCACCCTTTGTTTGACTACGACAGTGATGTTTGGCTGCACGTCAGCTAGACCACTGTTTTTGGTGATCGTCACCATGATTACTGATGAGTATACCTCGGTATTCTCTACACTCCACACAAATGGATCCTCGACAAATGCCACAACCTGCGGTAGTCACGGAGCAAAAGTTCGTTACATTTTGTTGATCACAGCCTTCGTGCGCACTGGACACATCTATGTGTTACCAGCTACAAAATCCTGTACGTACTAACAGGGTTTAAATGCGGACATATATATAATAATATGAACATTTTAGGAATATTTTTCACCTTCAATGTGGAATCCTCAGGAAGGTTGTCCTCCTTTGTGAACATGATGGAGCCGACATCCTGACTGATACGAACGATGCCGACATCAGGGATGCTCTTCTTCACGGCCGTGAGCACACCGTCAGACCGGATGGGCGTCACTTCTCCTTCCGGTGGTATCTCTTCCAACAGTTTGTCTGCTGCCGCATCCAACAGTTCTAGCAGATCTCTCGTTTCGTTCATCAGCTATATTGGGGCACAAATTCTCTCTGTGACATGAATTTTTGATAGATTAGCATATCTTTGAGTTTGGTCGTAATATCGTATTGAAATGTTTCCAAATATTGCCTTCCGGGCAGTCTTTGCTACTGACAATGAAGATTATGGTTCCAGGCAAACTAAAATAGAGTAAGTCTGCACCAGTAGATAGGAGAGGAAGACACCAACCCGAGCCTTTGTACGTTCCTGTTCCTTTTCCTCTTGCAGCAGTTGCTCCATCGGTGAAAGGTCGGTAGACTGGACGTCTATCAAGTTCTTCAACCCATCTGTGACGCCGGAGGAAAGGTCAATGGTCGTCTCCATAGCAAGCGCCTCCCTGCTACTGCTCTGAGCTCGTAGTACCGAGGATGACGCGTCAGCCACTTCTGTATGTTTTGTATTGAACACGCCATAAGTTACTTTTGTCGTTCTTTATTGCTTACTTATGACAACTGGCTTTTGCATTGTACAACTAGACCTCGACATGTCGACAGTACCCAAAGTGGACGATAACGGGTATTGCACGATAATGGCTAACACTACGTTAGTTGATGAACTACATTGTGTGCAAAGAAATTTGATGACAGTATCTGTAGATCTAACTACGAAGTCCCACGAAGGATTGTAAAAGAAACAAGAACCTTGGAGAAGCTCCTGGCGATCCTCCAGTGAGCCGCTGAAGTAGTTCACTTTCTCACCAAGAGTCTTGATTAGACCAGGTATCTCCTCCTGGAGTTTAAGGAATTATTGCGTCGCGTTTTACATATTATTTAGAAAATTATAAATAACGCAAATACTATGTGATTTGAAAACCAGTGAGAGTGGCCAGCATAAAGTATGTGATAAACCTTAAACCATTGGTAGCAACTCTGACATAATGAATTCGTAATCTGCAATATTACCTCTACTAGAAAGGGCGCGTTTGAAAAATAGCGTGTATAAAAGAGCCAATTAATAACAAGCCTGACAATTATTCTGACATGATGAGCTCAGGATCTGTAGTACCTCTACTAGGAAGGGCGCGTGGGTTGACGATTCTTGAGTGGTGATGACAACAGGAGGCGGAGGTGTAGGCTCAGCTGTACTGGGCGGCAGGGTGGGGAGGGTGGTCATGGGCGACGTGCTGGTAGCTTCATCATCCAAATAATCAGATGAATCGCCATTGTCAAGGCCTGTGGTAAAAAGAGTATAGGACACCATTTGACAGTGGTTGCTTTAAAGAAACTGATATCAGAATATTGGCAAGAAGAAACGTTTTCTACTCTGCTTGGAGAGGGAGTTGTTATCCATATTACCAAATAAACTAGAGTAGACAAAACATGTTTCTTTTCGATATCGCACAGTTTCATTTACCTCCAAAGACGAAAGGCGTTGTCGTTTTGACGGTTGTTGTTGAGCTTGTAGGCATCAGATCCATCTTGAACACGGTGGAAGTGTCCATCAGACGAGCTGTGCTGGTCTGTTGTGGGGTCGGGAACAAGCTGCTCGATGGAGCAGGAGATGTTGTTGACGTCGTAGTTTGTTGTGCTGTTGTTGTAGTTGATTTTGATGTTGTTTTTGCTGCTGTCGATGTCGATCCTATTGGTGTGGTACGTTCTGCGAGAAGAACAAGTTATAAGTACTCTAGTGCCTGCTGTCACTTGCTTTGGTCTCGTTGTTAAGGTTAATTGTGTTCTCTCACTTTAAGATGCGACATTTGAAGTAAATCAACTTGGCTCTCTTCAAGCTTACAAATAGCAAACAGATGGACCTATGAACTACATGAAATACATCACAAGCCTCGTGCTCGTGTTGGTTTGTTACTCCGGTGGAACAATGCTGATCAATGATTCTACATGACAAACTGACATCTCACGAAAGTATCGGGCATAGACAATAACTAAGACGGTACAACAGAATACCTACCATAACAACCATGTTCGTCACCACCCAGTACGAACCCTTCAATGCAGGAACAGCTGTAACTTCCTACACTGTTGATGCAGGTATGACTACAGCCGATTCCAAAGAGGCACTCATCAATATCTGGAGACCAGAAAACAAACATCTTTATAAGACTGATAGCAAAGCAATAATGTAATAGACTGAAGTAGGAAAGGTTCCTGTTTATCATTTCATTAACCATTTCACGGTGTTACAGTGGAGTGTCATCTCCCTAACAAAGTCGCCTTCATTTTCTATATCGTCCAATCCAAAGTCTAGCATTATGAAACTCGTCTCTATGCCAAAGTAATAAGTCCTGTATCACCTGGTTTTTGGCATCTCCCGCTTGGACCGTCACCTTCATAACGGCTCTATAACGTGCCTTTATGAAGTAGATGCCAAGAACTGTTTGGATCCGCGGCTAAGAAAAACTGCGACCACGAGGTAACAGTTTTCATGTCTCATTTCTGTCTGATATTATTTCATTCCTTTGTCCAATCTTGGCACGGGAAAAGTACAAAGAAGACTGTCACAGCAAATAACCTACCATTACAGGCATGTCCGTGTACGTCCAGTACGAATCCTTCAGTACAGGAACAGCTGTAACTTCCTACAGTGTTGGAGCATGTCTGGCTACAGCCGCCGTTCAGAGTGGAACACTCGTCAACATCTACAGACAAGATACTCAGTAAATTGAGGAATATAGGAACCAATGTAAAGAATAAAGAATTATTGAATTCTCTCCAGACCTCACATTTGTTTGCTGCCAGAAAAGGCAGAAATTGCATCATCGACAAACCAGTTTAAATTTCAGACAAACCCTGGTTATACAAGTCATTCAATATTTAAGAAGGAAAGAGAAACATGAGGCAACATATGACCTACCAGAACAGTTATACCCGTCTCCGTCCAGTACGAACCCTTCAGTACAGGAACAGTTGTAACCTCCTCCAGTGTTCAAGCAGGTCTGGCTACAGCCTCCGTTCCGAGTGGAGCACTCGTCAATATCTGTACAAACAAGAGAGCAGACGGAATGTAGAATGTAGAGACTTATGATGACACCAGTTTTAACAAAATCGCTTATTGTCTCGTACAGTATCAGCAGAAATAGTAGGCTAAAATCGGTTTACAGAATCCGACGTCCTGTTAGACTGTTTCTGAGGAACAGTTTCAGACGTAGTGAGCAAATGTAGGATTTGATTCGCGGTAGTTAAAGTAAATTATCATTTCATCAGCAGGTGAAATTTTCTTTTATAAAGGCGTCTTTATATCGTACCTAGGCAGAAAATATCCGGCTCTGTCCATGTGCCATTTGCCCTGCATGTTCTGGTTATGACGTCACCGGAAATGACGTCACCGGAAATGACGTGATATCCAGGAGAACATGGGTAGGTGCAGTTCTCCCCCAGCAGATAAGGACAGTCGCACACGGGCCCGGTAGTGTTGGCTTGGGTCGGCGGGTCAACACACACTCCTGGAAATCCAGCTGATGAGAAGCAGTGTTTGAAAAGGAAAATTTACATGATAGCTTCTTATTAATACATTACATGTTTTCTTCACAATTCTATCCTGCAGCCATAATTAGGATGGGTCTTTCATCAAGATTTAAATAATGAATGAACTTTTGTTTTGTATTTGTTTATACTCAGTTCATGTCCCAAAGAACTAAATATGATTTGTCAAATCTGGTCTTGACAAATTTGATAAACTGAAAAACAAACAGAAAATAATCTTGATACACAAATGTAAACTGCCCTTGGATTTTTTATCATGGATATAAAATTACACTATTTGACTATAAAGATGTCAGTGACATTGGTATTGAGCAGGGAAACGTAGATTCCATTGTGAGACGTTGCGGCATTAAAGAAGTTAATATTTTTACCTTTAGTACAGTTGAATTTGAAGTCCCCGGGAACACCCAAAGTTCGGTAACCAATTCTACCGATGTCAGTGACTGGCTGAGGATCTGTCCAGCTCATGAAGGGTTCCACCTCTCCAGCCCTGCCCACTCCAACACTTCCGCCTTTCGACCAGCAGATCCAGAACCTTCGGAACCCTTCAGCCGATGTTATTTCTACACATTCAAAAACATTATGATAAATGCTACCAAAATACAAACAATAGGAGTATGATTGGATCTAATTGCATCACAATAGCAAATGACATTACCTGTTGAATGATAACTTGCAACGTCGTCCGGGCCCCCGTCCCTTTTAGTTCTCGCTATCTGTGACTGTCCAGATGTGAGCTTAACGCGGTACCCGTCCTGATTCTCCGTCATGTCGCCATCCCAAGGATAGAGGTAGATGAGGCTGGACCCGCTGGTGTTGACCTTGACCTCGAAGATGAAGGGCGAGATGACCTTGGAAAGGTCCCAGGTCAGAGTTTCAGCCTCTACGTGCTTTGTGATTGAACAGAATGCTGGACAGGGATACATTCGCCATTTTTAGTATGTTTACTTAAGTTAGTTAAGTTAACCAATAGGTAAATGTGTCGGGTGAAGTAGACTAATCTGTTTTGAATGCTGTTCCCAATTCCCAAAAACCGTAAATAAACTCTTTTTTGCTTAGCGATATACATACCCTTACATCAAATGGTTGATTACATTATATGGAAAGACATTAAACTTTTTTTATAGCTTCGTATATATCTCTGGGGTTTGTTTAAGCTACTCGACGAATTACCACAATGCAATAATTCGTTCGGTAAAGAAATGTGTGCCAGATGATGTTTCATGTATTGACATTTTTCTTTTAATGTATTCTTCGAGAATATGGATAGAAAGAAGTCCATTAAACATTTGAGGAATATTGAGCAATATTTCCTCTGGGTCAAAACCTACTGGTTTGACAGCCCACAATCTCCGCTCTCATAGCGATTCCACGATTCCAGGTCTGAGGCACGAAACGCACATAACGGGCATCAGTTGAGTTGTCCAGTAGGTTCGTGACGGGGGTACTTCTGTCGACATTGCCTGGAAAGACCTGGAAGTTAAGCGGAAAGTTCAGATGAAGGGTGTCCTCTACTCTTCTGTATAGCATAGTTTATACAGCTCTAGCTCTAGAAGAAGATCTTTATCACTATCAATGACCAAAACGTTTCTGTAAAATCTTTCCAAGACCCACACAACTAATAGCACAGATAAAACGAATGGATTAAAACCGCTCTCCTATTTGAAATGTTCCGGAAAAATAATGCTGATGGAATTTTCCTTAATCTAATAATTAAAAGAAAACATTTTTTGATTTTTCAGATACCATTTCTGAGCCATCGCTGCCGGCATATGTCGTCCATGTAATCCGATCTGTACTGTACAGGAGTTTGTATGACGTCACCCACTGGTCGTCAGTGCGGTGACCCTGAATGATGGTGCCCATGACGCCCTTCATCTCTCCTAAGTCCACCTAAAAGGCAACAATTGCTTTTCGTTATACAATGTTAAGTAAGAAGCAAATATAGCTCTGAGGATATACTGTGGAAGCTGAACTTAAGCCAAACTGGCGGGTGCTAATGTTGCAATAAAATATCCTCGATGCAGCAAACGGGTAAAACCTTTATTCGAAATATCACAACCTTGAAAATATTTTCCTGGCCGATATTTAGGAACGGTGTTGCTGTAATGATAATTAAAGTCCATTCAGGGTCCCCTGAGGAAGGAAACTGAGGTCCTTTCGAAATGTCCGCCAGGTAAAAATTGTTAAGGTTGTTCTAAAAAAACCTTACTCAATGTGCACGTTTGTGCATGAATCTAACTCACTGTGATTTACCAACATGATGAAAGTATTAACAACCGCATGTCGAACATGGCTCTTAATGCATTTCCATCTATCCATTGAGGACCTTATCACGGTGTACATCTCCTACATTCGGCCAGTTTTGGAATATGCCTCTTCGGTTTGGGGAAAACCGAACTGCCTAAGACGTTAGGTGATAGAATTGAGAAAGTCCAAAGAAGAGCCCTATGAGATATTCTGGGTGCTGAATATGCATCATAGTGAACTTTTGACGTGATTCAGCCTTTTTAAAATTTGGCTGCCATGTTGGTGACATTGTTTAAAAAACATAATCAATTTACTATGTACTGAACACGATTGCGTAGTTTATGAATATGTGTGCCTACCTGGAACCACTGTCCATTGACGCTGTCCCCGGCTATCCAGGCACCTACCCCAGCAACTCCATTTAACCGTCCGCGGTAAGGCTCCGAACCAACACCATGGAACGAGGACGCAGTGATGCTTTCATCAGGTATGGCACCAGATTCCATCCCAAACATATGTGGACAGACTGGGATGACTGCAGCTGAGGGAACAGGTAGATGAATCTATTTACAAAGAGATTTCTGTTTTCTTATTCAACTACTTGAATGTGCCTATATTTGTATATAGTTCCTCATATATTTAAGTATCTATTTAGTCAATTGCAGAACCACCCTTACACATCAGTTCTGAAGTCCATTGGCTAGATATATCTTTCTATAGAAAGCTTTCTTTAAACATAGAATATGGAAAATGACCTTTAAATCTCAGCTAAAGATGTTAGGAATGATTAGGCACATCTGATCCAGGTGTATAACCTACTGGTATTACAGCCCACAATCTCCACCCTCATGGCGAAACGCACATAACGGGCATCAACTGGGTTGTTCAGTAGGTTAGTTACAGGGGTATACCTGTCGTGTCTTACCCACCGTGTTTATAGAACGATATTTGGTAGTGAAGCCCTAGCCTTTCCTTCCACTGCCTTTTATCTCCGCAACCGAAGGTACCCATTTTTCACGTACGTGGGGCGATGAAAGTGCCTTTTCCAAGGGAATAACATGGTGGCATGTCAGGGGATTCGAACCTATGTCATTTGGGTCATTGGTGAAATACCCTTACCGTTACACAAACACGTTGCAACTTAGTCTGGGAGGACATGAGATGTTTAAAAGGTAGGCTAACAATAAGTCTCAAATACAATGTAAAAGACATGTAAGATCAGCTATATTTAACGTCAAAGGTTCTGTTTGGAATGTTTAGGCACTGTGTTTCGTTATTCGTTTCAAGGCATCCTCATTTGAGGTGAAGCATGATGCTTTTTTCAAGTAGCTCGTGGTATTTTCATGCGGCTTCGCTATGGCTCGCGTTTTTGGCCAAGCACACCGTGTAACCCCTACTCTTCTCGATAAGAATGTTGGATTCTTTTACGTGCTGAGGTTTGACGAATTGACGCGAATGCCTTAAGCTCCTTCATACACGCCGGCTTTACGTCGCCATCCGAAATGACGAATGCAGTCCTTTACAACAGGTCCAAGCTGGAGTCGACCACTAGGATCGAACTCGGGCCCTAGAATCGACGAAATTTTATCCAGATGGCGAAGCAGCGGGGTTGCGTTACCGTTTAACTATTTTTTTATGTCACTGTTAAGTCACCAGCTGACGAAAAGAGAAGCCTTGACTTTAATGCCACATAATTTTCCGAGTTACAAGCATCGGCGGAAAAGACTTGCGCATTAAAGAGACCGAGATCATAACTCCCAAGCTCAACAAAACCTGGAGTTTCTCAACACATACATACAGAGCTCCTGGATTTTCCGTCTCACTGGTCAACATGGAAATCTTCGACAAAAGATAATCGACATTATTCTTAACTAGTTTGCGTTATGAGTGAGATAGGACGTCTCGAAAAGGCCTTACCATCACCCCTCAAAGAGAGGGAATGTCACAACTTTTCTACAACTTACGATCCACCAGGCTTATAACAGAAACGCGCATGATGATGTTCATTACAGAAGACTACCTGTGGGACTATTTCCATCGTTTTACTTAAATATATTATAAATGTTTAGGCACATGTCATCTGTGTTGAAACCTACTGGCGTAACAGCCAACAATCTCAGCTCTCATGGCGATTCCACGAATCCAGGTCTGAGGCAGGAAACGGACATAACGGGCATCAGTTGAGTTGTCCAGTAGGTTCGTGACGGGGGTATATCTATCGCGGTTGCCTGGAAAGACCTGGAAGTCAAACGGATACGTTAGATGAGGGTCTCTTCTACTCTCCTATACAGCATAGCTCTAGCAGAAGATCTTTCTCACTATCAATGACCAAATAGTACAATCCGCACAAGACCCACACTGTTAAAAGCACAGATAAAACTAGTAGACCAAAACTGCTCTGCTATATAACATATTCAGGAAAGATAATGCTTTGTGGCATTTGTGCAAACAAAGTGATATCTTGATTTTTCAGATACCATTTCTGAGCCATCGCTGCCGGCATATGTTGTCCATGTAATCCGATCTGTACTATACTGGAGTTTGTACGATCTCACCCACTGGTCGACAGTGCGGTGACCCTGAATGATGGTGCCCATGACGCCCATCATCTCACCTAAATCCACCTAAAAGGCAACAGTTGCTTTTGGTATAAAATGTTAATTAAGAAGCAAATATAGCGCGAAGTCTTTCCTGAAGATATACTGTGGAAGCTGAACTTAAGCCAAATTCGCGGGTGCTAATTTTGCAATAGAATATCCTCAATGCAGCAAACGGGTAAAACCTTAATTCAAAATATCACAACCTTGAAAATATTTTCCTGACCGATATTTAGGAACGGTGTTGCTGTAATGATAATTAAAGTCCACTCAGGCTCCCCTGAGGAAGGAAACTGAGGTCCTTTCGAAATGTCCGCCAGGTAAATATTGTTAAGGTTGTTGTAAAAAAAAACTCACTGCGCACGTTTGTGCACGAATCAAACTCACTGTGATTTACCAACATGATGAAAGTATTAACAGCCACATTTCGAACAGGGATTTCATGCATTTCCATCTATCCATTGAGGACCTTATCACGGTGTACATCTCCTACATTCGGCCAATTTTGGAATATGCCTCTTCGGTTTGGGGCAAACCGAACTGCCTAAGACGTTAGGTGATAGAATTGAGAAAGTCCAAAGAAGAGCCCTATGAGATATTCTGGGTGCTGAATATACATCATAGTGAACTTTTGACGCGATTCAGCCTTTTCAAATTTTTTTTCAAATTTGGCTGCCATGTTGGTGACATTGCTTGAAGAAAATGAACCATTCACTATGTACTGAACACGATTGCCTACATTATGAATATGTGTGCCTACCTGGAACCACTGTCTATTGTTGTTGTCCTTGGCTTTCCAGGCACCTACCCCAGCAACTCCATTTAACCGTCCACGGAAAGGCTCCGAACCAACACCATGGAACGAGGACGCAGTGATGCTTTCATTAGATATGGCACCAGATTCCATCCCAAACATATGTGGACAGACTGGGATGACTGCAGCTGAGGGAACAGGTAGATGAATATATTTACAAAGAGATTTCTGTTTTCTAATTAAAATACTTGTGCCTATATCTGTGTATAGTTCCTTATATATTGAAGTATCTATTTAGTCAATTGCAGAACCACCCTTACACATCAGTTCTGAAGTCCCTTAGCTAGATATATCTTTTTATAAAAAGTGTCTTTTAAACTCTTCGCAGCAAATTCTGGACCTCCTGTAAACAATTCAATTAGGCCTAATAAAACAATAACTCTAAGGGACAAGTATCTGATGATACATCATAAGAAAAATACATGCCAGTCGGTTCCCATCGTTACGTAATGGAATTCCTATGTTCAATTCCGTTGATTACGCTTCCGTTCTACATCGAATATGGAAAAGAATGACTTTAAAATCCCAGTTTAAGATGTTGGGAATGTTTAGGCATATCAGATCAAGGTTAATAACCTACTGGTGTTACAGCCCACAATCTCCACCCTCATGGCAATGAGATTCCCATACCAGGTCTGAGGCAGGAAACGCACATAACGGGCATTAACTGGGTTGTTCAGTAGGTTAGTTACAGGGGTACTATCGACGTTGCCTGGAAAAACCTGGAAGGTAAACGGATACTTTAGATGAGGGGTTCTTCTATCCTTCTGCATACTATAGTTTATTGAGCCCTAGATATAGAAGAAGATATTTATCACTATCAATGACCAAATAGGTTCTGTACAATCCGTCCAAGACCCAAATTATCAATAGCGTAGACAAAATTAACGGATCAAACCGCTCTGCTATATAAGATGCTCAAGAAAGAAATCCTTGGTGGTATTGTGTTTGATCTAAGTATAAAAACAAAGAGTTATCTTGAATTTTCAGGTACCATTTCTAATCCATTGCTCTCAGCGTATGTCGTCCACGTAATCCGATTGGTACTGTACTGGAGTTTGTATGATGTCACCCACTGGTCGCGAGTGGGGCGACCCTGAATGATGGTGCCCATGACGCCCTTCATTCCCCCTAAATCCACCTGAAAGGCAATTAACATGTAGTTTTCTCTTTTGGTATAGAATTCAAAATAAGAAGCAAGAACAGCAGATTCACTTATCGAAAACAATCTCTGCAGGTTAAATAAGGTCATATTGACGTGTATCGGTCTCACAGTAAGGTATTATCTATGCAGAAAATGCATGAATTCCCAGGTCAAAATATCGCAACTTCGAATAGGGTTTCCTGGCCGATAATTCGGACCGCATGGTGGCGTTGCTGCAAGGAGCGGTACATTCTTTTAGGCTCCCCGGTGGAAGAAAACTGGGGAGTTCTCGAAATTCTGTCATATTAATATGTTCATGGTTGTATGTTGTGAGAACCCTAGAATACTTTCATTTAGTAACATGATGAGCTAATTAAAGAAAATAGTCGGTTCTCCAACTAGGAGCTAATGTACAGAACACGATTGTGCAATTTATGAAGATGTATGCCTACCTGCAACCACTGTCCGATGGCTTGGTACCAGGGTATCCAGGCACCTCCACCAGCGACTCCATTCAATCGCCCGTATTTAGGGCCGAAATTACTGTCAATGTGGAGCGAGGACGCAGTGATGCTGCCATCAGGTATGGCACCGGATTCCATCCCAAGCATATGTGGACAGGCTGGGAGAACTGCAGCTGGGGGATCGAGTGGATAAAACCATTAGTACAGAGAGTGCTTCCCATTTACAATGCTGGTAACTTCACTTGCAACAACTATACTGTCATGTTCCCATGCATACGTGATGAAGAGGTCATCTTTCAAAATTTCCATTCTACATCGATTATAGAAAACATGAATTATAGATTCTACTTAAAGATGATGGGAATGTTTAGGCACATCTGATCTAGGTTTATAACCTACTGGTGTTACATCCAACAATCTCCACCCTCATGGCGACGAAACCATTTTCCCAGGACTGAGGCACGAAACGCACATAACGGGCATCAACTGGGTAGTTCAGTAGGTTAGTTACAGGGGTACTTCTATCGACGTTGCCTGGAAAAACCTGGAAGGTAAACGGATACTTCAGATGAGGGGTTCTTCTATCATTCTGCATAGTATAGTTTATTGAGCCCTAGATATAGAAGAAGATATTTATCACTATCAATGACCATATAGGTTCTGTACAATCCGTCCAAGACCAACACTATCAGTATCGCAGACAAAATTAATGGATCGAAACCGCTCTGCTATATAAGATGCTCAAGAAACAAATCATTTGTGGTATTGTGTTTAATCTAAGTATGAAAACAAAGAGTTATCTTAAACTTTCAGGTACCATTTCTAATCCATTGCTCTCAGCGTATGTCGTCCACGTAATCCGATTGGTACTGTACTGGAGCTTGTATGAAGTCATCCAGGAGTCCGAAGTATGGCGACCCTGAATGATGGTGCCCATGACGCCCTTCATTCCCCCTAAATCCACCTAAAAGGCAATTCACATGTAGTTCTTTTTTTGGTATAGAATTTAAAATAAGACGCAAGAACAGTAGATTCACTCATCGAAGACAATCTCTGTAGGTTAAATAAGGTCATATTGACGTGTGCCGGTCTCACAGTAAGGTATTCTCTATGCAAAAAAATGCATGAACTCCCAGGTCAAAACATCGCAACTTCTATTAGGGTTTCCTGGCCGATAATGCGGACCGCATGGTGGCGTTGCTGCAAGGAGTGGTACATTCTTTTAGGCTCCCCGGTGGAAGAAAACTGAGGAGTTACCGAAATTCTGTCCTATTAATATGTTCATGGGTGTTTGTTGTGAAAAACCTTAGATCCCTTTCATTTAGTAACATGATGAATGAATTGAAGAAAATAGTCGGTTCTCCAACTATGAGCTAATGCATAGTTGTGCAACTTATGAAGATGTAAGCCTACCTGTAACCACTGTCCAATGCCGACGTACGAGGGTATCCAGGCACCTCCACCAGCGACTCCATTCAATCGCCCGTAGTAAGGGTGACTGTAGGACGAGGATGCAGTGATGCTGCCATCAGGTATGGCACCAGATTCCATCCCAAGTGGATCGCTACATGCTGGGGGGTAAAATGGTAACGGTAAAGGTAGGCCCATAGCTGTTTTGGGGCAGTTGGGGCAGTGGTGTCTTACCCACCGTGTTTATGGAACGATATTTGGTAGTGAAGCCCTACCCTTTCCTTCCACTGCCTTTTACCTCCCTACACGAAATCAGGAACCCATTTTTCACCTTCGTGAAGCGATGAAGGAGCAATTTCCAAGGGAATAACATGGTGGCATGTCAGCGGATTCGAACCCAGGACCTCCAGGACCCTTACCGTTACACAAACACGATGCAACTTAGTCTGGGAGGACACGAAATGTTTAAAAGGTAAGCTGACAATAGGTATCAAAATACAATGTAAAAGACATGTAAGATCAGCTATATTCAACGTCAAATGTTCTGTTTTGAATGTTTAGGCACTGTGATTCGTTTTTCGTTTCAAGGCATCCTCATTTAAAGGAGTCCTAAAGTCCAGAGGGGGGAGTTTTTTTTCAATGCATGGTGATTTTAGGAAGCAGAAATGAATATTTTTTACAGTATACGATAAAGTACTCACTAGTCCCGTGCGTATCCAAAGAATTCAGTATTCTACCAAATTCCCCAGTTTACCCTCAGCCTATGTGTTTGAATGTGCCTGACAATGCCTGACAAAAGTTAGATTATAACAAGAATGTCAGGGTGGATAAGAAAACTCTTCTTGCTTTGTATTCTTATATATCTTATCAACAATTGGCTTTCTTATTGTGCTTAACCACCCTCATTTACGCCGAAAATATCCACGTTTAAAAATGTATGTTTACGCATAGGGAATACACTGGTAGGGTCTGCAGGTGTTTAGTGAGTATTATATTGTTTTAAAAACACACCTTGTAAAATTTACCACAAGCAAAATTCTGTAAAAAGTCGGCTGATTATGTATTGATTGATACATAATCTAGTGGAAAATAACACCGCCTTCTGGAGTTTAGGACTCCTTTAAGGTGAAGCACGATGCCTTTTTTGAAGTAGCTCGTGGTCTTTTCATGCGGCTTCGCTATGGCTCGCGTTTTTGGCCAAGCACACCGTGTCACCCTTACTCTTCTCGATAAGAATGTTGGATTCTTTTACGTGAAGAGGTTCGACGCTTGAGGTTAATGCCTTAAGCTCCCTCATACACGCCGGCTTTACGTCGCCATCCAAAACGACGAATGCAATCCCTCACAACATGTCCAAGCTGAAGTCGACCCCTAGGATCAAACTCGGGGCCTTGGATACAAGAAATTTTATCCAGATGGCGAAGCAGCGGGGTTGCGTTACCGCTTAACTAATTTTTTTATGTCACTGTTAAGTCACCAGCTGACGAAAAGAGAAGCCTTGACTTTAATGCCACATAATTTTCCGAGTTCCAAACATCGGCGGAAAAGACTTGCGCATTGAAGAAACCGAAATCAAAACTCCAAGCTCAATAGAACCTGGGGTTTCTCAACACATGAATGCAGAGCTCTTGGATTTTCCGTCTCACTGGTCAAAATGGAAATCTTCGACAAAAAATAATCGACATTATACTTTTGCGTTATGAGTGAGAAAGGACGTCTACATAAGGCCTTACCATTACCCGTCAAAGGGAGGAAATGTCACAACTTTTCTACAACTTACGACCCACCAGGCTCATAACAGAAACGCGCATGATGATGTTCATTACAGAAGACTACCTGTGAGACCATTTCCATCCTTAGGTTACAAGCGTCTTAAAAATGTCATGCTCATTGTTTCGTCCTATCATTCATTCATTATACAATGATAAAGGAAAAGAATTAATCAAACATTCCCGATTTACTTCAAGATATTATGAATGTTTAGGCACATGTCATCTGTGTTAAAACCTACTGGCGTAACATCCCACAATCTCGGCTCTCATGGCGATTCCACGATGCCAGGTCTGAGGTAGGAAACGCACATAACGGGCATCAGTTGAGTTGTCCAGTTGGTTCGTGACGGGGGTACTTCTGTCGACGTTGCCTGGAAAGACCTGGAAGTTAAACGGATACGTTAGATGATGGTCACTTCTACTCTCCTATATAGTATAGTTTATTCATCTCTAGCTCTAGAAGAAGATTTTTATAACTAACAATGACCAAAAAGTTTCTGTACAATCCGCCCAATACCCGCACTATTAATAGCGCAGATAAAACTAATAGACCAAAACTGCTCTGATATATAACATATTCAGGAAATATAATACTTTGTGGCATTTTCTTAAAAGAGAAAACAAAGTGATATCTTGATTTTTCAGATACCATTTCTGAGCCATCGCTGCCGGTATATGTTGTCCATGTAATCCGATCTTCACTGTACTGGAGTTTGTATGACGTCACCCACTGGTCGTCAGTGCGCCGACCCTGAATGATGGTGCCCATGACGCCCTTGATCTCACCTAAGTCCACCTACAAGGCGACAGTTTTTTTTTTAACTTATACAATGTAAATAGCTCTAAATTTTTCCTGAAGATAAACTGTGGAAGCTGAACTTAAGCCAAACTGTCGGGTGCTAATTTTGCAATAAAATATCCTCAATGCAGCAAACGGGTAAAACTTTAATTCGAAATATCACAACCTTGAAAATATTTTCCTGGCCGATATCTAGGAACGGTGTTGCTGTAATGATAATTAAAGTTCACTCAGGCTCCCTTGAGGAAGGAAACTAAGGTCCTTTCGAAAACATCTCCTACATTCGGCCAATTCTGGAATATGCCTCTTCGGTTTGGCGCCCAGACTGCCTAAGACGTTAAGTGATAAAGTTGAAAAAGTCCAAAGAAGAGCCCCACGAGTTATCCTGGGTGCTGAATATACATCATACACCGCTGCCTGCTCTCAACTTGAGCTGCTAACTTTCAGCTCACGACTTAGAACTCGGACAGAGACGTTTGCTAAGAAATGTATTCGATCCGGAAAATTCCAGCATCTACTACCACCAAAATCAGTTGCCGGCAAACTCGGTCGTCACATAAACTTGACCCTCAAGATGGCCGAACTGACCGTTATATGAACAGTGCATTACCTACATAATCCGCCTTATGAACACCTAATAACGCTACTATCCGTTTTTATCTTGCTGGTATTGAACTATTGTAATTGCCCCATGTTTTAAAATAGTTGGTGCTGATAAGGTTTTTAGCTAGCCTTGTACTTCATTCTAGAAATCTCATCAGATTGGTTGCTAAACAAGTTTTTGCCCTCCTCGTGTTTTATTCGTAATATGTACATAACGTATTGTTCTAACGCAATTCAGCCTTTTTAAAATTTGTCTGCCATATTGGTAAAACTGTTTGAAAAACATGAACCATTCACTATGTACTGAACACGATTGCTTAGTTTATGGATATGTGTGCCTACCTGGAACCACTGTCCGATGGTGTCGTCCATGGCTTTCCAGGCACCTTCCCCAGCAACTCCATTCAACCGTCCGCGGTAAGGCTCCGAACCAACATCATGGAACGAGGACGCAGTGATGCTTTCATTAGATATGGCACCAGATTCCATCCCAAACATATGTGGACAGACTGGGATGACTGCAGCTGAGGGAACAGGTAGAGGAATCTATTTGCAAAGAGATTTCTGCTTCCTATTTCAAATACTATCTGTGTATGGTTCCTTATTTGTTTGGTCATGTGCATTACCACCCTTAAACATCAGTTCCGGAGTCCCCTGGCTGTTTACATCATTGTTAGAATTTTTTTTTTTAAAGTTAGTATAGATGTGCACCAAACTCTGGACTTCCTTTAAACAATTCGATTAAGTCTCACAATACAATGATTATAGTGGAAAAGCAACGTAAGTACCTAATGCTACATTATAAAAGACTACTTGCCAGCCGGTTCCCATCATTACATGATAGAATTCTTATATTCCATTTCCTTGATAACGTTTCCATTCTATATTGAATATGGAAAAAAATGACTTCTAAATCCCACTTAAAGATGTCAGGAACGTTAAGCCATATCTCCTCCAGGTTTATAACCTACTTGTGTTACAGCCCACAATCTCCGCCCTCATAGCCTGTGCCCCACTCCAGCCCTGAATCACGAAACGCACATAGCGGGCATCAACGGAGTTGTTCAGTAGGTTCGTGACAGGAGTATTCATGTAGACGGGGCCTGGAAAGACCTGGAAGGCAAACGTTTACTTCAGTTGAGGGTTTCTTCTGTATAGTAAAGTTCATTCAGCTCTAGATCTACAAGGAGATCTTTATCAGGACCAGTGACCAGATAGTTTCTGTACAATCCGCCCAAGACCCACACTATCAATAGCGTAGATAAAACTAATGAATCTAAACCGCTCTTCTTTATAAAATGTCAAGATAAAATTCCATGCTTTGTCATTTTATGCTTTTTTGTTTAAATTAAACAAAGAGTAGCATCTTGCTTTTTCAAATACCATATCTGCTCCATCGCTGTCGACATATGTCGTCCAAGTAATCCGATTTGTACTGTACTGGAGTTTGTATGACGTCACCCAGTGATGGTGATTATGCCGACCCTGAATGATGGTGCCCATGACGCGCTTCATTTCGCCTATATCAACCTGAAAGGCAATAGTTGTTAGATTAGTTTATCTTTATAGATTCCAAAATAAGAAGCAAGAAGAGCAGATTTACCTTTATTCTGTAGGCTGAAATTAGGCCACATTGACGTTTACTGATTCAACATTATGTATTCTTTATGCAGCAAATGCAAGAAATCCCAGGTCAAACATCACAACTTCAAAAAGATTTTCCTGGCCGACCGCCGGGGGTGTTGCTGCACATTCTTATCAGGCTCCACTGTGGATGGAAATTGAGGAGCTTCTGATTCGTCGACAGGTAAATTTATCCTTGTGTTGTAAGAACCAAAGATTCCTTTCATTCAGCAATCTGCTGAACGTATTGACTAAAAATAGTAACTCTTCCAAAAGGAGCAAAAATACAGAACACGATTGTGCAATTTATGAATACGTGGGCCTACCTGCAACCACTGTCCGATGATGCTGATCGCGGGAAAAAAGGCACCTCCACCAGCAACTCCGTTTAACCGCCCGTGGTAAGGTTGGCCGTTGATCGAGGAAGAAGCAGTGATGCTTTCATCAGGTATGGCACCAGATTCCATCCCAAGCATATATAGACAGTCTGGGGGGAGGACTGCAGCTGAGGGATGAGGTAGATGAAAATATTAGCAAAGAGATTGTTTCCGATTCACAATGTTGATAACTTGTAACAGCTATTCTGTATTGTTGCCATCCTTTGGCGATGAAACGTTCATCTTTCAATATTTGTATGCCAAATTGATAATGAATGAGAATGAATAATGAATTCTATCTAAAGTTGGTAGGAATGTTAAGGCACATCTCATGAAGGTCTATAACCTACTGGTGTTACAGCCCACAATCTCCACCCTCATGGCAGCGGACTGAACCCAGGTTAGAACCACGAAACGCACATAACGGGCATCAACTGAGTTGTTCAGCAGGTTCGTGACAGGGCTATTCATGTGGAGGTTGCCTGGAAAGACCTGGAAGGTTAATGGATACATTAGATGAGGGTTTCTTCTACTCTTCTGCAAAGTATAGTTATTCAGCTCTAGATCTTAGATATAGACGAAGAAGATCTTTATCACTATTGGTGGCAAATAGTTTCCGTACAATCCGTCAAAGACCCATTATCAATAGCGAAGATAAAACTAATGAATGAAAACCGCTTTGTACATAAATTGTTCAGGAGGACATCCATGATTTGTGGTATTTTGTTAAAATGAATCTAGAAATGAAAAGAAATATCTTGATATTTCACATACCATTTCTGATCCATCGCTGCCGGCATAGGTCGTCCAAGTAATCCGATTTGTGCTGTACTGGAGTTTGTATGACGTCACATAGTGGCCGTGATTACGCCGACTCTGAATGATGGTGCCCATGACGCTCCTCACTTCCCCTAAATCCACCTGAAATCAATAGTTGTTTTTCTTTAAAGATTGCAAAAAAAAGAGGCAAGAAGGGCAGATTTACCTATCTCTTGATTTAAAAGACATTCTAATGGCTGCAATTAGACAACATTGACGTTTACTGATTTTACACCAAGGTATTCTCTCTACAGCAAATGCATGAACTCCCGGGGCAAACAGCACAACATAAAGCTTCTGAAACGTCGACCAGGAAAATATCATTGTGGTTGTCTCTTGTACCTTTCAATCAGCCACCTATTGAACGTATTGTATAAAAAAAGTTACTCTTCCAAAAGGAGCTAATGTAAAGAACACGACTGTGCAATTAATGAATAAATTATGTATGCTTACCTGCAACCATAGTCCGACGACGCTGCGCGGCGTGGGTACCCAGGCACCTCCACCAGAGACTCCATTTAATCGCCCGTAGTAAGGGCTGTAATCAGCACCTGGACTGTGCAGCGTAGAAGCAGTGATGCTGCCATCAGGTATGGCACCGGATTCCACCCCAAGCATACGTGGGCAGGCTGGGGGGAGGACTGCAGCTGGGGGATGAGGTAGATGAAACCGTATTAGCAAAGGGAGTGTTTTCCATCCACCATGCTGGTAACTTCACTTGTAACAACTTATACATTATTGTTCTCATCCTCAGTACGCGATGAAACGTTCAACTTTCAACGTTTTCATTCTACAACGATTTCATTCTACGTTGATTATTAAGGAAAAGAAAAAATCACAGACTCCACTAAAGATGTTATCATCTCATCCGGGTTTATAACCTACTGATGTTACAGCCCAGAATCTCAGCCCTCATGGCGACGTCCTGTTGGTAGGACTGAACCACGAAACGCACATAACGGGTATCAACCGGGTTGTTCAGCAGGTTCGTGACAGGGGTATCCTTGTCGACGTTCCCTGGAAAGACCTTGAAGGTCAACGGATATTTTAGATTAGGGTTTGTATGTTACAGTTCATTCAGCTCTAGATCTAGACGAGGAAGATCTTTATCACTATCAATAACCAAATAGTTTCTGTACAATCTGTCTAAGGCTGATTATCACTAGCGCAGATAAACTATTTGATCAAAATCGCTATGTTTTATAAAACGTTATGAAAAATATAATAATTTGTTGTGTTTTGTTTAATCAAAGTGTAAGAACAAAACAATATCTTAATTTTTCACATACCATTTCTGATCCATTGCTAAAGGCATATGTCTTCCAAGTAATCCGATCTGTGCTGTACTGGAGTTTGTATGACCGCACAAAATTGGGGCCATTGTAGGGTGTGTGACGACCCTGAATGATGGTGCCCGTGACGCGCTTCATCTCACCTAAATCCACCTGAAAGGCAATTCACATGGTTTTCGTTATGGACTGAAAAATTAACACTAATGGAGATCTAAATAAAACAAACAAACAAATTGTAAAAGAAGACGGAGAGAAAACAGATCTAAATTTCTGTTAAAACATATTCTTTATGCTGAAATAAGTGCACATTGACATACATATAACTGATTTTGCAATCCAATCAGGCTCCTATGGTAAAAAAAAGATTGAGGAGTTACCGAAACGTTGGTTAGGTAATGTTTTCAAGATTTTGTTGTAGGAACCGCTAAATCACTTTAATTTACCAACATGAACGTCTTGACAGAAAACATCCACTTTTCCAAGATGGAGCTAGTTTACGGAACACAATTGTTTATTTAATGGAGATTTATGCCTACCTGCAACCACTGTCCGATGTTAAAGGCATATGTCCAGCCACCTACCCAGCCACCTACACCAGCAACTCCGTTTAACCGCCCGCGGTAAGGCTCGGTACTAGTACCATAGTGTGAGGATGCAGTGATGCTGTCATCGGGTATGGCACCAGATTCCATCCCAAGTGGATCGCTACATGCTGAGTAACGGTAAAGGTAAAGGTTGTTCAATGGCACTTTTGCGACACCAGGGGCAATGGGGTCTTACCCACCATGTCTATGGCACAATTAATGAGTGCCCCAGACAGTGATCTGAGTTCTAATGTTCCAGAAATGCTACCAATATATTCAGTCTTTGATTCATTACAGTTATTATAAAGCCTCACTTGGGATCCAGATTTCTCCAGGGATTGGAGCAGAGACTCTGCATTTTTTTCTATTTCGGCAACTAAAGCAAGGTCATCTGCAAAATCCATATCAGTGAGATTGTGAGCAGGCTATCTTCGACTCCTGCGCGGTTTGATTTCTGTACCTTTGTTTTCATTTATGTCTAGTGAGAGTCTTAGAACATAATCAAGTACAACGATAAATATATAAGGTGCTAAAGTATCACCCTGGAGAACTCCCTGTAACTACCCCCAAATGAACAAGTCTCACCATCAGGTGTAATAACTGGGACTATAGCATTTCTATACAGAGCTTTGACTACTTTTATGAAACATTGTGGAATACCATACTGTGCTAAAATCAAATGCCTTACGATTATCAACAAAAAATAACACGAAATCCTAAAAAATTGCATCTCCTCATCTCTTCAATTATACGACGTATTGCAAGTATCTGTGAAATATTAGACCTCCCTTTTCTAAATCCATTTTGATTCTTCCTGGAAATGGGATCAATTACAAGGGTCAGAAGTTAAGTAAAAATCTGTCATAAAACTTTGCTGAAATGGGAGTTAGAGTTATACCTCTATAGTTGGAGGCAGATGCTAAGTCACATTTATGGGGATGGGAACAATTCCTCCTTTTAACCAGCAAGATTGTGGTCTGTGATACATAAATGTTTGGTTGCACAGATGTAAAAGAATGTCCTTCAATACTAGGTATTTCAAGATGATGGCCGGGATATTATCCAGACCAGGAGATTTGTTGTCTGGGAGGGAGACCAAAACCTTTCTTTAAGGGTTATCTAATCACTACTAAGACAAACTTCACCCTATCTGGTACACAAAACGACATATTCCATGTGTTGTCGTCATGTCCGACTCCTATATTCATATACATAGGTCAATTTCTCTACACATTATTCCAGAAGCGCAGCGAATTAGCCATACATGGCTATATTGTAACCCATATACTGTGATCAATAATGTTTTGCAGTTAGAATTATAATAAGCCTTGTATTGTTGTTGATTCAATGCCATACATTGTAACATGTACAATATTGAGTGTTGAGCAATAAAGTACATTCATTTACACAAGCCGATGAAGTCTCGCTATGCAATGATTCTTGGTGGAAAAGATTAAGGTAAGGTAATGTAGAGAAACGCTATAATCTTACGAATGATCATGCAGCTCTCATCTGCGTTGCTTTATAAAAATGAAGAATGTTCATGCCCGGAGCGGTATCATTTTCGGATGAATGGTTTTTGAAAAGATCGATCTGACGTTTCAATTATCCGTGCTCGCTAGAACTGAAAAGGTCATAACCTGTAGGTGGGGCACACCCAACTCGCACACAGCATCTCAACATATGCAGATACTAAGAAAACTCAGTCATGTACAAACTATACAAAATTCATAAACCTCTTGTGAAGGCACACCCAACTCTCAAATAATGGCTCCAATGGCCTTGTGCTCATCCAACACGAGTAGTACACCATGAATATAGATGAGTTGGTGTTTTATGTTGTGCGTTTTTTAAAGGCCCACTATGTAGGATTTTGGCGCAAAAATTGAAAATATTGTTGTGAACAAATCTTAATGTTAATTAATGGCAGGTACTGACATGTACAACCCCTTTTCAGCATATTTTCTTCATTATTTCGTCTATTTTTGGTATTTGTGAACTGTACAAAAACAAAACAAAAACTCCCGGACACCACCTCAATAGTAGATAAACAACAACATCCCAGTGCACTGGAGGACCCCCATGGTGGTCTAATCACTTAGGCACACTTTAGACTGCCAGATGCCATGAAGCTCTTCTTCTTTGGAAACACTCATGTCTTTTTCCAAGAGGGTATAATACAACTATTAATTTATTCTAGAGAGTCTACTTTGAAGGGTATCAATAAAGTGTGGTTATTTTCCCTTCAAAACTGCAAGAACTCTGGTAAGGATGATTTTTTTAAGAAACTGGTGAACTGTAAACAGGCACCCCACTGGGCGGTCAGCCTGATAAGAAGTACAGAAGCCATGTGTGGCCATGTGTTAGTTTCACACTGTGTGCTGTTCTGGATGGAGGATAACAGTTTTTCAAAGTTGTTTGTATGGTGCAGTAATGTTGTAACCTCCCTTCCTGAATATCTGTAAGCAATTCTATAGAGTTGATAAAGCTTGCTATGCAAAGAAACACTAGGAAAATCTACTTTCTGTACTGGCCTAAAACTACATAGTGGGTCTTTAACGCTTTTACGCCGGTAAAAGACACAAAATGGAACACGGGGACCGCAGCAATTCTAACTCTAGATCTATAATTTTCAGTCTAAAACCGTTTGGAGAACGCGTTGAATATTAATATTTCGCGCCTTAAAACAGTCTCTAAGAGCAGCTCGACCCCTGACCTCTTCTCGAGGAGAGCCTGTCGAGCCTAATTATGTTTTACATCAGTCATGGGTCTGTGACGAACACACTCAAAGTATAATAGCGCACAGTTTTACATGTTGGCCGAAAGCCATTTGTTGAAACCGTTTGTATTTTTTGTATATTACTTTTACGATGCAGAGAATTGAAAGTATACACATTACACTATATAATTTTCTTTTTGAAACTCCAATATATAGTTTCATATTCCTTCGGTAGATAAGCTATTCAAGTGTCCACGTGCATCATTTTGTATAAAATATAGACATTGTCAGCAACCTCATAGATGTTAGATTCAGACAGGCAAAGACTAATCTCTCGCTGTACGGAGCAGCGACACCCCAGACGCGGCGCTCTGCGCTTCTCCTCACGTCTGCTGTCAAGACTCGGATCTGCGCAACGCACAAACAAACGTCTTGACGTCATAACAACAAGGACGAAACCATGAGAGTTTTTTGGAGGTAAACTAACCTATACATTACTGGCAAAATGTGGCAAAACTATTGTCATTTAAATATTCTTGTTTTTACTACTTAGAAGTCACATTTTTTCATAAAAATGTATTGAAGATTTTTACTGAGTTGCTGTTTTTTTTGGGGGGGGGGATGTTTTGTCTAAAATGGTGTTTTTGTCGTCCAGCCATAATTACCCTGCCCGTTTCTGGGCGTCAGCTAGAACTGCGTCTTTTGAGAATTCAAATGGTTTATGATTGAGCTTTCATCCAGAAAGGCGAATGTCCTTGGGTGAAGATTGGCACAAAAGATGATCCGTGAGGTGGAAAAAGTAGAAGGACAAAACCTTCATATTTTGCTTTTAATTTTAATTTTTATGTGTGTGCGACAGCGAGTGTGTTGTTTTGTGTGTATGTGTGTGTGTTTGTGTGTGTGTGTGTGTGTCATGTATTTTCATATTTCTTCAGATGTATAAGGATAGAATAACAGTGATGCACACGACAACACTCATAAAGTATTCAAAGGAAATCATTGTAGCGACGCTAGGTTGTTTTTGTGAGTGTGTCTGCTTTTGTTGTGGCGAGTGTGTCGGAGTTGTGGGTATGGTAACGGGGGTTGCCCTAACTTATGACGCGCCCTAACATGTGACGGATTTTTTAGTGATCTTATTATGCATAAGTACGCCGTGTTTGTGTCCACTGACTATGCTCATAAGGAAGGTAAATAAACCAAGTTCATGCACATAAGTGTTATTTGCATTCAAAACATATGTGTGCATATTCATTTCTTGTTTTGTCTAGAATAGTATTTTGACAATAATGATGGCAACGCTGAGTAGAGGGTCACTGCGTAGCTTGACGGCTCGGCACCTAAATATACGACCTGTGCCAAGCAGATATACAACTATCATACACATAAGAAAAATAACTTCATAAAACACAAAAAATGGGTCTTTAAGTGTTTGTTGAGAAGAAAACCGACCAAAGAAAACAACGTAAACATCGCTGCCGTCTGGCGACGTTGTTTTCCCGCCATTTTTTTGGGCCGCTGTGGTGGCGGACGGCGATTTAACGCACAGCTTTGTAACGCTCTAACATGTGATTGGTACCGTCTATGAAAAGGAAACTAAATACAGAGATGGCGAAGATATTTCCTAATAAGTAGACGGAGTATTGTTGATGTAAGCGGTGTCGTTTTTTCGTAATGATTTTGTAAGTCGGGTCGCATGCAAGACGTACGTCGGCCGCGCGCAAAGTGCGTAGTAGCCTATTTCCCGTGTAAACATGAGCTGGGATGCGCTAGATATAGCCCTTCTCACATGACGTTAGAATTGCACACAGTCAAAATTTTCCGGTCAAAAGAAAGCTAGAATATAGCAGACTTCAAGCCTCATTTACATTTCCCTAACTTCATCACCAACTTCCGAAGAGAGCAAAATTACCGAAGCGTGATAAGTTAGGCACACTATCTGGCGTAGCACTAAATCAGAAGGTACATTCGTGAAAACGTCTCACAGCGTTTGCCGCTTGTAACGCGAAGCGTGAAGGGCCCATGAACAGTGCGAATACATTTCTTGTCCATGTATGTTCTTTAGATGAATGTGTTCAAAATTCATTTATCAAAATATGACCATTCTCTGGCAACCAGCAATGGAGCGCCGTGAGTTCGAGCGCGTAAAAAAAACGTCATATGTTTGGGCACCCCCCGTTATATAAAATATTGAAAGAAAAATTGATGTGATGGCACTAGTTTTTGCAGTGGAATTTTACGACTTCTTCTTTCATACACATTGTCAGCAACCTTACCAGGCTCTACGAGTCAGGCTTTTGATGGATTATAATGTCTATTTTCCGATAGCCATATCGGTTGTAACTGTTCTTGCTTTATTGTGGACCGTATCACAAGAACTGACTACAGTTAGACTTTATATGTCATCAGAAAAAAAGCCCTAGTGGTAGAGCCTGCTAAGGTGGCTAAGACCTTGCTAAATGTGATGGTCTCGATGGTCATCGTAGGCTACAGCCCATTGTTACTTTAATAACAGCGATGTTTCAATGATAGCGACAGTGCCTACCTTTCACGCGTACTGCAGAGATAAGAATGATGAAACAGGTGAACCTGACGAGAACACCGTGCGGTGAAGCCATCCTTCCAAATAGCGGGTTCTTCATATTCTACGGGAGCAGACGCGACGGGGCCAGACAACTGATATCCCCGGCCCGGTCAACGTACTTTTCTCGTCCCTTTCTTCCCTTATATAGATATTAGATCCAGAAAGGGAAAAAAAAGTATTGCTGTACGGAGCAGCGACACCCCAGACGCGGCGCTCTGCGCTTCTCCTCACGTCTGTTGTCAAGACTCGGGTCTGCGCAACGCACAAACAAACTTATTATAATTATTAACGTCATAACAACAAGGACGAAACCATGAGAGTTTTTTTGGGAGGTAGATTCACCTATACATTACTGGCAAAATCTGGCAAAACTATTGTCACTTATGCATTCTAGTTTCTGCTACTTAAAAATCCCATTTTTTCCTAGAAATTGATTGTAAATTTTATTAAGTTTCTAGTTTTGGGGGAATATTTCGTCTAAAATTATATTTTTGTCGCCCAGCCATAATTACCCTGCCCGTTTCTGGGCGTCAGCTAGAACTACGTCTTTTGAGAATTCAAATGGTTTGTGATTGAGCTTTCATCCAGAAAGGCGAAAGTCCTTGGGTGAAGATAGGCACAAAAGATGATCCGTGAGGTGGAAAAAGTAGAAGGACAAAACCTTCATATTTTGCTTTTACTTTTAATCTGACGTGCGTGTGTGTCATTGAGCGTGTTTGTGTTGATCTGTGTGTGTGTGTACTAATGTGTGTGTTTGTGTCATGTATTTTCATATTTCTTCAGATGTATGAGGATAGAATTGCAATGCTGCACGCGACAACACTCGCGCTAAGTTGTTTCAAGGACTATATAATGTCCTTGGTTGTTTTTGTGAGTTTGTCTGCCTTTGTTGTGGAGGGTGTGTCGAAGCTGTGGGTAAGGTGTATGAAATATTGAAAGAAAAATTATTGTGGTGGCACTAACTTGTTGCAGTGGAATTTTACGACTTCTTCTAAAGTCCTTGTTTTTCAAGATTTTCTGTATGATGTTTTGACAACAATTGTGCATACAGAAATACGCCAAGTGTCTCAAGTCTTTGATCAACATTCAAAGGAAAATTAACGAGACGGTTCTAAGTCATTGCAGGGGAATAACGTAACTTTTATCGAGTCACTGTGTGTGTATGTTTGTGTCTGTGTCTGTGTCTATCTGTGTGTATGTATGTATGTATGTTTGTGTATGTGTGTCTGTCTGTCCGTGAGTGCATGTATGTAACTATGATTGTGTGTTTGTGTTTGTGACTGTGAGTGCATGTATGTGTGTACGTGTGTCTTAGTGTGTATTTCTGTGCGCGCGCGCGTGTGTGTATGTGTGTGTGTGTTTGTGTCTGTGCGCGCGTGTGTTTCTCTGTGTGTCTGTGTGTGTGTTTGTTTATTTGTTATTGTATGCATGTTGGAGTTGTGGATGTGATCTATAAAATGTTCAAGGCGAAATTAACGTCGTGGCGCTAAGTTGTTGCAGGGAAATTTTACGACTTCGTCGCGAGTCTCCATCTTATATTTTCCCAGATGTATGAAGTAATGATGCAAAATGATGTATGCAGAAATACGCCGAGTGCTTCATAGGATAGTGAATGGACAATTAACGTGGTGGTGCAAAGTGGGGGGAATTTTATGCCTTTTTCTCAAGTCATCATTTGTTTATGTATGTGTGTTTATGTGATAACCTGTTGGTGGAGGCACAAGTCAAAAACAGCAACTCCCAATATGCAGATATCAAGAGAACTTAGTCATGCGCAGACTATCAAAAACATAAACCTCTTGTGAAGGCACTCCGAACCTGCAAATAATGGCCCCAATGCCCCTGTCCTCATCCAACACGAGTAGTACGCATCTTACATAGATGAGCTGCTGTTTTATAAGACTATTATGTCGATAAAAGAGACAAATATTGAACACGGGGACTGCTGCAATTCTTATAGTTGATCTATAATTCTCAATCTAAAACTGTTTGTAGAACATGTTGAATATTTTGCGCCGTAGAACAATTTCTATGACTCCAGGAAGAATAGTGAAGTTCACTTGTTTGTACTTCACTAATGGAAGTCTTCTTAACAATAAACAAACAGCAATCAAGCGAATGTTTGCCAACATCAGTCTGACCCTTGGTAGATCTAGTCCTACCCTACCCTGCCTACCAGATAAGGACTTTTTTCAATTAATTATCTCCATGAAAAATGGAGATATTGTTTTTGGCGTGTCTGGCTGTGTGGTTATGTGTGTGTTTCCGGACTATTGTAGTCAGCATAACTCAAGAACCTCTGGATGGATTACGATGATATTTGGTATGTGGACGGTTGTTGTGAAGCCGAAATTCAAGGTCGATTTTGGGCTCCCTGGTATGTGACCTTGTTACTGCAGCAGAACTTCAATTTTCAACTTGATATCGTTTGACCTGGACGTGCCGTGGTCTTGATTTCTGGGCGGCAGATAGCTTGTGATGTAATAAAGAAGTGGTGTAGGGTTGGGCCCCCTAGCAGCTTCCTCTGGAACTGCAGGGGCGTTTTTTTACCCGTGCGTCGCATGTCGGTGTGATCGCAAGGGAGGAAAATTTGAGAACATTCGCAATAATTTGTCATTTCATCTTTATTCTGACATTCGTTAAGTTCACAATTTTATGAATTGAATACTATCAATGCGAGATTTTTGCTAGCAGATTATTGCATATCCATGAACAAGTAAGACCAGCATCTATTATATAATACATCACCATGTCGCTATTACTGTTACATGCAAAGGACTTGAATGTTAAACAATTTTCTTCTTTGTTTAGTAAGCTGAAACAACAGATTAAGACTTGACAGGTTAAGATTTGGTACCAAACATAGATTAGCATAGAATGTCAGGACAACTAGAATGTTTACATCGTTAACTGTTCACATAATATTTAGATCTAAAATGAAACAGAAAGTTTATTTGCATGGCCTTAATATCAATTTTTTCACACATCTGATGCTAGTGTGTTAGCTATTGGCTAAAGAAACAGGTTAAGACAAAATTGAGATTTGGTACCAAACCTTGTTTAGCCTCTACTGTAAGGACGTCAATCATAATATTTACACTAATCACTACTTGTTCACAAGAATAGAAAGATTCACGCAAAGTGCCGTTATATCAAACATTACACATTTGATCGCAGGTTAATACAGCATTAAGGTTTGGTGCCAAACTTATGTTAGCCTAGATTGTAAGGAAAATTACAATATTTACATCGTCAACTTTTCACGCCATAATCACACCTACAATTAGACTAAAAGTTAAGGTTCTTATCTATTATTTTCATCCCAGAAGAATTGGATAAAAGATGACAATCACCATATCAAAATATGACCATTCTCTGGCAACCAGCAATGGAGCGCCGTGAGTTCGAGCGCGTAAAAAAAACGTCATATGTTTGGGCACCCCCCGTTATATAAAATATTGAAAGAAAAATTGATGTGATGGCACTAGTTTTTGCAGTGGAATTTTACGACTTCTTCTTTCATACACATTGTCAGCAACCTTACCAGGCTCTACGAGTCAGGCTTTTGATGGATTATAATGTCTATTTTCCGATAGCCATATCGGTTGTAACTGTTCTTGCTTTATTGTGCACCGGATCACAAGAACCGACTACAGTTAGACTTCATATGTCATCAGAAAAAAAGCCCTAGTGGTAGAGCCTGCTAAGGTGGCTAAGACCTTGCTAAATGTGATGGTCTCGATGGTCATCGTAGGCTACAGCCCATTGTTACTTTAATAACAGCGATGTTTCAATGATAGCGACAGTGCCTACCTTTCACGCGTACTGCAGAGATAAGAATGATGAAACAGGTGAACATGACGAGAACACCGTGCGGTGAAGCCATCCTTCCAAATAGCGGGTTCTTCATATTCTACGGGAGCAGACGCGACGGGGCCAGGCAACTGATATCCCCGGCCCGGTCAACGTACTTTTCTCGTCCCTTTCTTCCCTTATATAGATATTAGATCCAGAAAGGGAAAAAAAAGTATTGCTGTACGGAGCAGCGACACCCCAGACGCGGCGCTCTGCGCTTCTCCTCACGTCTGTTGTCAAGACTCGGGTCTGCGCAACGCACAAACAAACTTATTATAATTATTAACGTCATAACAACAAGGACGAAACCATGAGAGTTTTTTTGGGAGGTAGATTCACCTATACATTACTGGCAAAATCTGGCAAAACTATTGTCACTTATGCATTCTAGTTTCTGCTACTTAAAAATCCCTTTTTTTCCTAGAAATTGATTGTAAATTTTATTAAGTTTCTAGTTTTGGGGGAATATTTCGTCTAAAATTATATTTTTGTCGCCCAGCCATAATTACCCTGCCCGTTTCTGGGCGTCAGCTAGAACTACGTCTTTTGAGAATTCAAATGGTTTGTGATTGAGCTTTCATCCAGAAAGGCGAAAGTCCTTGGGTGAAGATAGGCACAAAAGATGATCCGTGAGGTGGAAAAAGTAGAAGGACAAAACCTTCATATTTTGCTTTTACTTTTAATCTGACGTGCGTGTGTGTCATTGAGCGTGTTTGTGTTGATCTGTGTGTGTGTGTACTAATGTGTGTGTTTGTGTCATGTATTTTCATATTTCTTCAGATGTATGAGGATAGAATTGCAATGCTGCACGCGACAACACTCGCGCTAAGTTGTTTCAAGGACTATATAATGTCCTTGGTTATTTTTGTGAGTGTGTCTGCCTTTGTTGTGGAGGGTGTGTCGAAGCTGTGGGTATGGTGTATGAAATATTGAAAGAAAAATTATTGTGGTGGCACTAACTTGTTGCAGTGGAATTTTACGACTTCTTCTAAAGTCCTTGTTTTTCAAGATGTTCTGTATGATGTTTTGACAACAATTGTGCATACAGAAATACGCCAAGTGTCTCAAGTCTTTGATCAACATTCAAAGGAAAATTAACGAGACGGTTCTAAGTCATTGCAGGGGAATAACATAACTTTTATCGAGTCACTGTGTGTGTATGTTTGTGTCTGTGTCTATCTGTGTGTATGTATGTATGTATGTTTGTGTATGTGTGTCTGTCTGTCCGTGAGTGCATGTATGTAACTATGTTTGTGTGTTTGTGTTTGTGTCTGTGAGTGCATGTATGTGTGTACGTGTGTCTTAGTGTGTATTTCTGTGCGCGCGCGCGCGTGTGTGTGTGTGTGTGTTTGTGTCTGTGCGCGCGTGTGTTTCTCTGTGTGTCTGTGTGTGTGTTTGTTTATTTGTTATTGTATGCATGTTGGAGTTGTGGATGTGATCTATAAAATGTTCAAGGCGAAATTAACGTCGTGGCGCTAAGTTGTTGCAGGGAAATTTTACGACTTCGTCGCGAGTCTCCATCTTATATTTTTCCAGATGTATGAAGTAATGATGCAAAATGATGTATGCAGAAATACGCCGAGTGCTTCATAGGATAGTGAATGGACAATTAACGTGGTGGTGCGAAGTGGGGGGAATTTTATGCCTTTTTCTCAAGTCATCATTTGTTTATGTATGTGTGTTTATGTGATAACCTGTTGGTGGAGGCACAAGTCAAAAACAGCAACTCCCAATATGCAGATATCAAGAGAACTTAGTCATGCGCAGACTATCAAAAACATAAACCTCTTGTGAAGGCACTCCCAGCCTGCAAATAATGGCCCCAATGCCCCTGTCCTCATCCAACACGAGTAGTAGGGTTGGGCCCCCTAGCAGCTTCCTCTGGAACTGCAGGGGCGTTTTTTTACCCGTGCGTCGCATGTCGGTGTGATCGCAAGGGAGGAAAATTTGAGAACATTCGCAATAATTTGTCATTTCATCTTTATTCTGACATTCGTAAAGTTCACAATTTTATGAATTGAATACTATCAATGCGAGATTTTTGCTAGCAGATTATTGCATATCCATGAACAAGTAAGACCAGCATCTATTATATAATACATCACCATGTCGCTATTACTGTTACATGCAAAGGACTTGAATGTTAAACAATTTTCTTCTTTGTTTAGTAAGCTGAAACAACAGATTAAGACTTGACAGGTTAAGATTTGGTACCAAACATAGATTAGCATAGAATGTCAGGACAACTAGAATGTTTACATCGTTAACTGTTCACATAATATTTAGATCTAAAATGAAACAGAAAGTTTATTTGCATGGCCTTAATATCAATTTTTTCACACATCTGATGCTAGTGTGTTAGCTATTGGCTAAAGAAACAGGTTAAGACAAAATTGAGATTTGGTACCAAACCTTGTTTAGCCTCTACTGTAAGGACGTCAATCATAATATTTACACTAATCACTACTTGTTCACAAGAATAGAAAGATTCACGCAAAGTGCCGTTATATCAAACATTACACATTTGATCGCAGGTTAATACAGCATTAAGGTTTGGTGCCGAACTTATGTTAGCCTAGATTGTAAGGAAAATTACAATATTTACATCGTCAACTTTTCACGCCATAATCACACCTACAATTAGACTAAAAGTTAAGGTTCTTATCTATTATTTTCATCCCAGAAGAATTGGATAAAAGATGACAATCACCATATCAAAATATGACCATTCTCTGGCAACCAGCAATGGAGCGCCGTGAGTTCGAGCGCGTAAAAAAAACGTCATATGTTTGGGCACCCCCCGTTATATAAAATATTGAAAGAAAAATTGATGTGATGGCACTAGTTTTTGCAGTGGAATTTTACGACTTCTTCTTTCATACACATTGTCAGCAACCTTACCAGGCTCTACGAGTCAGGCTTTTGATGGATTATAATGTCTATTTTCCGATAGCCATATCGGTTGTAACTGTTCTTGCTTTATTGTGCACCGGATCACAAGAACCGACTACAGTTAGACTTCATATGTCATCAGAAAAAAAGCCCTAGTGGTAGAGCCTGCTAAGGTGGCTAAGACCTTGCTAAATGTGATGGTCTCGATGGTCATCGTAGGCTACAGCCCATTGTTACTTTAATAACAGCGATGTTTCAATGATAGCGACAGTGCCTACCTTTCACGCGTACTGCAGAGATAAGAATGATGCAACAGGTGAACATGACAAGAACACCGTGCGGTGAAGCCATCCTTCCAAATAGCGGGTTCTTCATATTCTACGGGAGCAGACGCGACGGGGCCAGGCAACTGATATCCCCGGCCCGGTCAACGTACTTTTCTCGTCCCTTTCTTCCCTTATATAGATATTAGATCCAGAAAGGGAAAAAAAAGTATTGCTGTACGGAGCAGCGACACCCCAGACGCGGCGCTCTGCGCTTCTCCTCACGTCTGTTGTCAAGACTCGGGTCTGCGCAACGCACAAACAAACTTATTATAATTATTAACGTCATAACAACAAGGACGAAACCATGAGAGTTTTTTTGGGAGGTAGATTCACCTATACATTACTGGCAAAATCTGGCAAAACTATTGTCACTTATGCATTCTAGTTTCTGCTACTTAAAAATCCCATTTTTTCCTAGAAATTGATTGTAAATTTTACTAAGTTTCTAGTTTTGGGGGAATATTTCGTCTAAAATTATATTTTTGTCGCCCAGCCATAATTACCCTGCCCGTTTCTGGGCGTCAGCTAGAACTACGTCTTTTGAGAATTCAAATGGTTTGTGATTGAGCTTTCATCCAGAAAGGCGAAAGTCCTTGGGTGAAGATAGGCACAAAAGATGATCCGTGAGGTGGAAAAAGTAGAAGGACAAAACCTTCATATTTTGCTTTTACTTTTAATCTGACGTGCGTGTGTGTCATTGAGCGTGTTTGTGTTGATCTGTGTGTGTGTGTACTAATGTGTGTGTTTGTGTCATGTATTTTCATATTTCTTCGAATTCAGATGTATGAGGATAGAATTGCAATGCTGCACGCGACAACACTCGCGCTAAGTTGTTTCAAGGACTATATAATGTCCTTGGTTATTTTTGTGAGTGTGTCTGCCTTTGTTGTGGAGGGTGTGTCGAAGCTGTGGGTATGGTGTATGAAATATTGAAAGAAAAATTATTGTGGTGGCACTAACTTGTTGCAGTGGAATTTTACGACTTCTTCTAAAGTCCTTGTTTTTCAAGATGTTCTGTATGATGTTTTGACAACAATTGTGCATACAGAAATACGCCAAGTGTCTCAAGTCTTTGATCAACATTCAAAGGAAAATTAACGAGACGGTTCTAAGTCATTGCAGGGGAATAACATAACTTTTATCGAGTCACTGTGTGTGTATGTTTGTGTCTGTGTCTATCTGTGTGTATGTATGTATGTATGTTTGTGTATGTGTGTCTGTCTGTCCGTGAGTGCATGTATGTAACTATGTTTGTGTGTTTGTGTTTGTGTCTGTGAGTGCATGTATGTGTGTACGTGTGTCTTAGTGTGTATTTCTGTGCGCGCGCGCGCGTGTGTGTGTGTGTGTGTTTGTGTCTGTGCGCGCGTGTGTTTCTCTGTGTGTCTGTGTGTGTGTTTGTTTATTTGTTATTGTATGCATGTTGGAGTTGTGGATGTGATCTATAAAATGTTCAAGGCGAAATTAACGTCGTGGCGCTAAGTTGTTGCAGGGAAATTTTACGACTTCGTCGCGAGTCTCCATCTTATATTTTTCCAGATGTATGAAGTAATGATGCAAAATGATGTATGCAGAAATACGCCGAGTGCTTCATAGGATAGTGAATGGACAATTAACGTGGTGGTGCGAAGTGGGGGGAATTTTATGCCTTTTTCTCAAGTCATCATTTGTTTATGTATGTGTGTTTATGTGATAACCTGTTGGTGGAGGCACAAGTCAAAAACAGCAACTCCCAATATGCAGATATCAAGAGAACTTAGTCATGCGCAGACTATCAAAAACATAAACCTCTTGTGAAGGCACTCCCAGCCTGCAAATAATGGCCCCAATGCCCCTGTCCTCATCCAACACGAGTAGTAGGGTTGGGCCCCCTAGCAGCTTCCTCTGGAACTGCAGGGGCGTTTTTTTACCCGTGCGTCGCATGTCGGTGTGATCGCAAGGGAGGAAAATTTGAGAACATTCGCAATAATTTGTCATTTCATCTTTATTCTGACATTCGTTAAGTTCACAATTTTATGAATTGAATACTATCAATGCGAGATTTTCGCTAGCAGATTATTGCATATCCATGAACAAGTAAGACCAGCATCAATTATATAATACATCACCATGTCGCTATTACTGTTACATGCAAAGGACTTGAATGTTAAACAATTTTCTTCTTTGTTTATCAGCTGAAACAACAGATTAAGACTTGACAGGTTAAGATTTGGTACCAAACATAGATTAGCATAGAATGTCATGACAACTAGTATGTTTACATCGTTAACTGTTCACATAATATTTAGACCTAAAATGAAACAGAAAGTTTATTTGCATGGCCTTAGTATCAATTTTTTCACACATCTGATGCTAGTGTGTTAGCTATTGGCTAAAGAAACAGGTTAAGACAAAATTGAGATTTGGTACCAAACCTTGTTTAGCCTCTACTGTAAGGACGTCAATCATAATATTTACACTAATCAGTACTTGTTCACAAGAATAGAAAGATTCACGCAAAGTGCCGTTATATCAAACATTACACATTTGATCGCAGGTTAATACAGCATTAAGGTTTGGTGCCAAACTTATGTTAGCCTAGATTGTAAGGACAATTACAATATTTACATCGTCAACTGTTCACGCCATAATCACACCTACAATTAGACTAAAAGTTAAGGTTCTTATCTATTATTTTCATCCCAGAAGAATTGGATAAAAGATGACAATCACCATATCAATTCAAAAAACTTATGAATAACTAAATAAGAATCAACATAACATTAATGATTTGGATCCAAGACAAAACCTTTTCAAACTAAATGAGTACAGTGAGCAGGTGCCTTGTGCCGTGTGAAATACCGATCTTTCATACATTTTTTTAAAATACACCTATACATCGATATATATATTTTTTATACATCTATACATCTATATACGTCATACATCTAGATATTCTGAGGATAGTAGATAAATACGAATTGCAAACAAAATGTTCTTACATAGGTAATAGTCGTAGATACATGCATTGCAAAACTTCCTTTCTTATTACATTTGCTATTCATTCATGATCATTCAACACCTTACATACACACTCACCTCGCACGAGTTGAAAGGTCATAGTTAAAATGTCATAGTTAAAACGTTTAAATCAGTTGAGTTGGAACCTCGCTTGTTGAAATCATTTACTATTTGTCGTATTATAGTATTTCAGTTATGTCGAGCTTGTGTCAATTTCTGGTACGTCAAGCTAACCAAATTGTTCAAAGTCAGAGTTTACACGAGATCTCGCGAAGTGCCAGGTTGAACGTGAGTCAGTTGACGCTTCTTGCACTCAAACTTGTACATCAGGTCAGTCACCCTGTCCACTTCCTGCAGTACCGTATCCGTCCGCTGGAGGGTTTCGTCCATAAAATGGTCAGGAAGTTGGGCTTCATCTACAGAAACGACAAAATGTTTGGGGTGTAAAGTATACATTTCTCATATGTAATGCTAAACAGAACACGATATTTTGGGTAAAAGGCTACGCTAAAGTTTCTTTATCAATTGTGGGGTTATTTGATAGCAATTTTGGGGATATTTCATTTCAAAGCTATCCACCTTGAAGCAGGCCACTCAACGCAACGTTGAGGAGACCTCAGCAAGTATCAAGTAAGTATCAACCTGCTGGTATTACAAAAATGACTACCTACTATCTATTCTGACTGACAGTAGTAGTAGTACTATCTGTACATCCAGTTAAGCGTTGCCTGCCATTGGAAGAATAAATTCGTGGTCTAAAGAAATAAGAAATGCCAAGAGCTGACAGGACTGTGAGACATGGGTGACTGACATACAAAAAAACACATTTTTTTTGGTTTTTGCCTCAAAATACTTACGATACCTTCAAAAGGGACAAAAATGCCACAGACAAAGGTTACAATACCGTCAATGCCTTCTGAATTATGGCGTATGCCCAGAAGACTCCTGAAGGAGTTCCAGAAGTAATCTCCCATCTCCGTGTCCACGCCGATGTCGTCAGACGTCTCACAATAGCTCATCCAGTTACAGAGCATGCCAACTCCCAGATGCATCTGTAGGAAACATAAACAGACGTACATAATGCTCTAAGACAGGTTGTTGGAGTTTAAGCTGAAACACTTATTAGATGCGATGTTCTTTTATGGTTGGTGGTAGTATATACATGTATTTATCCAAAATGCAGAATAAAATAAACAAATTTTTGTCTGACCAGGTAAAAGACGAAGAACATGACGAATGTGGAATAATACAGAGGTCCCATGACACGATCCGCTGCCTTCATGTCGTCCGCAAAGACACCGACGAACGGCCTGCCCAAGCTCATCTCAAACAGCACGTACGACGTTTTCTTAAAGCCGGAGAAGCTCTCCATGTTTTTGCCGAATATCAGGATCCCGCTGAAGCCGTAGGCCACTATAACAACCAGCATGTACACCGCAAACGCAAAGGCTTCCCCGTATACCAGCTAGTGTAAACGAAAAAAAAACTATTAATTTTTGTTTTACAAATTACTGGAACAACAGAATGGACTACAACTTTGGAATCTCGGATATAAATTTGGAAGATGAATTCTACGTACACGAGGCAGAGCGTAGACAGTAGCAATACCCCTGGAGAAGTTGAGAACCCGGAGGATGATGCAGGTGCTGATGAAGATGGAAAAGGACAGGACCTCCTTGAAGGTTGCGTCCCATTGGCTGGCGGTACTGATGTCCACAAAGTCATTAATGCCGAACAGTCCTGTAAATTCCACATGTAAAAACGTTACTTATAATGTCTCTTGGTATCTCGACAATTTCTAAACTTGACCAGTAAACACTACGCGGAACAGCATATGATATATTTCACATATGTAAAAGGCGGTTTCGTAGTTTGCCTTAACAGATCTGATTCTCCCAAATGTCAAAACTGTTAGGATACTTTGTTTACAAATACCTTTTGCCTGTTCCATGTCACCCAATGCAGCAGCTGCCTTTGTATACCGAAGTGCGAATGTCACAATGACGGCTGTCGACAAGCCAATGTTGCACAGGATCAAGATGTTCCAGAAACTGCTGAAGTACAGACGGCCGGTCTTCCGTATGTTCCAAATCTCATTCAGGACGTTGTAGATAAAGAAAAGAACGAACACGATGTGGAAAAGCATCTGGACGAAGTCGTCTGCTGTTTGGTACTGGAACAGCCGGAAGGTCTCGATACTGGGCTGTAGATAAGCAGCGCCCCCTGGGATGTACTGCAGCCTGAACACCACGGTGCTGAACAGCTTCACGTCAGGGTGGTAGAAGTTTATCCGGAGGATGAGAGTGTCTGAAACCATCAGGATCCAGTTGGTTTGTTTGAGGAATTCTATCACGGCAGCAGCCTGACCGGCATCTCGTGGCAGGTCCACTGTGGTGTAGCACGCCGAAGTCTCGTTTCTGAAACACAATTACAGTACTTTACTAGGCAAGCTGAAAGGTAGATAAACAAATCAAAGCTGTATTACAAATGCCAATGACAAAAATCCACAGGTTATAAAACTGATTAATAGAACTCGATGATGGAATGTGCGTAGATCTTCTCTGTCTACTGTACATAAGCAAAACTTGCCAAGACGTCATCAGTATTGAATACTGCAAACATGTCTTTGATATACCTAAAGTCGTCGACAATACTGGTAGTTCCGTTGTGCAAACAGCTTCGTCCACTCTCTCGGCCAAGAGCTTCGTTTTGTAGATACATAAACAGCTCAGGATAGAGCCTTTGGTTGCTGTGTTCGAGGTCTATGTCTATTGGGTTCCCTGAAATTGAATGGAGATCCAAATAAAAACTTATTATATAATAACGAGAAGTACAAATAATTATTGACCAGTTTTACAAATCAAATGAAACACAAAACAAAAGCTTTGGGATTCGCAATGCTTTGTCACCTGGATACTTGGTGGTTCTCTCCAGGCGAACAGGACCGATCCGGAATGCGTTTGTTCCGACCGGAAACTGTTTGTCCAGCCACCTCAGCTTCTGCCCGCTGTATCCGCGCTCCGGGTGAAGGGACGGCATCAGGTCAGATGACAGCCACTCCCAAGCATCGTCTACTGTGGTGACCTGCAGAAGGGAAATTAATTACAGTATTTTAGTGCACAGACTCCGGAGAAGACAGTGTTGAATTACGAAATAAAGCGGCAAATTGTTTCTAAGTTTGTACAATTTGCTCATAGACTGATAGTTGTTCGGAAGGTCAATGAAAATAATCATAATTAAAAATTGAACTGTTCTCCAACTCAAGAAAATGGACTTTCCTGAATTTTGGACCCTAGTGCAGTATACACGTGATTACGCGCGAGTGACGTGAATACCGGGTCAAAGTTCGTCGGAAGTCGGCAACGCCCCCCGTCCCGGTTGAGAGAAGATTGGTGTGCCCTGACTTTGACCCAGTGCTGATGTCACACGTGTTTAATCACATGTCTACAACACTTGGGTCAGTCAGCTGATGAAGATCAAGTGGTCGGAAATTCCGCTGAGTCAGTTTTCTTGAGTTGGAGAACAGTTGGATTTTCCATTATGTAATTTACAAGCTGAGAAGAAATCTCATGCTAGTAAAGTGATCTTATTGGAGGGTCCTGTAGCTTAAGACGGACAGTTTTCTAATCATACCTCCTTATATCCGGAAAGCAGGCTGTTCTCCAGCGAGGTCCTGACGTAGTAGGCGTGTCTGTCGAAGCCTAGAACCCCGATGTAGAAGGCATTTCCAGTGAAGATCAGCAGAAACACTAGGACAACCAGGATGCTTCTACCTTTAGTCATCTTCTCGGTCCAGTTCGGGTCATGGTCGGTTTTCTTCGGGGCTGGTGGTAAAACCCTCCGAGCAGGAACTTATTCGGAAATACAGAACACCAAAGGTTAATCAGAAATTCAGAACATGCCGTTTTTTTTTTTGAGATACTACAAATAAAAAAATCTCAATCTTACAGTAAAGGTAACCAAGTAGCCATTCTGAGCTTCTTTTTACCAACTAAACACATCATACACAGCCTTTGTGAAAAAACAGCTTTAATGGCGGTATTTTAGTTAATTAGTAAAACCGTCATCAAGAATCTTCTTCGTGTCAAATAGCTCCAAACATGTCATGATCCTTGCATTCTTTGTGAAACAAAACAAAGGCGTCCAGTGACTGGCATCTGTGGTCGTAGCTGTCTACCGTGGCCATACATGTCGAAGTTGTGGAGACTTACCCTCATAATCCTGGCCCTTCTTCTGAATAACACCGATTGGAGAACGTTGTTGGTCCGATGAATTCGTCCCCAAAACTCCCCGAACACAACCGGTCACAGACCACACAATGGGTCCGATGATGGCTGCCTTGGTGTAGGCTATCAGAAAAATCTGCAAATGCGTACATTGGTTAAGTCACAAGCTCGCCTGTACATGCGGTTATGAGATACCAAATTTTGAAGGTTATTTACGAAGTTCTGCAGCATGCATTGCCAAGGGATGGTCAATGCCCTCATTTTAAAAGTTTGTCTATATAAAGTAGTACATTCAAGTTGTTTTTTATGAGGGCTGCATATCCCTGAAAGTAACTGACGCCATTCCATCTAGGCAAAGGAAAATGCAAAACAACCCAACCTCAACAGGCTCCAGTAGGAATGTAGAGAACAGGAATGTCAGGACGAATTCCTTCAGCCAGGCCTGGCTTCTCTCAGCTCCAAACTGCAGACTGTACATGATCACGAAGAAGCTGCTGCTGACAGACGTCAGGATGGCGAGGATCCACGCCACCGTCTTGTACGGAAATCGGCAGCTGGGTGGAGATGTCGCCGTTTTCATCAGTTTTGAGGGAATGTGATCTTCCAACGGGGACTGCTTGCGAAACATGGGCACAAGGATGGCGTAAACTGGCAGGAACACTGTGAACGATGTTGCTGCAGTACCAATCAGTTCCGAAAGACGGAGAGTGGTGACGCTAGCGTCGAACAAAGTGACCTCGTGTGCACCCAGTTTAAACGCGTACCACATGGCGCTGCCCACCATCCACAGGGTGGTCTGGGTCAGGCAGCAGACCAGGCGCTGCGCCCGGCTGAAGTGTCTCACACCGGAGTTACACACGGCTGACAGGAGCAGATGGTCGTCGTACAGAAGGTACGAAAACGTCGGCAGGGCGTATTCGGACATCCTAAGGTAAATAAGACGACATATCTCAAAGGAAACCAGAGAGAACTGCTTCTATTGCATAATATATTGTCTGGTTTTCGACCCGTTACTTGGTCGGAATATGTTATAACATGTTTAAAGACAAGTATCGTACTAGCGTTATTGTTGGTGCAGATTAATGCAGTGTCATTCTTACTTAAGATTATTGTCCAATCCCATCTTTAGCTTTTTTACCATGTCATGTATTGGCTGCATCCTTCAATGACTACGAATCACAATTTCAAATGGTTTATACACACTCAATCACTCAGTCAGTCAGTCACTCACTCACTCACTCATTCACTCACCCACTCACTCACTTACTCACTCACTCACTCACTCACTCACTCACCAACTCACTCACTCAAGTACACAAGGTAAAATGTAGGGCAGGTGAAAACCTGCGGGACCTACCGCATTTCTCCATCAGGAGCTGCCTGCAAGGTCCTTATTGTCCTACCGTCTCCTTTGTTAGATGACAGCCAGGTGTAACACGGGAAACAGCAACTGTGGACGAAAAAACAGGCATAAATTTTACTCATGATCTCAAATCTGTTATGTGCAGGCGAAGCTCAGTTCAAATGTTTATCTACTTTAAAAAAATGTTCATCTAAGATTTAGAAAATCATGTTTGAAATCCCAAATTACACATTGACAGCGTTTCCTTACGTTTTATTTTCATTTGGCATCCGTATCACCGAAAAGTGAATTCCTACAACTTCTGATCTTGTAGATTATACCTTGGCCTGGAGGCACCGCATTAAAGTAGGGATTGAAACAATTAGACATCGAAAATTGCTCATGTACCCACCCTTGTTCTGTCTGTATGTCCCAGACCTTAATACTGTCTATGAAGAGTGACTCCATGGCGCCCTTCCCGGAGCTGTCGTGCCAGACCTGCACAGACTGAAGCTTGCCGATGGAGGCCGGTGTCGCCATGATGTGGTACGTGTCACCACCTCTGGCTAGGATCTAAAGACATACAAACAGAGGGATAAGAGATTATGGCTATCGGTTATCAGTTTCGTATATCAATGGCAATGTCTGCATTTCTTTACTTATGATATCGTGTTACCACTGCAAATCAAACTAAGGATTTGGGCCATAAAAGCCTTTGTCATGTCTTTCTTTTGCTGGTTCAAAGACGCTGAAATATAAGCACAACCCTTCTCACCAAGCCTTCCGGGTTGAGAGTGACCATGGCTGTCCTGCCCTCTGACCCTGTGATCATCAGCCCGACTACAGACGCCGTGCCGGCATCAGGCTGTGTTCCCGTACGAACAGACACGACGTAGACGTAGTCCGCACCGGGAACCTCAGATGGGATTGTGGAGACTTTGGGGACAACAGCCATGCTGGCGTTTGCCTTGGCGAGGTTTGCTTCATGTCCAAGAGCAAAGCTGTCGGCCACTGCAGTGAATTTAGCGATGTGGCTCTGAAAAAGCATCGAAGTCTAGATATAACATTTTTTATAAACACTCGATAGCTGATTTTCATGGCACCGACTAATAATGCCATTGTCGAAAACAAGAGCGTTCAATTGTTGAAAACATTGATTTAAGCTTAGAATATCATACAGAACTTTCAAATAATCACTAAATCAGGTAAGTATTGATTTTGACGTACCCTGATGTTTGAATGTAATATCAATAGTTGGGAGATCAAGAATATCATCCACAGCGCTAAGATCGTTCCATACACGGTCGAATTTCTGGACAGCTTGCTGTCAATGTTGGTACCAAACTTGTCGAAGTGCACGAAATTAGGAAGCGCCAGAAAAGAAGTTGCCAGAATCACCCTAGAGCTTTTCCCATCGCTTTGTGGTGTCATGTCACACTTGCATCGAGTGGTCGTCTCGTTCGTTTCAATCCCAACCTGCGGTGCAAATAATACAGTGTAATAACATTACTTTTGTCAGGGAAGCAACAGGAGAAACAAAAGACAGTATAAATTTTCTGTTAATCAAAATCAGCTCTCTCTAGTGCTTGTTCATTTAAAGGATATGAGCTCTAGGAATTGTTACGTAGTTAACCTACAATCGGATGCGTTAACAAGTGCAGCTAAGTAGTAAGAAATAAAGATCGGTAGGTGAGTACAACCTTGCAGCGGCGGTTATCCCACGTCTGATCCTCGTTTCCCCGCATCAGACAGGAGACTGCAACAGTCTGCAGTGTGAATCCTGCCGGGCTGCCATCACGACCTGGAGGGGGCGGGGTCTGAGGGACCGCTGACGTCAGGAGTCGTCTCAACCCACCGTGGGGGAGGTCTCCGCCTAGCACACAACCAAACATGGGGAGGCATTAGTGTTCGTTCCTGAGCGCCTTTATTCCCAACATAATTAGTATTTCGATGCTGAATAATTGACACTTCTCATAATGGCCCTAAGTTTTAGTGTTCATTCGTTGCGTTGCTCATTTTTTGACATTCCAAACGAAATATAAGCAGCGTCGAGCAGCTTCAAGAAATGCGAACGTAGTGATCAGATAATGTCTACCTTTTTTCTTCACGCCGACCATGAGCCACCCGCGTTCAATTCGGATCTCCGGGACAAATGAAATATTGAAATCGGAGTAAACCAAGCCAAATGGCATGTCGAAGCCGTCAAAATTAGTTTCTTCAGAATGTTTTACAGTTGTTGTGTAGTCGTATTCTTCCTCAGTTGGGAAGTTGCGAAACCGGAAGTACACCTGCAGCTCTGTGTCGACGTCATCGACTGAGAATCTGAGCAGGGGCACCTGGCCTTCATCGGCAATGTACATGGCGTGATACTTCATGTTGGCGTCATGACTAGAAACCTTGGTCCGAGGGAATGATCTTCCTGCATCATCGAGTTTCCTCCTGTATGCTTTCGGCAGGGTATTATGATACTGGTCTTCTGAGTCACTCGTGGTCCCAAATTTCACTCTTTGTTTGACTACGACGGTGATGTTTGGCTGCACGTCAGATAGGCCACTGTTTCTGGTGATCGTCACCATGATAACTGATGAGGATACCTCGGCATTCTCTACACTCCATACAAATGGATCCTCGACAAATGCCACAACCTGCGGTAGTCACGGAGCAAAAGTTCGTTACATTTTTTTGATCACAGCCTTCGTGCGCACTGGACACATCTTTGTGTTACCAGCTACAAAATTCTGTACGTACTTGTTATAGTGACGTAATACCAGGGTTTAAATGCGGATAGATGTATAATTATATGAACGTTTTAGCAATATTTTTCACCTTCAATGTGGAATCCTCAGGAAGGTTGTCATCGTTTGTGAACACGATGGAGCCGACATCCTGACTGATAGGAACGATGCCGACATCAGGGATGCTCTTCTTCACGGCCGTGAGCACACCGTCAGACCGGATGGGCGTACCTTCTCCTTCCGGTGGTGTCCCTTCCAACAGTTTGTCTGCTGCCGCATCCAGCAGATCCAGCAGATCTCTCGTTTCGTTCATCAGCTATATTGGGGCACAAATTCTCTCTGTGACATGAATTTTTGATAGATTAGCATATCTTTGAGTTTGGTCGTAATATCGTATTGAAATGTTTCCAAATATTGCCTTCCGGGCAGTCTTTGCTACTGACAATGAAGATTATGGTTCCAGGCAAACTAAAATAGAGTAAGTCTGCACCAGTAGATAGGAGAGGAAGACACCAACCCGAGCCTTTGTACGTTCCTGTTCCTTTTCCTCTTGCAGCAGTTGCTCCATCGGTGAAAGGTCGGTAGACTGGACGTCTATCAAGTTCTTCAACCCATCTGTGACGCCGGAGGAAAGGTCAATGGTCGTCTCCATAGCAAGCGCCTCCCTGCTACTGCTCTGAGCTCGTAGTACCGAGGATGACGCGTCAGCCACTTCTGTATGTTTTGTATTGAACACGCCATAAGTTACTTTTGTCGTTCTTTATTGCTTACTTATGACAACTGGCTTTTGCATTGTACAACTAGACCTCGACATGTCGACAGTACCCAAAGTGGACGATAACGGGTATTGCACGATAATGGCTAACACTACGTTAGTTGATGAACTACATTGTGTGCAAAGAAATTTGATGACAGTATCTGTAGATCTAACTACGAAGTCCCACGAAGGATTGTAAAAGAAACAAGAACCTTGGAGAAGCTCCTGGCGATCCTCCAGTGAGCCGCTGAAGTAGTTCACTTTCTCACCAAGAGTCTTGATTAGACCAGGTATCTCCTCCTGGAGTTTAAGGAATTATTGCGTCACGTTTTACATATTATTTAGAAAATTATAAATAACGCAAATACTATGTGATTTGAAAACCAGTGAGAGTGGCCAGCATAAAGTATGTGATAAACCTTAAACCATTGGTAGCAACTCTGACATAATGAATTCGTAATCTGCAATATTACCTCTACTAGAAAGGGCGCGTTTGAAAAATAGCGTGTATAAAAGAGCCAATTAATAACAAGCCTGACAATTATTCTGACATGATGAGCTCAGGATCTGTAGTACCTCTACTAGGAAGGGCGCGTGGGTTGACGATTCTTGAGTGGTGATGACAACAGGAGGCGGAGGTGTAGGCTCAGCTGTACTGGGCGGCAGGGTGGGGAGGGTGGTCATGGGCGACGTGCTGGTAGCTTCATCATCCAAATAATCAGATGAATCGCCATTGTCAAGGCCTGTGGTAAAAAGAGTATAGGACACCATTTGACAGTGGTTGCTTTAAAGAAACTGATATCAGAATATTGGCAAGAAGAAACGTTTTCTACTCTGCTTGGAGAGGGAGTTGTTATCCATATTACCAAATAAACTAGAGTAGACAAAACATGTTTCTTTTCGATATCGCACAGTTTCATTTACCTCCAAAGACGAAAGGCGTTGTCGTTTTGACGGTTGTTGTTGAGCTTGTAGGCATCAGATCCATCTTGAACACGGTGGAAGTGTCCATCAGACGAGCTGTGCTGGTCTGTTGTGGGGTCGGGAACAAGCTGCTCGATGGAGCAGGAGATGTTGTTGACGTCGTAGTTTGTTGTGCTGTTGTTGTAGTTGATTTTGATGTTGTTTTTGCTGCTGTCGATGTCGATCCTATTGGTGTGGTACGTTCTGCGAGAAGAACAAGTTATAAGTACTCTAGTGCCTGCTGTCACTTGCTTTGGTCTCGTTGTTAAGGTTAATTGTGTTCTCTCACTTTAAGATGCGACATTTGAAGTAAATCAACTTGGCTCTCTTCAAGCTTACAAATAGCAAACAGATGGACCTATGAACTACATGAAATACATCACAAGCCTCGTGCTCGTGTTGGTTTGTTACTCCGGTGGAACAATGCTGATCAATGATTCTACATGACAAACTGACATCTCACGAAAGTATCGGGCATAGACAATAACTAAGACGGTACAACAGAATACCTACCATAACAACCATGTTCGTCACCACCCAGTACGAACCCTTCAATGCAGGAACAGCTGTAACTTCCTACACTGTTGATGCAGGTATGACTACAGCCGATTCCAAAGAGGCACTCATCAATATCTGGAGACCAGAAAACAAACATCTTTATAAGACTGATAGCAAAGCAATAATGTAATAGACTGAAGTAGGAATGGTTTCATTAACCATTTCACGGTGTTACAGTGGAGTGTCATCTCCCTAACAAAGTCGCCTTCATTTTCTATATCGTCCAATCCAAAGTCTAGCATTATGAAACTCGTCTCTATGCCAAAGTAATAAGTCCTGTATCACCTGGTTTTTGGCATCTCCCGCTTGGACCGTCACCTTCATAACGGCTCTATAACGTGCCTTTATGAAGTAGATGCCAAGAACTGTTTGGATCCGCGGCTAAGAAAAACTGCGACCACGAGGTAACAGTTTTCATGTCTCATTTCTGTCTGATATTATTTCATTCCTTTGTCCAATCTTGGCACGGGAAAAGTACAAAGAAGACTGTCACAGCAAATAACCTACCATTACAGGCATGTCCGTGTACGTCCAGTACGAATCCTTCAGTACAGGAACAGCTGTAACTTCCTACAGTGTTGGAGCATGTCTGGCTACAGCCTCCGTTCAGAGTGGAACACTCGTCAACATCTACAGACAAGATACTCAGTAAATTGAGGAATATAGGAACCAATGTAAAGAATAAAGAATTATTGAATTCTCTCCAGACCTCACATTTGTTTGCTGCCAGAAAAGGCAGAAATTGCATCATCGACAAACCAGTTTAAATTTCAGACAAACCCTGGTTATACAAGTCATTCAATATTTAAGAAGGAAAGAGAAACATGAGGCAACATATGACCTACCAGAACAGTTATACCCGTCTCCGTCCAGTACGAACCCTTCAGTACAGGAACAGTTGTAACCTCCTCCAGTGTTCAAGCAGGTCTGGCTACAGCCTCCGTTCCGAGTGGAGCACTCGTCAATATCTATACAAACAAGAGAGCAGACGGAATGTAGAATGTAGAGACTTATGATGACACCAGTTTTAACAAAATCGCTTATTGTCTCGTACAGTATCAGCAGAAATAGTAGGCTAAAATCGGTTTACAGAATCCGACGTCCTGTTAGACTGTTTCTGAGGAACAGTTTCAGACGTAGTGAGCAAATGTAGGATTTGATTCGCGGTAGTTAAAGTAAATTATCATTTCATCAGCAGGTGAAATTTTCTTTTATAAAGGCGTCTTTATATCGTACCTAGGCAGAAAATATCCGGCTCTGTCCATGTGCCATTTGCCCTGCATGTTCTGGTTATGACGTCACCGGAAATGACGTCACCGGAAATGACGTGATATCCAGGAGAACATGGGTAGGTGCAGTTCTCCCCCAGCAGATAAGGACAGTCGCACACGGGCCCGGTAGTGTTGGCTTGGGTCGGCGGGTCAACACACACTCCTGGAAATCCAGCTGATGAGAAGCAGTGTTTGAAAAGGAAAATTTACATGATAGCTTCTTATTAATACATTACATGTTTTCTTCACAATTCTATCCTGCAGCCATAATTAGGATGGGTCTTTCATCAAGATTTAAATAATGAATGAACTTTTGTTTTGTATTTGTTTATACTCAGTTCATGTCCCAAAGAACTAAATATGATTTGTCAAATCTGGTCTTGACAAATTTGATAAACTGAAAAACAAACAGAAAATAATCTTGATACACAAATGTAAACTGCCCTTGGATTTTTTATCATGGATATAAAATTACACTATTTGACTATAAAGATGTCAGTGACATTGGTATTGAGCAGGGAAACGTAGATTCCATTGTGAGACGTTGCGGCATTAAAGAAGTTAATATTTTTACCTTTAGTACAGTTGAATTTGAAGTCCCCGGGAACACCCAAAGTTCGGTAACCAATTCTACCGATGTCAGTGACTGGCTGAGGATCTGTCCAGCTCATGAAGGGTTCCACCTCTCCAGCCCTGCCCACTCCAACACTTCCGCCTTTCGACCAGCAGATCCAGAACCTTCGGAACCCTTCAGCCGATGTTATTTCTACACATTCAAAAACATTATGATAAATGCTACCAAAATACAAACAATAGGAGTATGATTGGATCTAATTGCATCACAATAGCAAATGACATTACCTGTTGAATGATAACTTGCAACGTCGTCCGGGCCCCCGTCCCTTTTAGTTCTCGCTATCTGTGACTGTCCAGATGTGAGCTTAACGCGGTACCCGTCCTGATTCTCCGTCATGTCGCCATCCCAAGGATAGAGGTAGATGAGGCTGGACCCGCTGGTGTTGACCTTGACCTCGAAGATGAAGGGCGAGATGACCTTGGAAAGGTCCCAGGTCAGAGTTTCAGCCTCTACGTGCTTTGTGATTGAACAGAATGCTGGACAGGGATACATTCGCCATTTTTAGTATGTTTACTTAAGTTAGTTAAGTTAACCAATAGGTAAATGTGTCGGGTGAAGTAGACTAATCTGTTTTGAATGCTGTTCCCAATTCCCAAAAACCGTAAATAAACTCTTTTTTGCTTAGCGATATACATACCCTTACATCAAATGGTTGATTACATTATATGGAAAGACATTAAACTTTTTTTATAGCTTCGTATATATCTCTGGGGTTTGTTTAAGCTACTCGACGAATTACCACAATGCAATAATTCGTTCGGTAAAGAAATGTGTGCCAGATGATGTTTCATGTATTGACATTTTTCTTTTAATGTATTCTTCGAGAATATGGATAGAAAGAAGTCCATTAAACATTTGAGGAATATTGAGCAATATTTCCTCTGGGTCAAAACCTACTGGTTTGACAGCCCACAATCTCCGCTCTCATAGCGATTCCACGATTCCAGGTCTGAGGCACGAAACGCACATAACGGGCATCAGTTGAGTTGTCCAGTAGGTTCGTGACGGGGGTACTTCTGTCGACATTGCCTGGAAAGACCTGGAAGTTAAGCGGAAAGTTCAGATGAAGGGTGTCCTCTACTCTTCTGTATAGCATAGTTTATACAGCTCTAGCTCTAGAAGAAGATCTTTATCACTATCAATGACCAAAACGTTTCTGTAAAATCTTTCCAAGACCCACACAACTAATAGCACAGATAAAACGAATGGATTAAAACCGCTCTCCTATTTGAAATGTTCCGGAAAAATAATGCTGATGGAATTTTCCTTAATCTAATAATTAAAAGAAAACATTTTTTGATTTTTCAGATACCATTTCTGAGCCATCGCTGCCGGCATATGTCGTCCATGTAATCCGATCTGTACTGTACAGGAGTTTGTATGACGTCACCCACTGGTCGTCAGTGCGGTGACCCTGAATGATGGTGCCCATGACGCCCTTCATCTCTCCTAAGTCCACCTAAAAGGCAACAATTGCTTTTCGTTATACAATGTTAAGTAAGAAGCAAATATAGCTCTGAGGATATACTGTGGAAGCTGAACTTAAGCCAAACTGGCGGGTGCTAATGTTGCAATAAAATATCCTCGATGCAGCAAACGGGTAAAACCTTTATTCGAAATATCACAACCTTGAAAATATTTTCCTGGCCGATATTTAGGAACGGTGTTGCTGTAATGATAATTAAAGTCCATTCAGGGTCCCCTGAGGAAGGAAACTGAGGTCCTTTCGAAATGTCCGCCAGGTAAAAATTGTTAAGGTTGTTCTAAAAAAACCTTACTCAATGTGCACGTTTGTGCATGAATCTAACTCACTGTGATTTACCAACATGATGAAAGTATTAACAACCGCATGTCGAACATGGCTCTTAATGCATTTCCATCTATCCATTGAGGACCTTATCACGGTGTACATCTCCTACATTCGGCCAGTTTTGGAATATGCCTCTTCGGTTTGGGGAAAACCGAACTGCCTAAGACGTTAGGTGATAGAATTGAGAAAGTCCAAAGAAGAGCCCTATGAGATATTCTGGGTGCTGAATATGCATCATAGTGAACTTTTGACGTGATTCAGCCTTTTTAAAATTTGGCTGCCATGTTGGTGACATTGTTTAAAAAACATAATCAATTTACTATGTACTGAACACGATTGCGTAGTTTATGAATATGTGTGCCTACCTGGGACCACTGTCCATTGACGCTGTCCCCGGCTATCCAGGCACCTACCCCAGCAACTCCATTTAACCGTCCGCGGTAAGGCTCCGAACCAACACCATGGAACGAGGACGCAGTGATGCTTTCATCAGGTATGGCACCAGATTCCATCCCAAACATATGTGGACAGACTGGGATGACTGCAGCTGAGGGAACAGGTAGATGAATCTATTTACAAAGAGATTTCTGTTTTCTTATTCAACTACTTGAATGTGCCTATATTTGTATTTAGTTCCTCATATATTTAAGTATCTATTTAGTCAATTGCAGAACCACCCTTACACATCAGTTCTGAAGTCCATTGGCTAGATATATCTTTCTATAGAAAGCTTTCTTTAAACATAGAATATGGAAAATGACCTTTAAATCTCAGCTAAAGATGTTAGGAATGATTAGGCACATCTGATCCAGGTGTATAACCTACTGGTATTACAGCCCACAATCTCCACCCTCATGGCGAAACGCACATAACGGGCATCAACTGGGTTGTTCAGTAGGTTAGTTACAGGGGTATACCTGTCGTGTCTTACCCACCGTGTTTATAGAACGATATTTGGTAGTGAAGCCCTAGCCTTTCCTTCCACTGCCTTTTATCTCCGCAACCGAAGGTACCCATTTTTCACGTACGTGGGGCGATGAAAGTGCCTTTTCCAAGGGAATAACATGGTGGCATGTCAGGGGATTCGAACCTATGTCATTTGGGTCATTGGTGAAATACCCTTACCGTTACACAAACACGTTGCAACTTAGTCTGGGAGGACATGAGATGTTTAAAAGGTAGGCTAACAATAAGTCTCAAATACAATGTAAAAGACATGTAAGATCAGCTATATTTAACGTCAAAGGTTCTGTTTGGAATGTTTAGGCACTGTGTTTCGTTATTCGTTTCAAGGCATCCTCATTTGAGGTGAAGCATGATGCTTTTTTCAAGTAGCTCGTGGTATTTTCATGCGACTTCGCTTCGGCTCGCGTTTTTGGCCAAGCACACCGTGTAACCCCTACTCTTCTCGATAAGAATGTTGGATTCTTTTACGTGCTGAGGTTTGACGAATTGACGCGAATGCCTTAAGCTCACTCATACACGCCGGCTTTACGTCGCCATCCGAAATGACGAATGCAGTCCTTTACAACAGGTCCAAGCTGGAGTCGACCACTAGGATCGAACTCGGGCCCTAGAATCGACGAAATTTTATCCAGATGGCGAAGCAGCGGGGTTGCGTTACCGTTTAACTATTTTTTTATGTCACTGTTAAGTCACCAGCTGACGAAAAGAGAAGCCTTGACTTTAATGCCACATAATTTTCCGAGTTACAAGCATCGGCGGAAAAGACTTGCGCATTAAAGAGACCGAGATCATAACTCCCAAGCTCAACAAAACCTGGAGTTTCTCAACACATACATACAGAGCTCCTGGATTTTCCGTCTCACTGGTCAACATGGAAATCTTCGACAAAAGATAATCGACATTATTCTTAACTAGTTTGCGTTATGAGTGAGATAGGACGTCTCGAAAAGGCCTTACCATCACCCCTCAAAGAGAGGGAATGTCACAACTTTTCTACAACTTACGATCCACCAGGCTTATAACAGAAACGCGCATGATGATGTTCATTACAGAAGACTACCTGTGGGACTATTTCCATCGTTTTACTTAAATATATTATAAATGTTTAGGCACATGTCATCTGTGTTGAAACCTACTGGCGTAACAGCCAACAATCTCAGCTCTCATGGCGATTCCACGAATCCAGGTCTGAGGCAGGAAACGGACATAACGGGCATCAGTTGAGTTGTCCAGTAGGTTCGTGACGGGGGTATATCTATCGCGGTTGCCTGGAAAGACCTGGAAGTCAAACGGATACGTTAGATGAGGGTCTCTTCTACTCTCCTATACAGCATAGCTCTAGCAGAAGATCTTTCTCACTATCAATGACCAAATAGTACAATCCGCACAAGACCCACACTGTTAAAAGCACAGATAAAACTAGTAGACCAAAACTGCTCTGCTATATAACATATTCAGGAAAGATAATGCTTTGTGGCATTTGTGCAAACAAAGTGATATCTTGATTTTTCAGATACCATTTCTGAGCCATCGCTGCCGGCATATGTTGTCCATGTAATCCGATCTGTACTATACTGGAGTTTGTACGATCTCACCCACTGGTCGACAGTGCGGTGACCCTGAATGATGGTGCCCATGACGCCCATCATCTCACCTAAATCCACCTAAAAGGCAACAGTTGCTTTTGGTATAAAATGTTAATTAAGAAGCAAATATAGCGCGAAGTCTTTCCTGAAGATATACTGTGGAAGCTGAACTTAAGCCAAATTCGCGGGTGCTAATTTTGCAATAGAATATCCTCAATGCAGCAAACGGGTAAAACCTTAATTCAAAATATCACAACCTTGAAAATATTTTCCTGACCGATATTTAGGAACGGTGTTGCTGTAATGATAATTAAAGTCCACTCAGGCTCCCCTGAGGAAGGAAACTGAGGTCCTTTCGAAATGTCGGCCAGGTAAATATTGTTAAGGTTGTTGTAAAAAAAAACTCACTGCGCACGTTTGTGCACGAATCAAACTCACTGTGATTTACCAACATGATGAAAGTATTAACAGCCACATTTCGAACAGGGATTTCATGCATTTCCATCTATCCATTGAGGACCTTATCACGGTGTACATCTCCTACATTCGGCCAATTTTGGAATATGCCTCTTCGGTTTGGGGCAAACCGAACTGCCTAAGACGTTAGGTGATAGAATTGAGAAAGTCCAAAGAAGAGCCCTATGAGATATTCTGGGTGCTGAATATACATCATAGTGAACTTTTGACGCGATTCAGCCTTTTCAAATTTTTTTTCAAATTTGGCTGCCATGTTGGTGACATTGCTTGAAGAAAATGAACCATTCACTATGTACTGAACACGATTGCCTACATTATGAATATGTGTGCCTACCTGGAACCACTGTCTATTGTTGTTGTCCTTGGCTATCCAGGCACCTACCCCAGCAACTCCATTTAACCGTCCGCGGTAAGGCTCCGAACCAACATCATGGAACGAGGACGCAGTGATGCTTTCATTAGATATGGCACCAGACTCCATCCCAAACATATGCGGACAGACTGGGATGACTGCAGCTGGGGAAACAGGTAGATGAATCTATTTACAAAGGGATTTCTGTTTTCTAATTCAACTACTTGTGCCTATATTTGTATATCGTTCTTCATATACTTAAGTATCTATTTAGTCAATTGCAGAACCACCCTTAAACATCAGTTCTGAAGTCCCTTGGCTAGATATATCTTTCTATAGAATCTTCTTTTAAACTCTGCGCAGCGAACTCTGGACTTCCTGTAAAAAAATCAATAAGGCCTAACAAAACAATTACTCTAAGGGACAACACAAGTACCTGATAATACATCATAAAAATACATGCCAGTTGGTTCCCATCATTACGTAAATTCCTATTTTGAATTACCTTGATAACGTTTTCGTTCTACATCGAATATGGGAAAGAATGACTTTAAAATCCCAGTTAAAGATGTTGGGAATGTTTAGGCATATCTCATTAAGGTTTAAAACCTACTGGTGTTACAGCCCACAATCTCGGCCCTCATGGCGATTGTCCTACGCCAGGACTGAACCACGAAACGCACATGACGGGCATCAACGGGGTTGTTTAGTAGGTTCGTGACAGGAAAATTAATGTAGAGGTTGCATGGAAAGACCTGGAAGGTAAACGGATGCTTTAGATGAGGGTTTCTACTACTCTTCTGTATAGTATAGATTATTCAGCTCTAGATCTAGACGAAGAAGATCTTTATAACTATCACTGACCAAACTCTATACAATCTATGACCCACACAAACAATAGCGCAGATAAAACTAATGGATTAGAACCGCTTTGCTATATAAAATCTTAAGAAAAAAATTATAATCGGTTGTATTTTTTTTATCTAAAAAGACAAAAATTGCATCTTGATTCTTCAGATACCATTTCTGATCCATTGCTGAAGGCACCAGTGACGAATTAGTTTTTGTACAATCCGTCCAAGACCCGGACTATCAATGAAACTAATGGATCTAAACAGCGTTGCTTTATAAAGTGTCAGGGAAAAATTCATGCTTTGTCATTGTATGCTATTTTGTTTAACCCTATCTAGACCGGGGGGGGGGGGGAAAGTGCCCGCGCCAACTTTGACATCGTATAACTGCCAAACGACGTATAGTAGGACAACCAAACTTGGTGACTTTTCATAAAATTTAGTTGGCAACAATATTATGATAAAAGTATAAGTTTATCATTTTTCGTGTTGCCATGGCAACGGGTTTCTGAAGAGGCATTTTATGCAAATTTCACTAATTTCGATTTAAACAAAGTTGTTTCCCATGTTTTCTTGCTCAAACCAACTAGTTTGCTACATGTCTAACATCATATGTGATTAAATGTAACTGTCATAATGTAATATTCATAAATTACGCTAATCTGATGACGTCATCGCTCAAAATCCAAGATGGCGGACAATATCATTATTTTCGGTATAAACAGGCTATTTCGCCTTCAAGTTCGTCACAACCTGCAATTTTCTTAACCAGAAACATTCAGATTAATGTCTTTAGTCTATTTTGATTGTTATTTGGGGTCATATGTGAAATAAAATGTATTTTCGAAAATTTCAAAATGGCCTATCCAAGATGGCGGATCCCAGGGGGTCACTAACAACACATGACGTCGTTCTTCGACGTCATTTTTACGTCAACGTAGTCACCACTGAAGTCAAATGTCTTGGCGTACCTTAAAATAAATAATACGCACTATTTTGTCTAATAGCTTTAGATATTATGGGAATTCCCTATTGAGCCAATAAGATAACATCGATGACGTCATAATTACGTCATATTACGTCATAACGTCACGGAAATTACAAAAATTATAAAACTTGACGTGTACATCACTCCCTGCAAATTTGGTGATGATACAACATACCGCGAATGAGCACCCCCCCCCCCCCCCACCGTCCAAGAAGTGTTAAAAAAAACGGTCTTGATAGGGTTAAACAAAAAAAAAAGCATCTTGCTTTTTCAAATACCATATCTGCTCCATCGCTACCGACATATGTCGTCCAAGTAATCCGATTTGTACTGTACTGGAGTTTGTATGACGTCACCCAATCCTCGTGATTAAGCCGACCCTGAATGATGGTGCCCATGACGCGCTTCATTTCGCCTATATCAACCTGTAAGGCAATTCACAAGTAGCTGTTTTTCTTTATAGATTGCAAAGAAAAGAACCAAACTGGAAAGGCAACATTTGCGAGATCAAAAACAGCACCAACTTCTGCCACCTGCCACACTACCCTGGCCAGTGGCAGAAGTTACGATGACGTCACCTAACATCCACCTGTCACCCTAACCTACCCTTGCCACTGGTATGATATGACGTCACATCTGACTCCCGGTAGCCTCAAAACTACTAACTACCAGATCAAAGCATCACAACGTCGAATAGGTTTTCCTAGCCGAAAATTCGAACCGCATGGTGGCGTTGCTGCAAGGAGCGGTACATTCTTATCAGGCTTCCCTGAGGAAGAAAACTGAGGAGTTCCCGAAATTCTGCCATGTTAATATGTTCATGGTTGTATATTGTGAGAACCCTAGATCCTTTTAATTTAGTAACATGATGAACGAATTGGCAGAAAAATATTTGGTTCTCCAACTAGGAGCTAATGTACAGAATACGACTGTGCAATTTATGAATATGCATGCCTACCTGCAACCACTGTCCGATGGCGTGAAACTCGGGTATCCAGGCACCTACACCAGCGACTCCATTCAATCGCCCGTAGTAAGGGTCATATTGGAACGAGGATGCAGTGATGCTGCCATCAGGTATGGCACCGGATTCCATCCCAAGCATATGTGGACAGGCTGGGAGAACTACAGCTGGGGGATCGAGTGGATAAAACCATAAGTACAAATAGTGCCTCCCATTTACAATGCTGGTAACTTTACTTGTAACAACTATACTGTCATGTTCCCATCCTTACGTGATGAAAAGGTCATCTTTCAAAATTTCCATTCTACATCGATTATAGAAAATAATGAATTATAGATTCTACTTAAAGATGTTAGGAATGTTTAGGCACATCTGATCTAGGTTTATAACCTACTGGTGTTACAGCCAACAATCTCCGCCCTCATGGCGATGTACCCGAGCCAGGACTGAGGCACGAAACGCACATAACGGGCATCAACTGGGTAGTTCAGTAGGTTAGTTACAGGGGTACTTCTATCGACGTTGCCTGGAAAAACCTGGAAGGTCAACGAATACTTTAGTTGAGGGGTTCTTCTATCATTCTGCATAGTATAGTTTATTGAGCCCTAGATATCGAAGAAGATATTTATCACTATCAATGACCATATAGGTTCTGTACAACCCACACTATCAATAGCGCAGACAAAATTAATGGATCGAAACCGCTCCGCTATATATGATGCTCAAAAAACAAATCATTTGTGGTATTGTGTTTAATCTAAGTTTAAAAACAAAGAGTTATCTTGAGTTTTCAGGTACCATTTCTAATCCATTGCTCTCAGCGTATGTCGTCCACGTAATCCGATTGGTACTGTACTGGACTTTGTATGACGTCACCCGCTTGTCTCTGTCAGGGCGACCCTGAATGATGGTGCCCATGACGCTCTTCATTTCCCCTAAATCAACCTGAAAGCCAATTCACATGTAGTTTTTTGGGGGGTATAGAATTCAAAACAAGACGCATTACCAGCAGATTCACTCATCGAAGACAATCTCTGTAGGTTAAATAAGGTCATATTGACGTGTGCCGGTCTCACAGTAAGGTATTCTCTATGCACAAAATGCATGAACTCCCAGGTCAAAACATTGCAACTTCGAATAGGGTTTCCTGGCCGATAATTCGGACCGCATGGTGGCGTTGCTACAAGGAGCGGTACATTCTTTTAGGCTCCCCGGTGGAAGAAAACTGAGGAGTTACCGAAATACTGTCATATTAATATGTTCATGGTTGTATGTTGTGAAAAACCCTAGATCCCTTTCATTTAGTAACATGATGAACGAATTGAACAAAATAGTCGGTTCTCCAACTAGGAGCTAATGCATAGTTGTGCAACTTATGAAGATGTATGCCTACCTGTAACCATTGTCCGATGCCGCCGTACCCGGGTATCCAGGCACCTAAACCAGCGACTCCATTCAATCGCCCGTAGTAAGAGGGACTGTAGGACGAGGATGCAGTGATGCTGCCATCAGGTATGGCACCAGATTCCATCCCAAGTGTATCGCTACATGCTGGGGGGGTAAAATAGGAACGGTAAAGGTAGGCCCATAGCCGTTTGGGGGCAGTAGGGGAAGTGGTGTCTTACCCACCGTGTTTATGGAGCGATATTTGGTATTGAAGCCCTCCCCTATCCTTCCACTGCCTTTTACCTCCCTAACCGAAATCAGGAACCCATTTTTCACCTTCGTCAAGCGATGAAGGAGCAATTTCAAAGAGAATTACAGGGTGGCATGTCAGGGGATTCGAACCCAGGACCTCCAGGACCCTTACCGTTGCACAAACACGATGCAACTAAACCTGGGAGGACATGACATGTTTAAAAGGTAGGCTGACAATAAGTCTCAAAATACAATGTGAAAGACATGTAACATCAGCTGTATTCAACGTCAAATGTTCTGTTTAGAATGTTTAGGCACTCTGATTCGTTGTTCGTTTCAAGGCATCCTCATTTAAGGTGAAGCATGGTGATTTTCAAGTAGCTCGTGGTATTTTCATGTGGCTTTGCTATGGCTCGCGTTTTTGGCCAAGCACACCGTGTCACCCCTACTCTTCTCGATAAGAATATTGGGTTCTTTTACGTGAAGAGGATTGACGCTTGAGGCTAATGCCTTAAGATCCCTCATGCACGCCGGCTTTACGTCGCCATCCAAAACGACGAATGCAATCCCTCACAACATGTCCAAGCTGAAGTCGACCCCTAGGATCAAACTCGGCCCCTAGGATCCACGAAATTTGATCCAGATGGCGAAGCAGCGGGGTTGCGTTACCGCTTAACTATTTTTTTTGATGTCACTGTTAACAGCTGATGATAAGAGAAGTCTTGACTTTTATGCCACATGATTTTCCGAGTTCCAAACATCGGCGGAAAAGACGTGCGCATTGAAGAAACCGAAATCAAAACTGCCAAGCTAAACAAAACCTGGGGTTTCTCAACACATACATACAGAGCTCCTGATTTTTTCGTCTCACTGGTCAAAATGGAAATCTTCGACAATGAAATCATTGACATTATACTCAACTATTTTGCGTTATGAGTGAGATAGGACGTCTACATAATGCCTTACCATCACCCCTCAAAGGAGAGGGAAGGTCACAACTTTTCTACAACGTACGATCCACCAGGCTCATAACAGAAACGCGCATGGGACTATTTCCATCCTTAGGTTACGTACGTCTTAAATATGTCATGCTCATCGTTTCGTCCTATCATTCTACAATGATAAAGGAAATGAATTAATCAAACAGTCCCGATTTACTTAAAGATATTATGAATGCTTAGGCACATGTCATCTGTGTTAAAACTTACTGGCGTAACAGCCCACTATCACGGTGTATATCTCCTACATTCGCCCAATTTTGGAATATGCCTCTTCGGTTTGGGGCAAACCGAACTGCCTAAATGATGAAATTGAGAAAGTCCTAAGAATATACCCCTAGATGCGTTATGGTTGGTGCTGAATACACATACACCGCTGCCTGCTCTCATCTTGGGCTGCCAACTCTCAGCTCACGACTTGGAACTCTGACAGAGACGTTTGCTATGAAATAAGTTCGATCCGGACAATTCCAGCATCTACTACCACCAACTAGAGGAAACATCAGTGACCGGCAAACTCGGTCTTCACATAAACTTGACCCTCAATATGGCCGAACTGACCGTTATATGAACAGTGAGTTACCATACATAATCCGCCTTCTGAACATCTAGTAACTCTACTGTCCTTTTTATCTTGCTGGTATTGAATATTGTAATTGCCCCATGTTTTTAAATAGTTGGCGCTGATAAGGTTTTCGGCTTGCCTTGTACCTTTTACTAGAAATCACATCAAATAGGTTGCTAAACGATTTTTTTGCCCTAGTCGTGTTCTATTTGTGAATATGTACATAATGTATTGTTCTAACGCAATTCAGCCTTAAAGTTTCTAAACCTTGGCTGCCATGTTGGTGACATAGTTTGAAGAAACATAAACATTCACTATGTACTGAACACGATTGCTTACTTTATGAATATGTGTGCCTACCTGGAACCACTGTCCAATGACGCTGTCCCCGGCTATCCAGGCACCTACCCCAGCAACTCCATTTAACCGTCCGCGGTAAGGCTCCGAACCAACACCATGGAACGAGGATGCAGTGATGCTTTCATCAGGTATTGCACCAGATTCCATCCCAAACATATGTGGACAGACTGGGATGACTGCAGCTGAGGGAACAGGTAGATGAATCTATTTACAAAGAGATTTCTGTTTTCTATTCAAATACTTGTGCCTATATGTGTGTATAGTTCCTTATATATTTAAGTATCTATTTACTCAATTGCAAAACCACCTTACACATCAGTTCTAAAGTCCCTTGGCTAGATATTTCTTTCTATAGAAAGGTTCCTTTAAACATAGAATATGGAAAATGACGTTAAAGATATTAGGAATGATTAGGCACATCTGATCTAGGTTTATAACCTACTGGTATTACAGCCCACAACCTCCACCCTCATGGCGATGTTATTATGGTACGACTGAACCACGAAACGCACATAACGGGCATCAACTGGGTTGGTCAGTAGGTTAGTTACAGGGGTAGTCCTGTCGACGTTGCCTGGAAAGACCTGGAAGGTAAACGGATACATTAGATGAGGGCTTCTTCTATCATTCTGCATAGTATGGTTTATTGAGCCCAAGATATAGAAGAAGATATTCATCACTATCAATGATCAAATAGGTTCTGTACAATCAGTCCAAGACCCACACTATTAATAGCGCAGACATAATTAATGGATCGAAACCGCTCTGCTATATCAGATGCTCAGGAAACAAATCCTTTGTGGTATTGTGTTTAATCTAAGTATAAAAACAAAGAGTAATCTTGAACTTTCAGGTACCATTTCTAATTCATTGCTCTCAGCGTATGTCGTCCACGTAATCCGATTGGTACTGTACTGTAGTTTGTATGACGTCATCCATTGGTTATCCAAAGTAGGGCGACCCTGAATGATGGTGCCCATGACGCTCCTCATTTCCCCTAAATCCACCTAAAAGCCAATTCACATGATTTATTTTGGTATAGAATGCAAAATAAGAAGCAAGAACAGCAGATTCACTTATCGATGGCAATCACTGTGGGCTAAGTAAGGTCATATTGTCTTTCTCTATGCAGAAAATGCATTAAATCTCAGGTCAAAACATCGGAACTTCTATTAGGGTTTCCTGGCCGATAATTCGGACCGCATGGTGGCGTTGCTGCAAGGTGCGGTACATTCTTATCAGGCTCCCCTGAGGAAGAAAACTGAGGAATCCCGAAATTCTGCCATGTTAATATGTTCATGGTTGTATGTTGTGAGAACCCTAGATCCTTTTCATTCAGTAACATGATGAACGAATAGGCAGAAAATAGTCGTTTCTCCAACTAATACCTAATGTGCAGAATACGATTGTGCAATTTATGAAGATGTATGCCTACCTGCAACCACTGTCCGATGGCTTGGTACCTGGGTAACCAGGCACCTCCACCAGCGACTCCATTCAATCGCCCGTAGTTAGGGCCGAAATTACTGTCAATGTGGAGCGAGGACGCAGTGATGCTGCCATCAGGTATGGCACGGGATTCCATCCCAAGCATATGTGGACAGGTTGAGAGAACTGCAGCTGGGGGATCGAGTGGATAAAACCATTAGTACAGAGAGTGCTTCCCATTTACAATGCTGGTAACTTCACTTGTAACAACTATTCTGACATGTTCCCATCCTTACGTGATGAAAAGGTCATCTTCCAAAATTTTCATTCTACGTTGATTATGGAAAATAATGAATTACAGATTCTACTTAAAGATGTTAGGAATGTTTAGACACGTCTGATCTAGGTTTATAACCTACTTGAGTTACAGCCCACAATCTCCACCCTCATGGCAATGTCCCCAGTCCAGGTCTGAGGCAGGAAACGCACATAACGGGCATCAACTGGGTAGTTCAGTAGGTTTGTGACAGGGGTATTCCTCTCGGCGTTGCCTGGAAAGACCTGGAAGGTAAACGCATACTTTAACCCTCATCCGACCGATAGATGATATCGCTTCCAAAAGCATACTGATAGCATTAGAATGTTTTTGTTTAAGGAACACTAAAATATATGTGAAAAATAAAGAATCATTCATCTAATTATGCATCATAGCCTGCCACAAAGACACACACATACTTACACCATAGCCAATCACAAGCATCTTCCCTATTGGCTATTTTTATGATTTCTGTTGATATAATGTTCAATTGATCTATTAAGGATATTCTGATATGTTTTGAGGGTACGAATTAGTACTCACATCTCTTATTTTGATGATTTATACAAAATGAATAAAAAAACCATTTTACACTAAAATGCTACATTTATTCTTTAAAAATCCGGTATCTTACTCCTCTACGAAACACTAACGTGATGCTATAATAGTAATTAGAACAAAATTCTGTTGTTGGACAGAATTTTCCTTCATATTACACAATAAACAATTCAAAATCATCTGGGGTCCGTTTGGACCCAGCGGGAAACGCGCAAACTTTAGAGTACAACTTCTACAAAAAGCCAATTTCGGTAAAAAATTGTAAGAAGTTGTAAGACGTGTACATTAAACAAACTCATGGAAGGAGCTTTTTTCCGACGAAAGATCTTGACTTGGCACACACTTATACACGCCTGAGTTCCAAACGGACCTCAAGCGGTCGGATGAGGGATTCTTCAACATTTCTATATAGTTAAGTTTATTTAGCTGTAGATCTAGACGAAGAAGGTATTCATCACTATCAATGACCAAATAGTTTCTGTACAATCCGTCCAAGACTTACACTCTAAATAGTACAGATAAATCTAATGAATCAAACCGCTCTGCTATACAAAATGTTCGGAAAAATCAAAACTTTGTTTAATCTAAGAATTAAAACACAAAAAAAAGTGATATCTTGATCTTTTACATACAATTTCTGATCCATCGCTGCCGGCACATGTTGTCCAAGTAATCCGATCTGTACTGTACTGGAGTTTGAACGACGTCACCCACGAGGCGTAAGTGGCGCGACTCTGAATGATGGTGCCCATGACGCGCTTCAGCTCACCCAAATCCACCTGAAATTCAATACACATGAAGTTGGTTATTGTGTTGTAGAATGCATAAGAAGAAGCAAGAAGGGCAGTAGATTTACTGATCTCTTGACGACAAACATGTAGGCTGAAACTAGACTAGTATATTGACGAAAAGTGATTATGCAGATAGATGTTCTCAATGCGGTAATTATGCATGGAATGTCTGCTCAAAATATCACAAACTCTGGAAGATTTTCCTGTCCGTAATTTGGGACTGCTCCATATGGAAAAACAATCTAATAAGTCTGTCCTGATGAATCCATGAAGGAAACTAAGGAATTGGCAAGGTAAACATTTTATGGCGGTATTGGCAGGACCGTTTAATCCCTATGATTCACTGTTAAAACTAATATATATAGTGATAAACTTGTTCACCGATAAAAAGTCAATTTTCCAGCAGAGAGGTCATGTACAGAACACGATTTTTTAGTTAATGAAAAGTATGCCTACCTGCAACCACTCTCCGATGGTTCTGTACTTGGATAGCCAGGTGCCAAAGCCGCGGAGTGAATTTAACCGCCCGATGTAAGGCTCGGTACCCACAGACTGGAACGAAGATGCAGTGATGCTGCCATCAGGTATGGTACCAGATTCCATCCCAAGTGGATCGCTACATGCTGGGGGGTAAAATGGTAACGGTAAAGGTAGGCCCATAGCCGTTTTGGGGCAGTAGGGGCAGTGGTGTCTTACCCACCGTGTTTATGGAGCGATATTTGTTGTCAGTGAAGCCCTAGCCTTTCCTTCCACTGCCTTTTACCTCCCCAACGGAAGGTACCAATTTTTCACGTACGTGGAGCGATGAAAGTGCCTTTTCCAAGGGAATAACATGGTGGCATGTCAGGGAATTCGAACCTATGTCCTTTGGGTCATTGGTGAAATACCCTTACCGTTACACGAAAACAATGCAACTAAGTCTGGGAGGACATGAGATGTTTAAAAGGAAGGCTAACAATAGGTCTCAAAATACAATGTAAGATACATGTAAGATAAGCTATATTTAACGTCAAATGCTCTGTTTTGAATGTTTAGGTACTGTGATTCGTTGTTCGTTTCAAGGCATCCTCATTTGAGGTGAAGTATGATGCTTTTCAAGTAGCTCGTGGTATTTTCATGCGGCTTCGCTATGGCTCGCGTTTTTGGCCAAGCACGCCGGGTCACCCCTACTCTTCTTGATAAGAATGTTGGGTTCTTTTACGCGCTGATGTTTGACGCTTGAGGCTAATGCCTTAAGCTCCCTCATACACGCCGGCTTTACGTCGCCATCCGAAATGACGAATGCAATCCCTTACAACATGTCCAAGCTGGAGTCGACCCCTAGGCTCGAACTCGGGCCCTAGTATCCACGAAATTTGATCCAGATGGCGAAGCAGCGGGGTTGCCTTACCGTTTTACTATTTTTTAATGTCACTGTTAAGTCACCAGCTGACGAAAAGAGAAGTCTTGCTTTTTATGCCACATAATTTTCCGAGTTACAAACATCGGCGGAAAAGACTTGCGCATTAAAGAGACCGAAATCAAAACTCCCAAGCTCAACAAAACCTGGGGTTTCTCGACACATACATACAGAGCTCCTGGATTTTCCGTGTCACTGGTAAAAATGGAAATCTTCGACAAAAAATAATCGACATTATACTTAACTATTTTGCGTTATGAGTGAGATAGGACGTCTACAAAGGCCTTACCATCACGCCTCAAAGAGAGGGAAAGTCACAACTTTTCTGCAACTTACGATCCACCAGGCTTATAACAGAAACGCGCATGATGATGTTCATTACAGAAGACTACCTGTGGGACTATTTCCATCCTAATTAGGTTACAAATGTCTTAAAAATGTAATGCTCACCGTTTCGTCCTATCATTCTACAATGATAAAGGAAAAGGATTAATCAAACATCCCGATTAACTTAAATATATCATAATGTTTTGGCACATGTCATCTGTGTTGAAACCTACTGGCGTAACAGCCCACAATCTCGGCTCTCATGGCGATTGCACGATACCAGGTCTGAGGTAGGAAACGCACATAGCGGGCATCAGTTGAGTTGTCCAGTAGATTCGTGACAGGGGTACTTCTGTCGACGTTGCCTGGAAAGACCTGGAAGTTAAACGGATACTTTAGATGAGGGTCTCTTCTACTCTCCTATATAGTATAGTTTATTCAGCTCTAGCTCTAGAAGATCTTGATCACTATCAATGACCAAATAGTTTCTGTGCAATCCGCCCAAGACCCGCACTATTGATAGCGCAGATAAAACTAATACATCAAAACCGCTCTGCTATATAACATATTCAGGAAAAAATAATGCTTTGTGGCATTTTCTTTAATTAAAAGAGAAAACAAAGTGATATCTTGATTTCAGATACCATTTCTGAGCCATCGCTGCCGGCATATGTTGTCCATGTAATCCGATCTTCACTGTACTGGAGTTTGTATGACGTCACCCGCATATCGTCAGTGGGGTGGCCTTGAATGATGGTGCCCATGACGCCCATCATCTCACCTAAATCAACCTAAAAGACAACAGTTGCTTTTCGTTATACAATGTAAAGTAAGAAACAATTTTAGCTCTAACTCCTTCTTGAAGATATTCTGTGGAAGCTGAACTTAGGCCAAATTCGCGAGTGATAATTTTGTAATAAATTATCCTCAATGTAGCAAATGGGTAAAACCTTAATTCGAAATATCACAACCTTGAAAATATTTTCCTGTCCGATATTTACGAACGCACGGTGGTGCTGCTGCAAAGATAGTTACAGTCCACACAGGCTCTCAGAAACTGAGGTCCTTTCGAAACGTCGGCCAGGTAAATTATTTTAAGGTTGTTGTAAGAACCCTAAATCAGTGTGATTAACCAACATGATGAACGTATTGACAGCTGCATTTCGAATAGGGCTATTATGCATTTCCATCTCTCCATTGAGGACCTTACCACGGTGTAAATCTTCTACATTCGGCCAATTTTGGAAGATGCCTCTTCGATTTGGCACCACGGACTGCCTAAGACATTAAATGATATAATTGAGAAAGTCCAAAGAAGAACCCTATGAGTTATCCTGGGTGCTGAATATACATCATACACCGCTGCCTTCTCTCATCTGGTGCTACCAACTCTCAGCTCTCGAACTGACAGAGATGTTTGCTAAGAAACTTGTTCGATCCGGACAATTCCAGCATCTACTATCAACAACTAGAGGAAACATCAGTGGCCGGCACACCCGGTTGTCACATAAACTTGACCCTAAATATGACCGAACTGACCGTTATATGAACAGTGCATTACCATACATGATCCGCCTTCTGAACACCTAGTAACTTTACTGTCCGTTTTATATCTCGCTGGTATTGAAGTGTTTTAATCGCCCCATGTTTTTAGATAGTTGGCGCTGATAAGGTTTTTGGCTAACCTTGTACTTCATTCTATAAATCTTATCAAATAGGTTACTAAACGATTTTATGTCCTTGTCGTGTTCTATTTGTGAATATGTACATAACGTATTGTTCTAATGCAATTCAGCCTTTTTATAATTTGGCTGCGATGTTGGTGACATTGTTTGAAAAAAAACATAATCAATTCCTTATGCACTGAACACGATTGCTTAGTTTATGAATATGTGTGCCTACCTGGAACCACTCTCCAATGATGTTGTCCATGGCTTTCCAGGCACCTACACCAGCAACTCCATTTAACCGTCCACGGTAAGGCTCCGAACCAACACCATGGAACGAGGACGTAGTGATGCTTTCATTAGATATGGCACCAGATTCCATCCCAAACATATGCGGACAGACTGGGATGACTGCAGCTGAGGGAACAGGAATATGAATCTATTTGCAAAGAGATTTCTGCTTCCTATTTCAAATACTTGCCTATCTGTGTGTAGTTCCTTATTTATTTAGTCATGTGCATAACTACCCTTACACATCCGTTCCGAAGTCCCCTGGCTGTTTATATCATTGTCAGAATTTTTGAAAAAAGTTTGTATAGCTGTTCACCAAACTCTGGACTTCCTTTAATTTATCAAACCATTCGATTAAGTCTTACAATACAATTATTCTAGTGGAAAGGCCATGTAAGTACCTAATGCTACATTATAAAGACTACTTGCCAGCCGGTTCCCATCATTACGCGATAGAATTCTTATATTCCATTCCCTTCATTACGTTTCCCTTATACACTGAATATGGAAAAGAATGACTTCTAAATCCCATTTTTAAGTTCTATGTTAAGTTTTAAGTTTAAAAAGATGTCAGGAACGTTAAGCCATATCTCATTCAGGTTTATAACCTACTTGTGTTACAGCCCACAATCTCCGCCCTCATAGCCTGTGCCCCACTCCAGCCCTGAATCACGAAACGCACATAACGGGCATCAACGGACTTGTTCAGTAGGTTCGTGACAGGGCTATTCATGTAGACGGGGCCTGGAAATACCTGGAAGGTAAACGTTTACTTGAGATGAGGGTTTCTTCTGTATAGTTAAGTTCATTCAGCTCTAGATCTAGAAGATGATCGGACCAGTGACCAAATAGTTTCTGTACAATCCATCCAAGACCCACACTATCAATAGCGTAGATAAAACTTATGGATCTAAACCGCTCTGCTTTATACAATGTCAAGATAAAATTCCATGCTTTGTCATTTTATGCTTTTTTTTTAAATTAAACAAAGAGTAGCATTTTGCTTTTTCAAATACCATATCTGCTCCATCGCTGTCGACATATGTCGTCCAAGTAATCCGATTTGTACTGTACTGGAGTTTGTATGACGTCACCCAGTGGCCATGATTATGCCGACCCTGAATGATGGTGCCCATGACGCGCTTCATTTCGCCTATATCAACCTGAAAGGCAATAGTTTTTCTTTATAGATTCCAAAATAAGAAGCAAGAAGAGCAGATTTACCTATCTCTTCAAGACATATTCTTTAGGCTGAAATTAGGCCAGATTGACGTTTACTGATTTAACGTTAATGTATTCTCGCAGCAAATGCAATAAATCCCAGGTCAAACATCACAACTTCAAAAAGGTTTTCCCTGGCCGATAATTTGGACCGCCGGGGGTGTTGCTGCACATTCTTATCAGGCTCATCTGCGGATGGACATTGAGGAGCTTCTGATACGTCGACCATGTAAATTTATCCTTGTGTTGTAAGAACCAAAGATTCTTTTCATTCAGCAATCTGTTGAACGTATTGACTAAAAAATAGTAACTCTTCCAAAAGGAGCAAAATACAGAACACGATTATGCAATTTATGAATACGTGGGCCTACCTGCAACCACTGTCCGATGATGCTGATCGCGGGGAAAAAGGCACCAGCAACTCCATTTAACCGCCCGTTGTAAGGTTTGCCGTTGATCGAGGAGGAAGCAGTGATGCTTTCATCAGGTATGGCACCAGATTCCATCCCAAGCATATATAGACAGTCTGGGGGGAGGACTGCAGCTAGGGGATGAGGTAGATGAAAATATTAGCAAAGAGATTGTTTCCGATTCACAATGCTGATAACTTGTAACAGCTATTCTGTATTGTTGCCATCCCCTGGCGATGAAACGTTCATCTTTCAATATTTGTATGCCAAATTGATAATGAATGAGAATGAATAATGAATTCTATCTAAAGTTGGTAGGAATGTTTAGGCACATCTCATGAAGGTCTATAACCTACTGGTGTTACAGCCCACAATCTCCACCCTCATGGCAGCTGACTGAATCCAGGTTAGAACCACGAAACGCACATAACGGGCATCAACTGAGTTGTTCAGCAGGTTCGTGACAGGGCTATTCATGTGGAGGTTGCCTGGAAAGACCTGGAAGGTTAATGGATACATTAGATGAGGTTTTCTTCTACTCTTCTGTAAAGTATAGTTATTCAGCTCTAGATCTTAGATATAGACGAAGAAGATCTTTATCACTATTAGTGGCAAATAGTTTCCGTACAATCCGTCAAAGACCCATTATTAATAGCGAAGATAAAACTAATGAATGAAAACCGCTTTGTACATAAATTGTTCAGGAGAACATCCATGATTTGTGGTATTTTGTTTAAATGAATCTAGAAATGAAAAGAAATTTCTTGATATTTCACATACTATTTCTGATCCATCGCTGCCGGCATATGTCGTCCAAGTAATCCGATTTGTGCTGTACTGGAGTTTGTATGACGTCACATAGTGGCCGTGATTACGTCGACTCTGAATGATGGTGCCCATGACGCTCTTCACTTCCCCTAAATCCACCTGAAATCAATAGTTGTTTTTCTTTAAAGATTGCAAAAAAAAAGAGGCAAGAAGGGCAGATTTACCTATCTCTCGATTTAAAAGACATTCTAATGGCTGCAATTAGACAACATTGACGTTTACTAATTTTACACCAAGGTATTCTCTCTACAGCAAATCCATGAACTCCCGGGGCAAACAGCACAACATAAAGCTTCTGAAACGTCGACCAGGAAAATATCATTGTGGTTGTCTCTTGTACCTTTCAATCAGCCACCTATTGAACGTATTGAATAAAAAAAAGTAACTCTTCCAAAATAAGCTATGTACAAAACACGATTGTGCAATTAAAGAATATGTATGCCTACCTGCAACCATAGTCCGACGACGCTGCGCGGCGTGGGTACCCAGGCACCTCCACCAGCGACTCCATTTAATCGCCCGTAGTAAGGGCTGTAATCAGCACCTGGACTGTGCAGCGTAGAAGCAGTGATGCTGCCATCAGGTATGGCACCGGATTCCACCCCAAGCATACGTGGGCAGGCTGGGAGGAGGACTGCAGCTGGGGGATTAGGTAGATGAAACCATATTAGCAAAGAGAGTGTTTCTCATCTACGATGCTGGTAACTTTACTTGTAACACCAAATACTGTATTGCTCCCATCCTTACGCGATGAAACGTTCATCTTTCATCGTTTCCATTCTACATTGATTATTATCGAAAAGAAGGAATTATACATTCCACTAAAGATGTTATCATCTCATTACTCCGGGGAGGAGGTGTGACCTCCTTCTGGGAGTATTGGGAATGTATTTGTTTGCGCGTTCGCAGCTATAACTCACGATCCCGTCGTCGCACTGGTGTGTAACTTGGCATATCGTTTGCCTGGTTCGGCGTGGTGATGCACAATAGCTTTGTTACACCATAACTACTTTAAACGTCAATCCAATATCGTAATTGCACCCCTATAATTAATGCTATGTCCCACTGCCCTGCCATAGGGACCATGTTATAATCCGTTATGCATGACTGGAATACTTCAGGCAGATACGGGGTATAAATCTTCCTTACTTGCTGTGATCGTATAGTCACTGTTACATTGAAAAAAAGACAACGTGCATCACCACACGCAACCTAGCAAACGATATACCAAGTTACATACCAATGCGGCAACGGGAATTGTGAGTTTTAGCTGCGAACATGTGTAGAGTGACCTCCAGTCTGTGTATTAAGTATGCCTTGTCCACTCGCAACTCGCTTACAGTATGTGCGCACGGGACGGACGATGCACTTTTACGCACAGTGTAAAAATGGGAAATCTCTGGACCTTCAAACTTACCACACTTGTAGTTTATAATACGGAGGCTGTGACAATGTAAAAAGTTTACGCAGGGGATGAAAGATTGTTGAGGAATATCTCTCAGAAAAGTGCCCGCGCCAGTGTCACTTCCGGGTGGTTAGATCCGGTGACCTTTGACCTTCGTGAAATGTTACGATAATATAAATTAGCCTTTTTTATTGCAAATAGCTTGATAGCTATAGATCAGGCCGGCCTGCAATAAATTGTGGAAAGAGGATATACTGCATATTTGTGATTTCTGATACATCTTAGTTGTAAGGCTGAATGGTTCGTTGATAATTGAAAAGGGGCCATCTAGATCTAACTTTGTGACTTTTCCCGGAATTTCTAGATCCCATCTATGTCATGCTGTAAAAACATACTTTTCAGCAGGTTGACCACTCCTGTATTGAAAGAAAAAGATAAACAAACACTTTTTCTTTACTTGCTCTAAAACACTACTTGGACTGTGCAGAGATGCAAAGTTTGTGTGGGTCAATACTTGTACATACTATAAATACTTCACGGAGAATTGTGTCCTACGGACTCTTGTTTAGGTTTATAACCTACTTATGTTACAGCCCAGAATCTCAGCCCTCATGGCGACGTCCTGTTGGTAGGACTGAACCACGAAACGCACATAACGGGTATCAACCGGGTTGTTCAGTAGGTTCGTGACAGGGGTATCCTTGTCGACGTTCCCTGGAAAGACCTTGAAGGTCAACGGATATTTAAGATGAGCGTTTGTATGTTATAGTTAATTCAGGTCTAGATCTAGAAGGGGGAGATCTTTATCACTATCAATAACTAAATAGTTTCTGTACAATCTGTCTAAGGCTGATTATCACTAGCCCAGATAAAACTGTTGGATCAAAACCGCTTTGCTTTATAAAAATGTAATATATTATGGTATTTTGTTTGATCTAAGTAATAAAACAAAGCAATATCTTAAGTTTTCACATACCATTTCTGATCCATTGCTTAAGGCATAAATCTTCCAAGAAATCCGATCTGTGCTGTACTGGAGTTTGTATGACCGCACAAAATTGGGGCCATTGAAGGTGGTGTGACGACCCTGAATGATGGTGCCCGTGACGCGCTTCATCTCACCTAAATCCACCTAAAAGGCAATTCACGTGGTTTTCGTTATGAACTTGGGAACTCCATACGTAATATTGGGAAATGTATGAAAAATTAACACTAATGGAGATCTAAATAAAACAAAAAAACAAATTGTAAAAGAAGACGGAGAGAAAGCAGACGTAAACATATTCTGTATGCTGAAATTAGGAGATATTGACATAAATCTAACTGATTTTGCAATCCATTCAGGCTAAATGGGTTTTCAAAAAAACAATCAAAGAGTTACCGAGACGTCGGTTAGGTAATGTTTTCAAGATTTTGTTGTAATAACCGCTAAATCTTTGTGATTTACAAACACGATGAACATGTTGACAGGGAGCAGCCACTTTTCCAAGATGGAGCTAATCTACAGAACACAATTGTTTCGTTAATGGAGATGTATGACTACCTGCAACCACTGTCCGATGTTAAAGTTATATGTCCAGCCACCTCTCCAGCCACCTACACCAGCAACTCCGTTTAACCGCCCGCGGTAAGGCTCAGTATTAGTACCATAGTGCGAGGATGCAGTGATGCTGTCATCAGGTATGGCACCAGATTCCATCCCAAGCGGATCACTACATGCTGCGAGATAAAACAGTAAAGGTAAAAGTAGTCTTATAGCCCTTTTGGGGTCGTAGGGTCAAACAACAAACAAACAACAAACAACAACAATAAACAACAATTTTGTCTATGGCACAATATTGGGAATCAAGGCCCTACCCTATCCTTTCACCATCTTTTACCTCCCCAACCGAAGTCAGGTACCAATTTTGCACCTACTTGACGCGAGTAGAGTGCCTTTCCGAAGGGCACAACAGGGTGGCATGTGAGGGGATTCGAACTCAGGACCTCTGAGTTCTCGGTCAAATACCCCAACCGTTACACAAACACGATACAGCTATGGCTTGTAGGACATGCAAAGGCAAAAACGTGTTTAAGGTAGTTTCACGCCTTATAATCACCCCTCAAAGGAGACAGTATTTCACAAACTTTATGCAACTTACGATTCATCGCTCTCATAACACAAACGTGCATAATGATGTTCGTTAGAAAAGGCTAGATACCGTACTGTTTTTTTATCTTGAACCTACCTGTGTACGAAAGAACTTGTAAATACTGTAGGTTAACATATTTCATTTCAAATTACCCCGGCTACCATCGCGAAACAAAGAAAAAAAAGCTGTTTATAGAGGCCACCAACTTCCATCCAAATTTCTCCACGTTTACAGACAAAAAGAAAGCTACTCCCCTCTAACATCACGAAACCTACACATTACAGAAAAAGTGGGGTCATTCGTCGTCCACTGTCTCGGAAAAAGAAGTCGAACCCAATAATTTAGAATATAGTGTCAATACTTAGACAAGAGTAGTCACAAGCTATTTGTTACCCAGTATCTGTCCTTCATTTTCTTCATGTTACATGTACTTGCATCCGAGTAAGAACTTGCAATAAACTTAATATCCTTAGGTTACATGAAAAATGTAATGCTTATCGTTCCAACCTATTGTTCTACAATGATTAAGGGCAGGACTGTACCAAGCATTCCAGTTTTATTTAAAGATATTATGAATGTTAAGACACATCTCATCTGTGTTGAAACCTACTGGCGTCACAGCCCACAATCTCCGCTCTCATGCCCATGTGCCGATACCAGGTCTGAGGCAGGAAACGCACATAACGGGCATCAGTTGAATTGTCCAGTAGGTTCGTGACGGGGGTACTCTGGTGGACGTTGCCTAGAAAAACCTAAAAAGTAAACGGATACTTTAGATGATTTTCACTTTTCTATGTAGTATCGTTTATTCAGCTCTAGATCTAGAAGACGATTTTTATCATTATCAATGACGAAAGAGTTTCTGCACAATCCGTCCAAAGCCCAAATAGCGCAGATTGAGGGAAAAGATCAAAACCGCTCTGATTTATACAATGTTTACGAAATATAATGTTTGGTGGAAAAAAGGTAATATCTTTATGTTTCTGATACCATTTCTGAGCCTTCATTGCCGGCAAATGTCGTCCAAGTAATCCCATCCATACTGTACTGGAGTTTGTATGATATCACCCGCATGTCAGTGGGGTGACCCTGAATGATGGTGCCCATGACGCCCTTCATCTCACCTAAATCCACCTGAAAGGCAACGGTTGCTTTTCGTTATACAATGTAAATTAAGAAGCAAATATAGCACTAACTCTTTCCTGAAGATATACCGTGGAAGCTCAACTTGGCGGGGGCTAATTTTTCAATAAACCTTGAAAATATTTTTCCTGTCGATATAGTATGACGTATGACGATGTTGCTGCAGTGATAAAAAGAGTTCGGAGACCTCCAATCTCCATGAAATATATATGATGCAAATTAGGCCCACATTTATTTTCAACTATGTTCACTGTCACATAATGCCACAAGTATGACATTCCAGTTATCTACCAATATGGAATTACAGTATTTTCTCATTAAATATGCAAATAAGATCTTCATTTGCATAACGTTTTACTATCGAAATCCCTTTGTTGCTCAGTTACATATGTTGCATTTTTAACTGTCTTGCCATTGAATGGAGTGGGTTTTTAGAATGACCTCATGAATTATGCAAATTAGAAGCTAATTTGCATTATTTCATATCAAGTAACACTTAAGCTATCCACATATCAAACACAAGTATACAGGTTGGGTTGTATATCCCTTTGTGTTTTGACCACCAGCTGTTGGGCCCCTTGGGAATATTCGACCCAGTTTCGCTACTAACAGATGTAAGCTGCCACAGCATGCCTAGAATAGAAATATAGATTTTTCTCATCACTTATGCACATTCAGTCCAAATTTTCATAATATGCACTTCATTGTGTACATCTCTGTCTGAGCTACCTATGAAATAACACGTAAATCTGTCGTTCCTTTATTCAGTTATTCTCCTTGGAAGATTTTTGAAATAGCAATGCAGTTCCAGTGTTATATACCAGGGGGCCCCTAATCGACCTTGACCTTTGTTCTCCAAACACCTGCCCACATACGAAATATCATTACAATCCATCTTGAAGCTATGCTAACTTTAAGCATCCGGGCACACACACAAACACACACGCAAACACACACGAAAACACGCTCAAAACAATATCTCCATGAAAAAAAATCTCAATTTTTCATGGAGATAATAACAGTCCACTCAGGCTGCCCTAAGGAAAGAAACTGAGGTCCTTTCGAAACGTCGGCCAGGTAATATTTTCAAGGTTGTTGTAAGAAACCTAAATCACTGTGATTTACCAACACGATGAACGTATTGACAGCCTCATTTCGAACAGGGCTTTTATACATTTCCATCTTTCCATTGAGGGCCTTATCACGGTGTACATTCGGCCAATTGTGGAAAATGCCTCTTCGGTTTGGGGCACCCCGGACTGCCTAAGACGTTAAGTGATAGAATTGAGAAAGTCCAAAGAAGAGCTAGAGCCCCTTGAGTTACCATGGGTGCTGAATATACATCATACACCGCTGCCCGCCCTAATCTTTGGCTGCCAATCTCAGCTCACGGCGTAGAACTCTGACAGACATTTCTAAACAATTTCTGCTAAGAAATCTGTTCGATCCGGACAATTCCAGCATCTATTACCACCAAAATCAGTGACCGGTAAACTCGGTCGTCACATAAACTTGACCCTCAATATGGCCGAACTGACTGTTATATGAACAGTGCATTGCCATACATGCTCCGCCTTCTGAACAGCTAGTAACTCTACTGTCCGTTTTTGTATCTTGCTGGTATTGAATATTGTAATTGCCCCATCAGTTGGCGCTGATAAGGTTTTTAGCTAGCCTTTAACTTTATACTAAAAATCTCATCGAATAGGTTGCTTAACGATTTTTTGTCCTTGTCCTGTTCTATTTGTGTATCTGTACATAACGTTTTGTTCTAACGCGATTCAACCTTTCTAAAACTTGTCTGCCATGTTGGTGGCATTGTTTGAAAAAATAAACCGTTCACTATGTACTGAACACGATTGTGTAGTTTATGAATATGTGTGCCTACCTGGAGCCACTCTCCAATGATATTGTTTCTGGCTCTCCAGACACCTACACCAGCAACTCCATTTAACCGTCCGCGGTAAGGCTCCGAACCAACATCATGGAACGAGGATGCAGTGATGCTGCCGTCAGGTATGGCGCCGGATTCCATCCCAAACATATGTGGACAGGCTGGGGGGACTGCAGCTGGGGAAACAGGTAGAGGAATCTATTTGCAAAGAGATTCCTGTTTCCTAATTCAAATACTGTGGCTATATTTGTGTATAGTTCATTATATATTTCAGTATTTATTTAGTCAATTGCATAACCACCCTTACACGTCAGTTTTGAAGTCCCTTGGCTAGATATATCTTTCTATAAAATGTTTTTTAACCCTGCGCAGCGAACTCTGGACTTCCTTGAAAATATAAACAATTCGATTAGGCTCTAAGGGACAACAGAAGTACCTGATGATACATCATAAAAGAATACATGCCAGTCGGTTCCCATCATCACGTAATGAAATTCTTATGTTCAGTTCCCTTGAATGTCTTCTAAATCCCACTTGAAGATGTTAGGAATGTTTAGGCACATCTCATCATGATCAAGGTCTATAACCTACTTGTGTTACAGCCCACAATCTCTACCCTCATGGCAGTTCTCTGACTCCAGGTTAGAACCACAAAACGCACATAACGGGCATCAACTGAGTTGTTCAGTAGGTTCGTGACAGGAGTATTCATGTAGATGTTGCCTGGAAAGACCTGGAAGGTAAACGGATACATTAGATGAGGGTTTTGTCTACTCTTCTTTATAGTATAGTTTATTCAGCTCTAGATCTTAGATGTAGACGAAGAATATCTTTATCACTATTAGTGGCAAATGGTTTCCGTACAATCCGTCAAAGACCCATTAGTAATAGCGAGGATAAAACTATTGAATGAAAACCGCTTTGCTACATAAAATGATCATGAAAAAAATCAATGATTTGTGGCATTTTGTTTAATCTAGAAATAAAAAGAAACATCTTGATTTTTTACATACAATTTCCGATCCATCGCTGCCGGCATATGTCGTCCAAGTAATCCGATTTGTACTGTACAAGAGTTTGTATGACGTCACAAAGTAGCCGTAATTAAGCATGCTCTGAATGATGGTGCCCATGACGCTCTTCATTTCTCCCAAATCCACCTGAAATCAATAGTTGTTTTTCTTTGTAGATTGAAAAAAAAGAGGCAAGAAGGGCAGATTTACCTATCTCTTACTTAAAAAGACATACTATAAAGACTGAAATTAGGCCACATTGACGCATACTTAATCTCCAAGCAGATCCAACGGTTGCAAAGACTGTATCCAACTGGCAGAAGTTATTCATTGCAATAAAAACTTCTCCTGCCAGTTGCATACGGTCTTTGCAACCGATGGATCTGCTTGGATATTAACGTATACTGACTTTACAGTAAGGTATTCTCTATACTGCAAATGCATTACATCCCAGGTAAAATTTTTACGACTCTGGCCGAAAATTCGAACCACATGGTGGTGTTGCTGCAAGGAAGGGCACATTCTTATCCGGCTCCCCGGTGAAAAAAACCACAGTAAGGTATTCTCTATACTGCAAATGCATTTCATCCCAGGTAAAATTTTTACGACTCTGGCCGAAAATTCGAACCACATGGTGGTGTTGCTGCAAGGAAGGGCACATTCTTATCCGGCTCCCCGGTGAAAAAAACCTGAGTAGCTTCCGAAACGTTGACCAGGTAAATATTATAGTGGTTGTGTGTTGTAAATGTCCCTTTCATTCAGCAACCTATTGAACGTATGGAATAAAATAAAAAGTAACTCTTCCAAAAGGAGCTGATGTACAAAACACGATTGTGCAATCAATGAATATGTATGCCTACCTGCAACCATTGTCCGACGATGCTGCGCGGCGTGGGTACCCAGGCACCTCCACCAGCGACTCCATTTAATCTCCCGTGGTAAGGGTTGGTATTATCACCTGGATTGTGCAACGTAGAAGCAGTGATGCTGACATCAGGTATGGCACCGGATTCCATCCCAAGCATACGTGGGCAGGCTGGGAGGAGGACTGCAGCTGGGGGATGAGGTAGATGAAACCATATTAGCAAAGAGAGTGTTTCCCATCTACCATGCTGGTAACTTAACTTGTAACAACTTATACATTATTGTTCCCATCCTCAGTACGCGATGAAACGTTCAACTCTCAACGTTTTCATTCTACAACGATTTCATTCTACGTTGATTATTATGGAAAAGAAAAAATCACAGACTCCACTAAAGATGTTATCATCTCATCCGGGTTTATAACCTACTTATGTTACAGCCCAGAATCTCAGCCCTCATGGCGACGTCCTGTTGGTAGGACTGAACCACAAAACGCACATAACGGGTATCAACCGGGTTGTTCAGCAGGTTCGTGACAGGGGTATCCTTGTCGACGTTCCCTGGAAAGACCTTGAAGGTCAACGAATATTTTAGATTAGTGTTTGTATGTTACAGTTCATTCAGCTCTAGATTTAGAAGGGGAAGATTTTTATCACTAACAATAACGAAATAGTTTCTGTACAATCTGTCTAAGGCTGATTATCACTAGCCCAGATAAAACTATTGGATCAAAATCGCTTTGCTATATAAAACGTTCTGAAAAAATTGTTGTATTTTGTTTAATCTAAGTGTTAGAACAAATCAATATCTTTATTTTCACATACCATTTCTGATCCATTGTTAAAGGTATATGTCTTCCAAGTTATCCGATCTGTGCTGTACTGGAGTTTGTATGACCGCACAAAATTGGGGCCGTTGTATTGAGTGTAACGACCCTGAATGATGGTGCCCGTGACGCGCTTCATCTCACCTAAATCCACCTGCAAGGCCATTTACATGGTTTTCGTTATGGACTGGCCGACTCCATAAGGAATAGTTTGAAATGTATGAAAAATTAACGCTAATGGAGATCTAGATAAAACAAACAAAGACGGAGAGAAAGCAGATATAACTTTCTGTTAAAAGCATATTCTGAAATTAGGGCATAATGACTTAAATCTTACTGATTTTGCAATCCAATTAGGCTCAATGGGTGAAAAAAACAATGAAAGAGTTACCGAGACGTCGGTTGGGTAATGTTTTCAAGATGCTGTTGTAAGAACCGCTAAATCTTTGTGATTTACAAACATGATGAACATGTTGACAGGGAGGAGCCACTTTTCCAAGATGGAGCTAGTTTACGGAACACAATTGTTAACTTAATGGAGATGTATGCCTACCTGCAACCACTGTCCGATGTTAAAGTTATATGTCCAGCCACCTACCCAGCCACCTACACCAGCAACTCCGTTTAACCGCCCGCGGTAAGGCTCTTTACTAGTACCATAGTGCGAGGACGCAGTGATGCTGTCATCAGGTATGGCACCAGATTCCATTCCAAGTGGAACGATACATGCTGGAAGATAAAACGGTAAAGGTAGTCATATAGCCGTGTTGGGGCCATAGGGGCAGTGGGGATGTTACCCACTGTGTCTATGGCACAATATTGAGAAACGAAGCCCTACCCTATCCTTCCACCACCTCCCAAACCGAAGTCAGGTACCAATTTTGCACCTACTTGGCGCGAGGAAAGTGCCTTTCCTAAGGACACAACATGGTGGCATGTGAGGGGATTCGAACCCAGGACCTCTGGGTTCTCGGTCAAATACCATAATCAATGCACAAACACGATACAGCCAAGGCTTGAAGGACATGCAAAGGCAAAAATGTGTTTAGGGTAGTTTTCACGCAATGTTATGTTATGTATGTTTAGGCACTGTGTAAAATATTATATATTTCCTTATGTCCTTTATAAGTCACAAGCTGACGAAAGAGAAGTGTTGACTTATATACCACATAATTTGCCGAGTTCCAAACATCGGTAGCTCATCTGAAAATACCCATCTGGAAAGAAGTGTACATTGAAGAGACCGAAAGACAAACTCCCAAGCTCGACAACATCTGGGGTGTACCTACACATACATTTTCGTTTTGAGCTCCTGAATTTTGCGTCTCACAGGGCAAAGTAGAACCTTCGAAATTTTACTAAATTTTTTTGGGTATAAGTGGGGAAAAAGACGCTTGCCTTACAATCACTCCTCAAAGGAGACAGTATTTCACAAACTTTCTGCAACTTACGATCCACCGCTCTCATAACAGAAACGCGCATGACCATGTTTGTTGCGAAATACCACATGCCGTTCTGTTTCCATCCTCAGGTTATCTATGTAATAAAAGATTTATGTTTATCCTTTCATCCTATCATTCTACAATGATAAAGGAAAAGAATAAATCTAGCATCCGAATTTGACATCTTTTAAGATGTTATGAATGTGTTGAAACCTACTGGTATGACAGCCAACAATCTCCGCCCTCATGGCAATTTGACCGTGCCAGGTCTGAGGCAGGAAACGCACATAACTCGCATCAATTGGGTTGTCCAGTAGGTTCGTGACGGGGGTATACCTGTCGACGTTGCCTGGAAAGACCTGGAGGTAAACGAGTACTTTAGATGAAGGTTTATCCTACGTTTCTGCATGGTATAGTTTATTCAGCTCTTGCTCTAGAATAATAGCTTGGTGACTATCAATGACCAAATAGTTTCTGTACATTCCGTCCAAGACCCATTATCAGTAGCGCAGATAAAACTAATGGATCAACGCTATACAAATGTTCAGAAATATAATGATTTGTGGTATTTTGTTTAATATAAAAACTAAAACATTGTGATATCTTGATTTGTCAGATACCATTTCTGAGCCATCGCTGCCGGCATATGTCGTCCAAGTAATCCCATCCAAACCGTACTGAAGTTTGTATGACGTCACCAACTGGTCGTCAGTGGGGCGTCCCTGAATGATGGTGCCCATGACGAGCTTCATCTCACCTAAATTCACCTGGTACCAAGGCAACAGTTGCTTTTCGTTATAGAATGCAAATTAAGAAGCAAATAAAGCAGATATGTTGCAAAAGCTGCAATTAGGTCGAAATGGCGGATGCTAATTTTGCAATTAGACATTCTCAATGCAGGAAAGGCGTAAATCTTTGTTCGAAACATCAAAACCTCGAAAGTATTTTTCCTGACCGATAACTCGGAACGCATGATGATGTTGCGGCGATGATTATTACACTTCACTCAGGCTCCCCTGAGGAAGGAAACTGAGGAGCTTTCGAAACGTCAGCTAGGTAAATATTTCCAAGATTGTTGTAAAAACCGTAATTCACTGTGATTTGCTGATATTTATCATATCAGCAAATCAAAGTGAATTAGGGTTGACAGAAAGTATATTTAGTTCGCACCGGGAGATCAGGTACAGAACATGGTTTCTTAGTTTATGAAGATGTATGCCTACCTGTAACCACTCTCCGATGCTGTTGTACTTGGATACCCAGGCACCTACGACGGCAACTCCGTGTAACCGCCCGAGGTAAGCCTCGGAACCGACAACTTGGAAAGAGGACGCCGTGATCCTGTCATCAGGTATTGCACCAGACTCCATCCCAAACATATGTGGACAGACTGGGATGACTGCGTCTGAGGGAACAGGTAAATCAAACAATTAGTTTAGTCAAGTGCATAACCTCCCTTGTACAGTCCCATTGCTGGTTATATCATTGTATAGCTCTAAAGTTTTGGCAACTTTTATAGAAATTAAACTCTGGACTTCTTCAAACAGTTAGAACGAGTCTCACAATTCAATGATGCTAAGTCAAATAAGTGCCTAGTGATACTTTTTCGGTTACATATTAATGAAATTCTTATGTTCCATTCCCTTGATTACGTTTCAATTCTACATTGCATATGGACAAGAATGGATTCTAAATTCCAATTGAAGATGTTAGGAATGTTTAGGCACATTCAATTCGAATTAAAACCTACTTGTGTCACAGCCCACAATCTCCGCCCTCATGGCGATTCTGTCCAACCGGGACAGAATCACGAAACGCACATAACGGGCATCTACCGAGTTGTTCAGTAGGTTCGTGACGGGCGTATTCATGTAGACGTTGCCTGGAAATACCTGGAAGGTAAACGGATACTTCAGATTAGGGTTTGTTCTACTGTACTGCATAGTATGGTTTATTTAGCGCTAGATCTAGAAAAAAAAGAAGAATATCTTTATCACTACTATATTGAGCAAGTAGTTTCTGTACAAACCGTCCAAGACCCACACTATCAATAGTGCAGAAAAATTGATTAATTTTGTTTAATCTGAAAATGAAAAAAAGTAGAGTACTTTAGATACCATTTCTGATCCATTACTGGCGGCATATGTAATCCAAGTAATCCGATTCGTACTGTACTGCAGTTTGTATGACGTCACCCAATGCTCATAATTAAGCCGACCCTGAATGATGGTGCCCATGACGCGCTTCATTTCGCCTAGATCTACCTGAAAGGCAAAATGAAGGTTCTACTACTACTACTACTACTACTACTGCTACTACTACTACTACTACTAAATGCAATAGTTGTTGTTTTTCTTTACAGGTTGCAAAATAATAAGAAAAAAAACAAATTTACTTGTATCTTAAAAACATCATCTATTGGCTGAAATTAGGCCAATTGATGCATACGGATTTTACAGCACGAGCGAGACATTTCTATAGAGCGAATGCATGAAACCCCAGGTCAAAACATCACAACGCCGAAAGGTTTTCCTTGCCGATAATTCGGACCGCAGGGTTTGGTTGCTGCAAGCAACGGTACATTATTAACAGGCTCCACTGAGAATAGAAACTGATTAGCTTCTGAAACGTCTGCCAAGTAAATATGTTCAAGGTTGTGTTGTAAGAAACCTTAGACTAGATCCATTTCATTCAGCTAAAAATAGTAACACTTCCAAAAGGGCTGATGTACAGAACAGGATTGATCAATATGTGCAATTTATGAATATGTATGTATACCTGCAACCATTGTCCGATGATGTTATACGGTATCCAGGCACCTCCATCAGCGACTCCATTTAATCGTCCTCTGTAAGCGAATCCCGAGGGTGAAGTGATGCTTTCATCAGGTATGGCACCAGATTCCATCCCAAGCATATATGGACATGCTGGGGGGACTGCAGCTGGGGGATTAAATAGATAAAACCATTGGCAAAGAAAGTGCTTTCCAATTACAATGCTGGTAACTTCACTTGTAACCGCTTGTACTGTATTGTCCCTATCCTTACGTGATCAAATGTTCATCTATCAACGTTTTCATTCTACATTGATTATGTAAAAGATTGAATTATAGATTTCACTTCAAGATGGAAGAAATATCTAGGTTCATCTGATTCAGTTTTATGACTTACTGGTGTTACACCCCATAATATCCGCCCTGATGGCGATGTAATGACTTCAAGACAGAGCCACGTAGCGCCCTTTGTTATGGAATAAAAAAAGTCACAAATCCTACTTAGAAACATTAGAAAAACTGAAGAACATTTTATTCGGCTTAAAACCTACTGGTGTTACAGCCCACAATCTCCGCCCTCATGGTGATTATCCCCAGCCAGGACAGAATCAGGAAACGCACATAACGGGCATCAACTGGGTTGTTCAGTAGGTTCGTGACAGGAGTATTCCTGTAGACGTTGCCTGGAAATACCTGGAAGGTAAACGGATACTTCAGATTATTAGGGTTTCTTCTACTCTATTGTGTAGTATAGTTTATTTAGCGCTAGATCTAAAAAAGAAGATGGTCTTTATCAGTGCTATAATGACCAAGTAGTTTCTGGGCAATCCGTCCAGGACCCAAACTATCTATAGCGCCGATAAAACTTATGAATCGAACCCGCTCTGCTTTATAAAATGTCCAGATAAAATTCATTGATTTGTTTAATTAAAACTATTAAAAAGAGTCGTGCGCTTTCTTGATTTTTCAGATACCATTTCTGATCCATCGCTGGCGGCATACGTCGTCCAAGTAATCCGATTTGTGCTGTACTGGAGTTTGTATGACGTCACCCATTGCTCTTGATTAAGCCGACCCTGAATGATGGTGCCCATGACGCGCTTCATTTTGCCTATATCAACCTGAAAGGCAATAGTTGTTTTTTTCTCTTTACAGATTGCAAAATAATACGAAAAAAACACAGATTTATTTGTATCTTTAAAACATCCTCTGCAGGCTGAAATTAGGCCACATTGATGCATACTGATTTTACAGTGAGGAATCTCTATACGGCGAATGCATGAAACCCCAGGTCAAAGCATCACAACGCTGAAAAAGTTTTCCAGACCGATATTTCGGACAACAGGGTGGTGTTGCTGCAAGGAGCGGCACATTCTTATCAGGCTCCTTTGAGGATGGAAACTGAGGAGCTTCTGAAACGTCGACCAGGTAAATATGTTCATGGTTGTGTGTTGTAAGAACCCTTGGGCTAGATCCCTTTCATTCAACATGAGGAACGAATTGACTAAAAATAGTAACACAAATGAGCTAATGTACAGAACACGATTGTGCAATTTAGGAATATGTATGTCTACCTGCAACCACTGTCCGATGATGCTGTCCTGCGAGGCTATCCAGGCACCTCCACCAGCGACTCCATTTAATCTCCCGCGATAAGGCTCGTAACCAGGTTCATAATGGACTGAGGATGCAGTGATGCTGCCGTCAGGTATGGCACCAGATTCCATCCCAAGCATATATGGACAGGCTGGGGGGACTGCAGCTGGGGGATCAAATAGATAAAACCATTGGCAAAGAAAGTGCTTTCCATTTACAATGATTTCACTTCAAGAGAGAAGAAATATTTAGGTTCATCTGGTTGAGTTTTATGACTTACTGGTGTTACAGCCCACTATCTCCACCCTCATGGCGATGTTCCGATTGTACGACTGAACCACGAAACGCACATAACGGGCATCAACCGAGTTGTTCAGTAGGTTCGTGACAGGAGTATTCATGTAGACGTTGCCTGAAAATACCTGGAAGGCAAACGGATGCTTCAGATTAGGGTTTCTTCTACTATATTGTGTATAGTTTATTCAGCGCTAGATCGAAAAAAGGAAGACGGTCTTTATCAGTGCTAATGACCAAATAGTTTCTGTACAATTCGTCCAGGACTCAAACTATCAATAGCGCAGATAAAACTGACGAATCGAACCCGCTCTGCTTTATAAAATGTCAAGATAAAATTCCTTAATTTGTTTAATTAAAACTATTAAAAAAAAGTCGTGCGCTTTCTTGATTTCTCAGATACCATTTCTGATCCATCGCTGGCAGCATATGTCGTCCAAGTAATCCGATTTGTGCTGTACTGGAGTTTGTATGACGTCACCATATTCACATGATTAAGCCGACCCTGAATGATGGTGCCCATGACGCGCTTCATTTCGCCTAGATCTACCTGAAAGGCAATAGTTTTTTTTTTTTCTCTTTACAGATTGCAAAATAAGTGAAAAAAACAGATTTATTTGTATCTTAAACACATCCTCTGTAGGCTGAAATTAGGCCACATTGATGCATACTGATTTTATAGTTAGGAATCTCTATACGGCGAATGCATGAAACCCCAGATCAAAGCATTACAACGCCGAAAAAGTTTTCCAGGCCGATATTTCGGACCACAGGGTGGTGTTGCTGCAAGGAGCGGCACATTCTTATCAGGCTCCTTTGAGGATGGAAACTGAGGAGCTTCTGATACGTCGACCAGGTAAATATGTTCATGGTTGTGTGTTGTAAGAATCCTTGGGCTAGATCCCTTTCATTCAACATGAGGAACGAATTGACTAAAGACAGTAACGCTTCCAAATGAGCTAACAGAACACGATTGTGCAATTTAGGAATATGTATGTCTACCTGCAACCACTGTCCGATGATGCTGCCCTGAGAGGGTAGCCAGGCACCTCCACCAGCGACTCCATTTAATCGCCCGTAGCAAGGGTCAAAATCAGGATCCCAGAACGAGGTTGCAGTGATGCTGCCATCAGGTATTTCACCAGATTCCATCCCAAGCATATATGGACAGGCTGGGGGGACTGCAGCTGGGGGATCAAATAGATAAAACCATTGGCAAAGAAAGTGCTTTCCATTTACAATGCTGGTAACTTCACTTGTAACCGCTTGTACTGTATTGTCCCTATCCTTACGTGATCAAATGTTCATCTATCAACGTTTTCATTCTACATTGATTATGTAAAAACATTGAATTATAGATTCACACTAAAGATGTTAGAAATATTTAGACACATCTGATCCAGGTTTATAACCTACTGGTGTTACAGCCCACAATCTCCGCTCTCATGGAGATGTAATTAGTTCAAGGCTGAACCAAGTAACGCCTTTGCTTATGGAATAAAATGAATAGAATAAGATTAGAAACGTTAGTGATATTCAAGCACATCTCATCTTGCTTTGAAACGTACTTGTGTTACATCCCACAATCTCCACCCCCATGGACACATGAGACTCCCATGTCTGAGGCAGGAAACGCACATAACGGGCATCAACTGGGTTGTTCAGTAGGTTCGTGACAGGGGTATACCTGTCGACGTTGCCTGGAAAGACCTGGAAGGTAAACGGATAATTTAGATGAGGATTTCTTGTAGTCTTCTGTATAAAATAGTTTATTCAGCTTTAGATGTAGACAAAAAACATCTTTATCACTATGAATGGCCAAATAGTTTCTGTACAATCCGTCCAAGACCAACAGTGGCTACACTCTAAATACTTCAGATAAAATTAGTGGATCAAAACTGCTCTGCTATATAAAATGTTCAGGAAAAATTAATGCTTTGTGGTATTTTTGTTCAATCTAAAGATAAAGAAAACAAAGTAACATATTGTCAGATACCATATCTGATTCATCGCTGCCGGGATATGTCGTCCAAGTAATCCGATTTGTACTGTACTGGAGTTTGTATGACGTCACCCACATCCCGGTATTAGGCCGAGCCCGAATGATGGTGCCCATGACGCGCTTCATCTCACCTAAATCCACCTGAAAGGAAATTCACATGTAGTTGGTTATTTTGTCATAGAATGCAAAATAAGAAGGAATAAGAACACTAGATATGAGCTCAACTATACCATATTGACGAAAATTGATTATGAAGTTAGTTATTTTCAATGCGGCAAATGCGTGAAATCCCAGGTCAAAACATCAAAAACTCTGGAGGATTTTCCTAGCCGACATTTCCTGACCGCAGGGTGGTGCTGCTTCATGTGGTAAAACAATCTAACAAGGCTGATGAAGGGAACTAAGGAGTTACGAAAACGTCTGCAAGGTACACATATGATTCACTGGTAAACCTGATATTTGTATAGTGATAAACGTATTGACAGATAAAAGTTTCCAGCTGGTGATAATATATAAACAGAACACGATTGTTTAGTTAGTGAAGATGTATGCCTACTTGCAACCACTCTCCGATGGTGTGTGACTTGGCCATCCAAGCGCTTGCACCGTTGGACCGCCCGTGGTAAGGCTCGTAACTATTACCAAAAGAGGATGCAGTGATGCTGCCATCAGGTATGGCACCAGATTCCATCCCAAGCATATATGGACAGGCTGGAGGGACTGCAGCTGGGGGATCAAGTAGATGAAACCATAAGGTAATAGAGTGCCGTTTCCTATTTCCGATACTTATAACTGCACTCGTGTATAGTTATGTTTAGCCATACCTAGTATGGCTAGTATGGCTCAACATGTTGTTTTTACTCAGGTTTCTTCTCCTTCTCCTTCTGTCAAATCTTCGAATTGATTCATCTCTGTCTTTTTCCGACCAAATGACCTGAAATTCGGTACAAAAGTAGTGTAGGCAAATACCCCCGGACACTTAAAAATATTTTTTCGATATTGACCTTGAAAGTGGTTTATTGAGGTTTTTATGACCAATGATGCATATCTTGGCCTCCTGCGCCCTGGTATTTCAACCGATCGAATGACCTGAAATTTGCTGTAGATGTGCCTTGAACAAATATTTAAAGGACTACATTCCCATTTTTGGCATACGTTTCTTCAAAACGATTTATTTTGGGCTTTTTTGACAATATTTGCCACTTCTGTCATTTTCAATACTACATACAGTGTTGGAAGTGACAACCAATGTGAGCACTGCATTCAAAAATGCGACCACCTGATTGGCCAATTGAGTTAATCTATTTATTTTGCATTTCTGGCGCAGGTGTGCTAGTATTCATAACAAATGTGGTATGGGAATGCATAGGACATGTGATTACATGGCTTTGTTCACTCTTTTTTGAACAAAGATACACATCTCCAGTTCCAATGTATTAAACCAAAATCATGTGAAATTTGGCATGTGACTGCCTTGGTCATGTACACAGGCCCTCATTCAAATGTTTGGCATACAGCCTTTCAAAACGATTTTTTAAATAAACCAAATTCTTTCGTCGGTTCGTTATTTTCAGCCCAAAATGTATACTATTGAATCATGCATTCCAACATAGGGGTGTCACATTTTTATATTTCACCCATACTATCGCTGAAATATGTTGTTTTGGGTCATTTGGCGCAAGAGTGTAGTTTTGAGCGGATATTTTTCGACTGGTCTAGTTTACATGGAGATGGCAGGGAATATCCCATTCTTGCAAGGGGAGGATTCTTTAATCATTTATAACAATTTTGAGCTGGAGTGATTATGAAAAAGTCCATTTGTTAGCAGAAGTGTATTTGGTTTAAGTGGATATGGTTTTAGACTGGTCCATATTGTGTTGAGGTGCTACTGGAAGACTCCTGTATGGAGGGGAGACTAATTGTTTTTAAACTCAATTTTGAACTGGGGTGATTCATTGTTTTAGTTAAAATATTTTAGAATGGCCCATTGTTATTTTAGGACAGTCCAATTTTTTGCATGGCAAGGAGTATGGCTAAACATGCTGTATTTGCTCGCAAATGTTGCCTTTCTTCGTATCAATCTACTTTAGTATAAGCCAGGCGAAATAATCTCCCTACACAACAGTCTTCATTTACACGGCTAATTATAATGTTACTAAAAACTCTTATCACAAATTACCATTTTCAGCTGTGTATCTAATATCTGAAATGAATTCTCACAAACACAATACTTTCTGGGGAAAAGACTGCGTGCCTTTCTGTTTCTTATGTGATGAAATGTTTATCTTTGATTTTCCCTTGTTCCTTGGTTATGGAATAACATAAGTTTAAGATTCCTCTCAGAAACGCTAGGCATATTCAAACGCGTCTCATCAGGTTGAAACCTACTTGTGTAACATCCCACAATCTCAACTCTCATGGCGATAAGAATAGTCCGGGACTGAACCACGAAGCGCACATAACGGGCATCAACTGGGTTGTTCAGTAGGTTGGTGACAGGGGTACTACTATCGACGTTGCCTTGAAAGATCTGGAAGGTAAACGGATACTTTAGATGAGTGTTTCTTCTATTCTTTTGTGTAGTATAATTAAAGAAAGATCTTTATCACTATCAATGACCAAATTGTTTCTGTACAATTCGTCCAAGTGCCACACTCTAAATAGTGCATATAAAACTAATATATAAAAACCATTCTGCTATATAAAATGTTGAGGTGAAATAAGGCTAAGTGATCTTTTTTAAAATCTATAAACAAGAATCAAGTGATGTCTTTTCAGATACCATATCTGATTCATCGCTGCCTGCATATGTCGTCCAAGTGATCCGATCTGTGCTGTACTGGAGTTTGTATGACGTCACCCAATTGTCTGTCCCATTCCAACCCTGAATGATGGTGCCCGTGACGCGCTTCATTTCCCCTAAATCCACCTGAAAGGCAATTCACATGGAGTTGGATATTTTGTCATGAATTGCAAAATAAGAAGCAAGACGAGCAGCAGATTTACCTATGATTCACTGATAGATATACATGTATTTATATAACTGTGATAAACGTATTGACCGATAAAAAGCCAATTTTCCAGCAGGGAGAGAATGTACAGAACACGATTGTTTAGTTTAGGAAGATGTATGCCTACCTGTAACCACTCCCCGATCCTGTTGTACTTGGATCTCCAGGCGCCTTCGCCGGCGACTCCATATAACCTCCCGCGGTAAGGCTCGTAACCAGGTTCATAATGGACCGAGGATGCAGTGATGCTGTCATCAGGTATGGCACCAGATTCCATCCCAAGCAGATATAGACAGGGGAGAACTGCAGCTGGAGGGTCAAGTAGATGAAACTATTAACAAAAAGAGTGCCGTTTCCTATTTGACCTTACCTAGACTGGCTAAAAGTGCCCGCTCCAAATTTGACGTCATACAACTGCTAAGAGACATGTGCTAGGACTTCCAAACTTGGTGACTTTCCCTAGACTTTTGTTAGTGAAAAGTTCACAATAATTGTAATAAGTTTATCATTTTTTTGTGTTGGCACCATGGCAACGATTTCCTGACAGTATGTAATGTTTATTTCTAATTTTCCATTTCACCTCGGTTATGAAATGAAATTATATGAAAATTCCAATTAAAGAACTAGGCATATTCAAGTACATCTCATACGGCTTGAAACATACTTGTGTTGCATCCCACAATCTCCGCCCTCATGGACATAACATGATTCCAGGTCTGAGGCAGGAAACGCACATAACGGGCATCAACTGGGTTGTTCAGTAGGTTCGTGACAGGGGTACTCCTGTCGACGTTGCCTGCAAAGTCCTGGAAGGTAAAAGAATATTTTGAAGGAGGTTTTCTTACAATCTTCTGTATAGTTTAGTTTAATCAGCTGTAGATATAGACAGTTTCTGTACAATGTGTATAGGACCAATACTGAAAAGTGCAAATAAAACTTTTGGATCAAAACCGCTCTGCTATTGAAAATGTCCAGAACAATTGAAATTTTGTTAAATCTAAGTATAAAAACAAAGTGATATCTTGATTTTTCACCTACCATTTCCGAATCATCGCTGCCGGCATATGCTGTCCAAATAATCCCATCCATACTGTACTGGAGTTTGTATGACGTCACTCGCTGTTCGGTATTAAGCCGACCCTGAATGATGGTGCCCGTGACGCGCTTCATCTCACCTAAATCCACCTGAAATGCAATTCACATGTGGTTGGTTGTTTTGTTATAGAATGCAAAATAAGAAGCAAGAAGAGCAGTAGATTTACCTTTTGCATGAAGACATACATGTAGGCTGAAACTAGACCGTATGGACGAAAATTGATTATGCAGATTTGGAATATATATTTAATGCGGCAAATGCGTGAAATCCAAGTTATAAACAGCAGAACCTCTGGCAGTTTTTCCTGGCCGACATTTAGGATAGCAGAGTTTGCGTTGCGTCAGGTAGTAAAACAAATGATAAGGCTGCCCTGATTAAGGAAACTAAGCAGTTACGTAACCGTTGTTAACGTAGACATTTTTATGGTGGTGTTGTGAGGACTGCTTAATCCCTACGATTCGCTGTTAAACCTGAAATATATATAGCGATAGACGTATTGAAAGATAATGTACAGAACAAGATTGCTTAAATTATAAAGATGTATGCCTACCTGCAGCCACTGTCCGATGGTGTTTGACTGGGCCATCCAGGCGCCTCCACCGACGACTCCGTTTAACCGCCCGTTGTAAGGAACGAGATCAGCACTATGGAACGAGGATGCAGTGATGCTGTCATCAGGTATGGCACCAGATTCCACCCCAAGTGGATCGCTACATGTTGCTGGGAGGTAAAACGGTAAGAGTTCAAAACAGTCCGTTTTGAGGCCATAGGGGCAGTGGGTTTTACCCACTGTGTCTGAATGAATGAGTGACTGAATGGTTTATTAATTAAGAAAAAGTGTAACACGGCAGCTAAAAGCTGAATTGCGTACACTGTACAATATCACATTATCTTAAATACACAAGGAAAATGCTACCGACGTCTTGACATACATTATAAAACTTTCATAACGGTTTCTTGTAATACAGATCAGGCTAGACTTAACTTGAATCAACATTATCTACAACTCTATGCCAATACAAGATGCTATAACGGTACTTGAAGCACCATGTCTATGGCGCGATATTGAGAAGCGAATCCCTATCCTCTCCTTCCACCATCTTTTACCTCCCCAACCAGGCACTAATTTCTAATCTCAATAAAAAAAATGGAGAAATTGTTTTGGGTCTGCTTGTCTGTGTTGATTATGATGATCTTTGGTATGCTGAGAATAACTGAACAAGGGAATCACGGATTTAAATGATAGAGATAGCTTGGACAGAGATGTACATAATTGTAAAGAAGTGCATATTATAGAGTTTATGAGAAAAATATATATTTGAAGTTTTGAAGTAACATTTAGTTTATGGCAGTTAAATCATTTACAGATACCAATTATGCAAATACATTTCTACTTTACATAATTAATGCAAAAGCGCCATACTTCTTCTAAGTATTAAATTATTTGACTGTCGGCATTTTGACCTGTGTAAGTAAAAGGTGTATATGATCAAGCAAAGATTATGTAAATGTGCAGGTCTTTGCACAATCAGCTCATGGAGATATGAGGTCTCCGAACTCTTGTTCACCTACATGGAGCGAGGAAAGTGTCTTTCCCAAAACCACAACATGGTGGTCTGTCAAGGGATTTGAACCCAGGACCACTGAGTCAGGAAATAACCTAACCGTTTCACAAACACGATGCAACTTAGGCTGGGAGGACATGACAAGAAAAAGATATGAAAAAAAAATGTTTAAAGGGTAGTTTTGAAAAAGTACAAGCTCGAAGGGAAACGAATCCTCAATAAGTCACCAGCTAACTAAAGACAAATGTCGTCTTTTATGTGACATAATTTCCGAGTTCTAAACATGAAAAATACCCATCTGAAGAGACGTGCAAATTGAAGAGACCGAAAGACAAACTCCCAAGCTCGACAACATCTAGGGGTCCCAACACATGCATTTTGGGCTCCTGGATTTTAAATTTCACAAAGTAGAAATTCTAGACACAGTACTAAACGTTTTTTTTTTTAGATATGAGTTAGATAAGACGTCTACATCGGGTTTTGCCATCAACCCTTAAAGGAAACGGAATGTCACAAACTTTCTGCACCTTAAGAGCCACCGCTATTTATCGTTTCATCCAATCATTCTACAATGATTAAAGAAAAGAATGAATCCGGCAATGTTGACACATGTCATCTGGGTTGAAACCTACTGGCGTTACAGCCCACAATCTCCGCCCTCATTACAATATTCTGAGTCCAAGACTGAACCACGAAACGCCCTTGGTCATGGAATAGAATAGATTAAAAATTCCACTTAGAAAAGTTAGGAAGACTCAAGCACATATCTCCTCTGTCTTGCAACCTACTGGTGTTACAGCCCACAATCTCCACCCGCATGCTGACCATCGTATGCCAGGACTGAACCACGAAGCGCACATAACGGGCATCAACTTGGCTGTTCAGTAGGTTGATGACGGGGGTAGTCCTGTCGACACTACCTGGAAAGACCTGAAAGGTAAACGGATACTTTAGATTCTACTCTTCTGTATAGTATAGTATAGTTTATTCAGCTTTAGATCTAGACAAAAAGATCTTCATCAGATCAATATAGTTTCCTATATAAAATGTTCAGGAAAAAATAATGTTATTATGGTATTATCTTGAATATAAAAATAAATACAAAGTGACAATTTTACAGATACCATATCTGAGCCATTGCTGTGAGCATATGTCGTCCAAGTAATCCGATCTTGACTGTACTGGAGTTTGTATGACGTCACCCACTGGTTGCTATTAGGCCGACCCTGGATGATGGTTCCCGTGACGCGCTCTATTTCCCCTAAATCCACCTTAAAAGCAATTCACATGTAGTTGGTTGTTTTGTTATAAAATACAAAATAAGAAGGAAGAAAAACAGCAGATTAAAGAGATGCTTGTACGTTAAAACTAGATCATACTGACCAAATATGATTATGCAGTTTGATATTCTCAATGCAATAAATGCATTAAATGCCTGCTCATACATCACAACCTCTGGAAGATTTTCCTGGCCAGTATTTGGAACCACATTATCAAAACAATCTCACAAGTCTGCCCAGATGACGGAAAGTAAGCAGTTACGAAAACGTCAGTCAGTTTTTACGGACGTTTTGTCTGGACTGCTTAATCCCTATGATTTACTGACTGTCCCCTCACTTTCTACTTTTAAAAATATGGCATGGAGGTCCCTGGGGGACCGATTCTCTGTTTAAACTCCCCGGTCCTAGTATGAAGTTTCTATTATTCCACTGTACAGCCCGTTGATAGACAATGAATTTTCTCTCCTTTAGATCCTATAGCGTGTTACTTAAAGAATGTACATGTTTATTACTTGTGAGAGCTTGTATGATTGTATGCCTGTATGATTTTATCTTGTTAACTAATGTAACTATTTTATTCCACTATGTATTGTGCAGCAAGGTTGACCCCTTACAATAGCTACTGCTAGTCGGGCATCCTTGGCTGTTGTACCGTATACACAGTCAAACAAATAAATAAATAGAAATAAAATTTACTGATAAACCGGATATATCTAGTGATAAACGTATTGACAAATAAAAGTCCAATTTTCCAGCAGGAAGATGTATACTTAATCAAGTTAATGAAGATGTATGCGTACCTCCAGCCACTCTCCGATGGTGTGAGGGTGCTCGGCTATCCAGGCGCCTCCGCCGGCGACTCCGTATAACCGCGCGAGGTAAGGCTCGAAAGTAGGACCATGGAACGAGGACGCAGTGATGCTGCCATCAGGTATGGCACCAGATTCCATCCCAAGCACATAGGGACAGGTTGGGACTACTGCATCTGGGGGATCAAGTAGATAAAACCATTAACAAAGGGACTGTTTTCTATTCACAATGCTTGAAACTCCACTTGTAACAGGTTGTAATGTGTATTTCCCTTACGTGATGAAACGTTCATCTACCAAAATTTTCTTTCTGCATTTTTATGTAAAAGATTTAATTATAGTTTTTACTTCAAGATGTTAAGACATTTTTAGGTACATCTGGTTCAGTTTTATAACCTAATGGTGTTTCAGCCCACAATATCCGCCCTCATGCATATGGCGATGTACTGAGTCCAAAACTGAACCACGTAACGCCCTTGGTTATGGAATAAAATAATTAACAATTTCAATTTTAAACGTTAGGAATACTCCAGCACATCTCATCAGGCTTGAAACCTACTTGTGTCACAGCCCACAACCTCCGCCCTCATGGAAATGCGTCCATACCATGTCTGAGGCAGGAAACGCACATAACGGGCATCAACTGGGTTGTTCAGTAGGTTCGTGACAGGGATATTCCTGCCGGCACTGCCTGGAAATACCTGGAAAAAGGTAAACGGATACTTAAGATGAAGATTTCTTCTACTCTTCTGTATAGTATAGTTCATGCAGATTTAGATCTAGACAAAGAAGTCTTTATCACTATCAATGACGATATAATTTCTGTACATTCCGTCCAATACCCACACGCTGAATAGTGCTGATAAAACTAATAGATCAAAACCGCTTTAGTATATAAAATGTTCAGGAAAAATTCATCCCTTGTGGTATTTTCTTTAATCTGAAAATACAAAGTGATAATCTTTTCAGATACCATTTCTAAGCCATTGTTGAAGGAGTATGTCGTCCAGGTAATCCGATATGTACTGTACTGGAGTTTGTATGACGTCACCCACTCGTCCGCTTTATACCGACCCTGAATGATAGTTCCCGTGACGCGCTTCATTTCCCCTAAATCCACCTGAAAGGCAATTCACATGGAGTTGTTTATTTTGTCATAGAATGTAAAATAAGAAGCAAGAAGAGCAGCAGATTCACCTTTCTATTGAAGACATTCATGTAGGCTGAAACTAGACGATATTGACAGCTATTGGTTATGCAGTTAGATATTGTCAGTGCGGTAAAAGCATGAAATGCCTGCTCAAAACATCACAACCTCTAGAAGATTTTCTTGGCCGACATTTTGAACCGCATGGTTTATTTATTTATTCAGATTTACCACATTTGTGGAAGGATTGACATATCAGGTGACTATCACCTTTTCAAGATGTGAACCCAAACCAGACTGTAAGGATGGACCTCTACACTTTTCGAAAAGTGTGGCAGGTTCTTTAATGTGCTCAAGGTGTCGCTCTCCTCAATCACCTCCATTTAACGTCCTATCCGAGGGACAGCCCTAACCGAAGCTAGGTAACATCACTATGTATAGTAAGCGAAGCTTGATACTCATTTACACCTGAGTGAAGTGAGGAAATCTGTGTTAACTGCCTTTCCCAGGGGCACACCGTCCGGGCGCATGTCCAGACATGTCTGGGGGCAAGCCGGGATCGAACTCGGGTCCCCTTGTTTGACGGCCGAATGGTCTAGCCGTTACGCCGCACGACACCAACATGGTTATGTTGTGACAAGTAGTAAAACAATCTAACAATGCTGATGAAAGAAAGTAAGCAGTTACGAAAACGTCGACCAGGTAAACCTTTTTACGGACGTTTTCTCAAGACCGCTAAATCCCTTTGATTCACTGTTAAACCTAATATATATATATATATATATATATATATATATATATATATATATATATATATATATACATACATACATACATACATACATACATACATACATACATACATATATATATATATATATATATATATATATATATATATATATATATATATATATATATATATATACATATACATATACATATACATATACATATACATATACATATACATATATATATATATATATATATATATATATATATATATATATATATATATATATATATATATATATATATATATATATATATATATATACATATACATATACATATACATATACATATACATATACATATACATATATATATATATATATATATATATATATATATATATATATATATATATATATATATATAGTGATAAACGTATTGCCAGAATAGAATTCCATTTTCCTGCAGGGAGAACACGATTGTTTAGTTAATGAAATTGCATGCCTACCTGCAACCACTCTCCGATCCTGCTGTGCATGGAAACCCAGGCGGCTTCGCCGGTGACTCCGTGTAACCGCCCGCGCCAAGGCTCATGCCAAGCCTGCCAGAACGAGGATGCAGTGATGCTGTCATCAGGTATGGCACCAGATTCCATCCCAAGCGGATCGCTACATGCTGGATAACGGTACCGGTAAAGGTAGTTCCATAGCCGTTTTGAGGCAGTAGGGGCAATGGGGTCTTACCCACCGTGTCTATAGCACAATAAATGAGTGCCCCAGACGGGGATCTGAGTTTCAATGTTCCAGAAATGCTACCAATGTATTCAGTCTTTGATTCATTACAGTAAAGCCCCACTAGGAATGCAGAGACATTTTTGCCCAATTCAGCAAATAAAGCAAGGTCATCTGCAAAATCCATATCAGTGAGATTCTGAGCAGGGTATATTCGACTCCTGCGCGGTTTGATGTTTATACCTTTGTTTTCATTTATGTCTAGTGAGAGTCTTCGAACATAGTCATAGTCAAGTACAATGATAAATAGATAAGTTGCTGAAGTGTCACCCTGGAGAAATTCCTGTAACTACCCCAAATGAACTAGTCTCCCCATCAGGTTTAAAAACTGAGGCTATAGTATTTCTATACAGATCTCTGACTGCTTTTATGAGACATTGTGGAATACCATACTGTACGGTGTTTGTGCTAAAATCAAATGCCTTACGAAAATCAACGAAAAAATAACACGAAATTCTAAAAGATTGAATCTCCTCATCTCTTCAATCATACGACGTATTGCAAGTATCTGTGAAATATTAGACCTCCCTTTTCTAAATCCATTTTGATTCCTCCTGGAAATGGGATCAATTACAGGGGTGAGAGGTTAAGTAAAAATCTGTTATAAAACTTTGCTGCAATGGGAGTGAGAGTAATACCTCTATAGATGGAGGCAGATGTTAAGTCACCTTTCTTTGGATGGGAACAATTCCTCCTTTTAGCCAGGAAGATGGTGGTCTGTGATACATAAAAGTTTGGTTGCACAGATGTAAAAGAAGGTCATTGAATTACCAGGTATTTCAAGATGATGGCCGGGATGTCATCCAGGCTAGGAGATTTGTTATCAGGGAGGGATCCCAAAACCTTTCTTTAAGGGTTATTTAATCTCTACTAAGACAAACTTCACCCTATCTGGTACACAAAACGACATATTCCATGTATTGTAGTCATGTCCGACTCCTATATCCATATACATAGGTCAATTTCTCTACACATTATTCCAAAAGCGCAGCGAATTAGCCATACATGGCTATATTGTAACCCATATACTGTGATCGATAACATAATAATCATTGTAGTACTGTTGATTTAATGCCATACATTGTACCAAGTACGATCGTTGAGCAATAAAATTCATTCATTGAAACAAGCCGATGAAGTCTCACTATGCAATGATTCTTGGTGGAAAAGATTAAGGTAAGGTAATGTAGAGAAACGTCATAATCTTACGAATGTTCATGCAGCTCTCATCTGCGTTGCTTTATAAAAATGAAGAATATTCATGCCCAGAGCGGTATCATTTTCGAATAAATGGTTTTTGGAAAGATCGATCTGACGTTTCTATTATCCGTGCTCGCTAGAGCTGAAAAGGTCTTAACCTGTAGGTGGGGCACACCCAACTCGCACACAGCATCTCAACATATGCAGATACTAAGAAAACTCAGTCATGTATAAACTATCAAAAATTCATAAACCTCTTGTGAAGGCACACCCAACCCTCAAATAATGGCTCCAATGGCCTTGTCCTCAACCAACACGAATAGTACACCATGAATATAGATGAGTTGGTGTTTTATGTTGTGTTTTTTTAACGCTTTTACGCCGGTAAAAGACACAAAATGGTATACGGGGACCGCAGCAATTCTAACTGTAGATCGATAATTTTTAGTCTAAAACTGTTTGGAGAACGCGTTGAATTTCGCGCCTTAAAACTTCTACGAGGAGCTCGACCCCTCACCTCATCTCGAGGAGAGCCTGTCGAGCCTAATAATATTTTACATCAGTCATGGGTCTGTGTCGAACACACCCAAAGTATAATAGCACACAGTTTTACATGCTGGCCCAAAAACCGTTTTTTGTTGAAACCGTTACTTTGCATTTTACTTTTTACGATGCGGAGAATTGAAAGGTATACACATTAATCAATAAAATTTTATTTTTCAAACTCCAGTGTGTAGTTTCTAATCCCTTCGGTAGATAAGCTATTAAAGTGTCCACGAGCGTCATTTTGTATAAAATATAGACATTGTGAGCAAACTTACCAGGCTCTACGAGTCAGGCTTTCTACGAGTCAGACTTTGATGGATTATAATGTGCTATTTTCCGATAGCCATATCGGTTCTGACTGTACTTGCTTTCTTGTGGACCGGATCACAAGAACCTAAAACAGTTAGGCTTGATATGTCATCAGAAAAAAAGACCGACTGCATGGTAGAGCCTGCTATGGAGGCCAAGACCTTGCCGAATATAATTTTCTCGTTGTTTATCATAGAGTAGAGCCAATTAATCTTATTCTTATAACAGCGGGTTTCCCACGATAACGGCAGTGCTTACCTTTCACGCGTACTGCAGAGATAAGAATAATGAAACAGGTGAACCTGACGAGAACACCGTGCCGTGAAGCCATCCTCCCAACGTTTGGGTTCTTCATTGTCTACGGGAGCAAACGCGACGGGGCCGGACAACTGATATCCCCGGCCCGGTAAACGTACTTTTTTTTGCCCTTTTCTTCCCTTATAGATGTTAGATCCAGAAATGCAAAGAATAATCTCTCGCTGTACGGACCAGCGACACCCCAGACGCGGCGCTCTGCGCTTCTCCTCGCGTCTGTTGTCAAGACTCGGATCTGCGCAACGTCAAAACAAACTTCTTGACGTCATAACAACAAGGACGAACCCATGACAGTTTTTTTCCGAGGTATAACTAACCTATACATAACTGGCAAAATGTGACAAAACTATTATCATTTATGTATTCTTGTTTCTACTGCTTAGAAGTCACCTTTTTTCATAAAAATGTATTGGAGATTTTACTGAGTTGTTGTCATTTGTAGGGGAATATTTTGTATAAATCCTGTTTTTGTCGTCCAGGCATAATTACCCTGCCGTTTCTGGGCGTCGGCTAGAGCTGCGTCTTTTGAGAATTCAAATGGTTTTAGATTGCGCTTTCATCCAGAAGGGCGAATGTCCTTGGGTGAAAATAGGCACAAAAGGTGATCCGTCAAGTGAAAAAGGTAGAGGGACAAAACCATCATATTTTGCTTTTACATTTAATCTAACATGTGTGTGTGTGTCAGTGAGCGTGTTTGTGTGTATGTATGTGTGTTTGTGTGTGTCACGTATTTTTTTTATATTTCTTCAGATGTATGAGGATAGGATTACAATGCTGCACGCGACAACACTCATAAAATATTCAAAGAAAATTATTGTAGCGACGCTAAGTTGTTTTTGTGAGTGTGTCTGCCTTTGTTGTGGAGGGTTTGTCGGAGCTGTGGGTATGGTGTATGAAATATTAGAAGAAAAACTAATGTGGTAGCACTAAGTTGTTGCAGTGGAATTTTACTACTTCTTCTTAAGTCACCATTTTGTTTTTCGAGATGTATGTATGGTGTTTTGATAACAATTGTACATTCAGAAATACGCCGAGTGTCTCATGAAAGATTCAAAGGAAAATTAACGAGACGGTGCTGAGTCGTTGCAATGGAATTTTATTACTTTTTCTCGAGTCACCGCGTGTTTATGTATATGTGGTTATGACATAACCTGTATGCAAAGGAACACTCAACTCGCAAACAGCAACTCCCAATATGCACATATTAAGAGAACTCAGTTATGGGCAAGCTTTGAAAATTCATATACCTCTTGTGAAGGCACACTCAACCCACAAATAATGGCTCCAATGGCCTTGTCCTCATCCAACACGAGTAGTACGCATCGAATATAGATGAGTTGCTTCTTTTTCATTACAATTTAATGTCGGAAAAAATAGACAAAATGGTACGCAGAAACAGCGCTAGTGGCAGGTCTTATTTTATGTATGTAGACTAATTCTCAGTCTAAAACTGTTAAATATTTCGCGCCGTAAACAAAGCAACTTCTATGTCGAGTTCGACCCCTGACCTCTTCTCAAGGAGAGCATGTCGAGCCTAATTATGTTTTACATCAGTCATGTGTCTGTGTCGAACACACCCAAAGTATGATAGCACACAGTTCGACATGTTGGCCTAAAACCCTTTGTTGAAACCGTATTTTACTTTTACAATGCGGAGAATTGAAAAGTATACACATTCCATAATATAATTTTTCAAACTCCAGTATGTACTTTTTAATCCCTTTGGTAGGTAAGCCATTTAAGTGTCTATGAGCGTCATTTTGTATAAAATATAGACATTGTCAGCAACCTTACCAGGCTCTACGAGTCAGGCTTTCTACGAGTCAGACTTTGATGGATTATAATGTGCTATTTTCCGATAGCCATATCGGTTCTGACTGTACTTGCTTTCTTGTGGACCGGATCACAAGAACCTAAAACAGTTAGGCTTGATATGTCATCAGAAAAAAAGACCGACTGCATGGTAGAGCCTGCTATGGAGGCCAAGACCTTTCCGAATATAATTTTCTCGTTGTTTATCATAGAGTAGAGCCAATTAATCTTATTCTTATAACAGCGGGTTTTCCACGATAACGGCAGTGCTTACCTTTCACGCGTACTGCAGAGATAAGAATAATGAAACAGGTGAACCTGACGAGAACACCGTGCCGTGAAGCCATCCTTCCAACGTTTGGGTTCTTCATTGTCTACGGGAGCAAACGCGACGGGGCCGGACAACTGATATCCCCGGCCCGGTAAACGTACTTTTTTGTCCTTTTCTTCCTTAAAAAATGTTAGATGCAGAAATGCAAAGAATAATCTCTCGCTGTACGGACCAGCGACACCCCAGACGCGGCGCTCTGCGCTTCTCCTCAAGTCTGTTGTCAAGACTCGGATCTGCGCAACGTCCAAACAAACTTCTTGACGTCATAACAACAAGGACGAACCCATGACAGTTTTTTTCCGAGGTAAACTAACCTATACATAACTGGCAAAATGTGACAAAACTATTATCATTTATGTATTCTTGTTTCTACTGCTTAGAAGTCACCTTTTTTCATAAAAATGTATTGGAGATTTTACTGAGTTGTTGTCATTTGTAGGGGAATATTTTGTATAAATCCTGTTTTTGTCGTCCAGGCATAATTACCCTGCCGTTTCTGGGCGTCGGCTAGAGCTGCGTCTTTTGAGAATTCAAATGGTTTTAGATTGCGCTTTCATCCAGAAGGGCGAATGTCCTTGGGTGAAAATAGGCACAAAAGGTGATCCGTCAAGTGAAAAAGGTAGAGGGACAAAACCATCATATTTTGCTTTTACATTTAATCTAACATATGTGTGTGTGTGTCAGTGAGCGTGTTTGTGTGTATGTAACTATGTGTGTTTGTGTGTGTCACGTATTTTCATATTTCTTCAGATGTATGAGGATAGAATTACAATGCTGCACGCGACAACACTCATAAAATATTCAAAGAAAATTATTGTAGCGACGCTAAGTTGTTTTTGTGAGTGTGTCTGCCTTTGTTATGGAGGGTTTGTCGGAGCTGTGGGTATGGTGTATAAAATATTAGAAGAAAAACTAATGTGGTGGCACTAAGTTGTTGCAGTGGAATTTTACTACTTCTTCTTAAGTCACCATTTTGTTTTTCGAGATGTATGTATGGTGTATGATAACAATTGTACATTCAGAAATACGCCGAGTGTCTCATGAAAGATTCAAAGGAAAATTAACGAGACGGTGCTGAGTCGTTGCAATGGAATTTTATGACTTTTTCTCGAGTCACCGCGTGTTTATGTATATGTGGTTATGACATAACCTGTAGGTAAAGGAACACTCAACTCGCAAACAGCAACTCCCAATATGCACATATTAAGAGAACTCAGTTATGGGCAAGCTTTGAAAATTCATATACCTCTTGTGAAGGCACACTCAACCCACAAATAATGGCTCCAATGGCCTTGTCCTCATCCAACACGAGTAGTACGCATCGAATATAGATGAGTTGCTTCTTTTTCATTACAATTTAATGTCAGAAAAAATAGACAAAATGGTACGCGAGAACAGCGCTAGCGGTACGTCTTATTGTATGTATGTAGACTAATTCTCAGTCGAAAACTGTTAAATATTTTGCGCCGTAAAGCAGCTTCTATGAGGGCTCGACCCCTGACCTCTTCTCGAGGAGAGCCGGCGCCTGTCGAGCCTAATTATGTTTTACATCAGTCATGAGACTGTGTCGAACACACCCAAAGTATAGTAGCGCACAGTTTTACATGTTGGCCTAAAACCCGTTGTTGAAACCGTATTTTACTTTTACGATGCGGAGAATTGAAAAGTATACACATTACATAATATAATTTTCTTTTTTCAGACTCCAGTATGTAGTTTCCAATGCCTTTGGTAGGTAAGCCATTTACCAGGCTCTCTGAGTCAGACTTAAGATGGATTATAATGTGCTATTTTCCGATAGTCATAACGGCTCTAACTGTAATTGTTCTTGTGGACCGGATCAAAAGAACCGAACACAGTTAGGCTTAATATGTCATCAGAAAAAAACCCTAGTGGCAGAGCCTGCTAAGGAAGCTAAGACCTTGCTACAAGTACTCGTCTCGATGGTTATTGTAGAATAATGTTATTCTTACAACAATACTGTTACAGCCCACTAATGTTACTTTAATAACAGCGATGTTTCCATGATAACGGCAGTGCCCACCTTTCACGCGTACTGCAGAGATGAGAATGATGAAACAGGTGAACCTGACGAGAACACCGTGCGGTGAAGCCATCCTTCCAACGATCGGGTTCTTCATTCTCTACGGGACCAGACGCGACGGGGCCAGACAACTGATATCCCCGGCCCGGTCAACGTAATTTTCTCGTCCTTTTTTCCCCTTATAGATATTAGATCCAGAAAGGGAAAAAAACTCTTGCTGTACGGACCAGCGACACCCCAAACGCGGCGCTCTGCGCTTCTCCTCACGTCTGTTGTCAAGACTCGGATCTGCGCAACGTCCAAACAGACTTATTAGAATTATTGACGTCATAACAACAAGGACGAAACCATGAGAGTTTTTTTAGAGGTAGATTCACCTATACATTACTGGCAAAATGTGGCAAAACTATTGTCACTTATGTATTCTTGTTTCTGCTACTTAGAAGTCCCATTTTATCCTAGAAATTGATTGTAAATTTAAGTAAGTTTCTAGTTTTGGGGGAATATTTCGTCTAAAATTAAGGTTTTTGTCGTCCAGCCGTAATTACCCTGCCCGTTTCTGGGCGTCAGCAAGAACTGCGTCTTTTGAGAATTCAAATTGTTAGTGATAGAGCTTTCATCCAGAAGGGCGAAAGTCCTTGGGTGAAGATAGTCACAAAAGATGATCCGTCAGGTGGAAAAAGTAGGGGAACAAAACCTTCATATTTTGCTTTTACTTTTAATCTAACGTGCGTGTGTGTCAGTGAGCGTGTTTGTGTGGATCTGTTTGTGTGAGTGTGTGAGTGTGTGTGTGTCATGTATTTTCATATTTCTTCAGATGTATGAGGATAGAATTACAGTGCTGCACGCGACAACACTCATGAGATATTCAAAGGAAATTATTGTAGCGGCGCTAAGTTGTTTTTGTCTGCCTTTGCTGTGGAGGGTGTGTCGGGCTGTGGGTATGGTGTATGAAATATTGAAAGAAAAATTAATGTGATGGCACTAAGTTGATGCAGTGGAATTTTACAACTTCTTCTTTAGTCACCATTTTGTTTTTTCTCGAGATGTATGTATGATGTTTTGATAACAATTCTGCATTCTGAAAAATGCCAAGTTCCTCATGAAAGATTCAAAGGAAGATTAGCGACACGTTGCTTAGTCGTTGCATGGGAATTTTATGACTTTTTCTCGATTCACCGCGTGTTTATGTATATGTGGTTATGTCATAACCTGTTGGTGAAGGCACGCACAAGTCAAAAACAACTCCCGATATGCAGATATCAAGATAACTCAGCCATGCGCAGACTATCAAAAACATAAACCTCTATTGAAGGCACTCCCAGCCTGCAAATAATGGCTCAAATGGCCTTGTCCTCATCCAACACCAGTAGTACGCATCGAACATAGATGAGCTGCTGTTTTATTACGCGTTTATGTCGATAAAAGGGACAGAATTGAACCCGGGGACTGCTGCAATTCTTTTAGTTGATTTATAATTCTCGGTCTAAAAACAGTTTGGAGAACACGTTGAATATTTCGCGCCGTAAAACAATTTCTATGAGGAGCTCGACCCCTGACCTCTGCTCGAGAAGAGCATGTCGAGTCTGATTATTTTTTACACCAGTCATGGGCCTGTGTCGAACACACCCAAATCGTAATAACACACATCAGTTAGAAGTGTTGAAACCGTTTGTATTTCTTGTTTTTGTGAGTAGGTCTGTGTTGAATTTTGGGTGTGATCTATGACATGTTCAAGGCAAAATTAATGTATTCTTTCTTGTTGTCGATGTAAATCACCCCCGCAGATTTGGTGATCGTACATCATACTGTTTGGCAGTTATGAAGGGGGGCGAAAGAGCCATCCTTGCCCCAGGAATTCCCAAAAAGCCTGGTCTAGAATGGGGTTAAGACGAGACCAAAATTTGGAACCAAACATTGTTTATTACGTATTTGATCCTAGTTTGTAAGCTATTTGCTCATGATAAAGGTTAAGACAAGATTTGGTACATACAATTGGTTAGCCTGGGCCGTAAGGATATTTACAATACCCACATCATTACCTGGTCACACCATGATAATATCTGCAATCTTCAATTAAAAAGAATAGGAGGATTCATACAAAGAACCTTAATATTAAACATTTCATCCTAGTTGTTTTAGCTCAGTAGCTCATGAAACAGTTTAAGACAAGAGTACGATTCGGGGCAAAACGTAGGTTAGCCTAAACTGTAAAAGGACAATCATAATATTTACATTGTTAGTTGTTTACGTCATACTCACACTTGCAATTAAATAGAAATGAAAGATTCTGATCTATCACCTTGATTACAGAAAAAAATTGGATAAAAATGACAATCGATTTATTTCAAAACTTAAGATTAATTATATCTTAAATATATGCATAAATTCATAGATCCAATACCATACACACACTCAAACTTACATTTAACCTGTTGAAATGTCTTAGTTAAAATGTCTTAGTTAAAACGTTTAATCAGTGGCGGAACCTCGCTTGTTGAAATCATTTACTATTTGTCGTACAATATTTCAACTATGTCGAGCTTGTGTTCTTTTCTGGTACGTCAAGATAATCAAATTGTTCAAACTCAGTGTTTACACGAGATCTTTGGAACTGCATGGTTGAACGTGAGTCAGTTGACGCTTCTTGCACTCAAACCTGTACATCAGGTCAGTCACCCTGTCCACTTCCTGCAGTACCGTATCCGTCCGCTGGAGGGTCTCGTCCATAAAATGGTTAGGAAGTGGTGATTCATCTGTAGAAACGACAAAACATCCTGGGCATTAAGTTTACCTTTATCTAATAAAGTAAAGTAAAGTAAAGTTTATCTTTTTCGTAATGTAATGCAGAACACAATATTTGGGAGAATGGCAACGGTAAAGATTCTTTATCAATTGTGGGGATATGCGATAGCTATAAACCTACTAGTATCACATAGACGACTATCTGCTAATTATATATAAAGTTAAACGTTGTCATTGGAATAACAAATTTGTGGTTACAAAAAATATCATTAAGTAGAAGCTAACAAAGACTGTATTACTGTCAAAGTCTCGGGACTCATGACGCATGCCCAGAAGACTCCTGAAGGAGTTCCAGAAATAATCTCCCATCGTCGTGTCCACGCCGATGTCGTCAGACGTCTGGCAGTAGCTTAGCCAGTTACAGAGCATCCCGACTCCCAGATTCATCTGTAGCAAACATAAACAGATGTACTGATCCTACATAATGCTGTTCAAGTCAGGTTGTTGGAGCTGAAACTGAAACACTTATTGGATGTAATTTTATGGTTGGTGGTAATATGCATAGAAAAACCTCGAACGAAATAAGCTGATTTTTGTCTGACCAGGTAAAAGACGAAGAGCATGACGAATGTGGAATAATACAGAGGTCCCATGACACGATCCACTGCTTTCATGTCGTCCGCAAAGACACCGACGAACGGCCTCCCCAAGCCCATCTCAAACAGCACGTACGACGTTTTCTTAAAGCCGGAGAAGCTCTCCATGTGTTTGCCGAAAATCAGGATCCCGCTGAGCCCGTAGGCAACTATAACAATCAGCATGTTCACCGCAAACCCAAGGGCTTCTCCGTATATCAACTAGTATAAACGGGAAAAGAATACAACTTGCTTTTTTCATTTACAAACAATTGGATGCACAGAATGGGCTACAGCATTGACACGCCGGTTAGAAAAGTTCAAAGTGAGTTCTACGTACACGAGGCAGAGCGTAGACAGTAGCGACACCCCTGGAGAAGTTGAGAACCCGGAGGATGCTGCAGGTGCTGATGAAGATGGAGAAGGACAGGACCTCCTTGAAGGTTGCGTCCCATTGGCTGGCGGTACTGATGTCCACAAATTCATTCATGCCGAGCAGCCCTGTGACAAAAAGCGTTACTGTATTTTGCATCTCGAAGATCTCTAAACTCTATCCATGAACGTCGAGCGGAACGGCAACATATGGTACTTTTCACATGTAAAGTAGGTTTCGAAGCTTGAATAAACAGATATGCTTGCGACCAAGTGTCAAAAACCAGTTAGGAAAACCATCAAGTACACTTTTTACATATGGAAACATATGGCAACATTGGTTTCGTAATGTGCCTTTCTCCGGATGGCTTTTCTTCCAAATGTCAGAAACCTGTTAGGATAGTAGTCATAAGTACCTTTTGCTTGTTGTAAGTCACCCAATGCAGAAGCTGCATTGATGTACCGAAGTGCGAATGTCACAATGACGGCTGTCGACAAGCCAATGTTGCACAGGATCAGGATGTTCCAGAAACTGCTGAAATACAGACGGCCTCTCTTCCGTATGTTCCAAATCTCATTCAGGACGTTGTAGATGAAGAAAAGAACGAACAAGATGTGAAAAAGCATCTGGACGAAGTCGTCTGCTTTTTGGTACTGGAACAGTCGGAAGATCTGGATACTGGGCTGTAGATAAGCAGCGCCCCCTGGGATATACTGCAGCCTGAACACCACGGTGCTGAACAGCTTCACGTCAGGGTGGTAGAAGTTGATCCGGAGGATGAGAGTGTCTGAAACCATCAGGATCCAGTTGGTTTGTTTGAGGAATTCTATCACTGCAGCAGCCTCACCAGCATCTCGAGGCAGGTCCACTGTGGTGTAGCACGCCGAAGTCCCGTTTCTGAAACACAATTACAGTACTTAATTAGCAAGGCAGAAAGGAAAATAGATACATCAAAGTTGGATTGCGAATATTCACGAAAAATTCCAGAGGTTATAAAACTGATTTAACAATCGATGAATAAAGTTGAAAAAATCTTTTCTGCATACAGAAATGTGCTTTCATCAATAAAAGTTAGCGAGCCAAGAATTCATCAGCATCAAATACTGCAAACATGGGTTTGATATACCTGAACTCGTCGACAATACTGATAGCTATAGTCCTATTGTCTGAACAGTTTCTCCCACTCTGTCGGCCAAGAGCTTTGTTTTGTAGATTCATAAACAGCCCAGGATAGAGCTTTTGGTTACTGCGTTCGAGGTCTATGTCAATTGGGTCCTCTGAAATTAAATGAACAACCCAATGAAGACTTAATGAGTTAATGCTAATTGACCAATTTTACAAATCAAATGAGACAAAAAAAGCTTTCAGATCCCGATGATTTGTCACCTGGATACTTGGTGGTTCTCTCCAGGCGAACAGGACCGATCCGGAATGCGTTTGTTCCGACCGGAAACTGTTTGTCCAGCCACCTCAGCTTCTGACCGCTATATCCGCGCTCTGGGTGAAGGGACGGCATCAGTTCAGACGACAGCCACTCCCAAGCACCGTCTGCTGTGGAGACCTGACGGTGGAAATTGGGGTGTTTCAGTGCACACAATACCGTGTAAAAATAACAATGATTTGTACAACTTGCTTATAATGAAAGAGGTCATCATCGTCAGGTTGAGAACCACCGTTTTCTAATCATACCTCCTCATATCCGGATAGCAAGCTGTTCTCCAGCGAGGTCCTGACGTTATAGGCGTGTCTGTCGAAGCCCAGAACCCCGATGTAGAAGGAATTCCCGGTGAAGATCAGAAGAAACACCAGGACCACCAGGATGCTTCTACCTTTAGTCATCCTCTCGGTCCAGTTCGGGTCATGGTCGGTTTTCTTCGGGGCTGGTGGTAAAACCCTCCGAGCAGGAACTTACTCAGAAATACAGAACACCAATGTCGTTAGTTTTATGAAATCTCATGGACGAAGAAATGTCAGTCTTAGATTGAAGATAACCATGTCTCTTCATGATGTATTTGTCGACAGTAAGCTTATTTATTACGCTATTGTTGTTTATTGGCATTAACATCATCAACGATATTTTAATCGTTTCAAGTGGTTTAACTCATGCATTCCTAAGAAAGATAATACGGAAGGATTTAATAGAGGTGTCCACTGACTGGCCACTGCGGTAACTTTTCTAGACTTACCCTCATAATCCCTGCTCTTCTTCTGAATGACACCGATCGGAGAACGTTCTCTGTCCGATAAGTTCGTCCCAAAAACTCCCCGAAGACAAGCTGTCACAGACCGCACAATAGGTGCGATGACAACTGCCTTTGTGTAGGCGATCATAAAAATCTGCAAAGTGCGTACATTGGTTAAGTCACAAGATTTCCTGACCTCGACATTATTAGAGTCCAACTAACTGCACATTTCTAGTAGTGCCTTGTATTTTATGAGGGTTAAATATCATAACTATGACGTTATGACATCTGGGCAAACAAAAATGCATGACTGATACTAACCTGAACAGGCTCGAGTAGAAATGTAGAGAACATGAATGTCAGGACGAAGTCCTTCAGCCAGGCCTGGCTCCCCTCAGCTCCAAACTGCAGACTGTACATGATCACGAAGAAGCTGCTGCTGACAGACGTCAGGATGGCGAGGATCCACGCCACCGTCTTGTACGGAAATCGGCAGCTGGAAGGAGATGTCGCCTTTTTCATCAGTCCCGGATGGATATGATCTTCCAACGGGGACTGCTTGCAAAACATCGGCACAAGTATAACGTAAACTGGCAGGAACACTGTGAACGATGTTGCTGCAGTACCAATCAGTTCCGAAAGACGGAGAGTGATGACACCAGCGTCAAACAAAATGACCTCGTGTGCACCCAGTTTGACCCCGTACCACATGGCGCTGCCCACCATCCACAGGGTGGTCTGGGTCAGGCAGCAGACCAGGCGCTGCGCCCGGCTGAAGTCCCTCACACCGGAGTTACACACGGCTGACAGGAGCAGATGGTCGTCGTACAGAAGGTACGAAAACGTCGGTAGGGTGTATTCGGACATCCTAAGGTAAATATAACCACATATCTCAAAGGAAACCAATGTCTTAAGGCATCGATGCAGAGAATTAATTCTATTACATCAAGCAGATTGTTATGTTTTTTTGACTGGTTACGAGTTTGGGTCATAGTTGTAGAGTAAAAATAGAATCATTCCTACTTCAAATCACCGTCCCGGACAGGTGAAAACCTACCGCATTTCTCCATCAGGAGCTGCCTTCAAGGTCCTTATTGTCCTGCCGTCTCCTTTGCTAGATGACAGCCAGGTGTAACATGGGAAACAGCAACTGTCCACAAAAAAACACGACGATCAACTTTTCTCATGGTCTCAAATGTGTTAGGAGCAGGGGCAGTTCAAATATACATTGTACTTTCAATGACGTTCATCAGCAACGTATAAATTGATGGGAATTTTTCTATTTCAAGTCAGCCATTTTATCTTGACAGTGTTTCCTGATATTTCTTAGAAAAAAAATCATATCTCCGAAAAGTACCAGATGAATTCCAACAACTTCTGATCTTGAAGCAAAAAGAGAGATTACACTTTGGAAGAGAGCCACAGCCTTAAACCAGGGATTGAAATAATTAGAAATCTAAAATTACTCATGTACCTACCCTTGTGCTGTCTGTATGTCCCAGACCTTAATGCTGTCTATGAAGAGTGACTCCATGGCGCCCTTCCCGGAGCTGTCGTGCCAGACCTGTACAGACTGGAGCTTGCCGATGGAGGCCGGTGTCGTCATGATGTGGTACGTGTCACCACCTCTGGCCAGGATCTAAGGACATTTACAAGGGCCATCCGTGTTTACAGTTAATATCTCTCAATTGCGGTCGCTTCAAATATCCATGAAAGTATCTGTATCACTTTGTTTATGATGTTTTGTTACAGCTGCAAATCAAACTGAACTATTGCATCATAAAATCCTTTGCCATAGTTTACGTGTTTAGAGACGCAGACATATAAGCACAACACTCACCAAACCTTCCGGGTTGAGAGTGACCATGGCTGTCCTGCCCTCTGACCCTGTGATCATCAGCCCGACTACAGACGCCGTGCCGGCATCAGGCTGTGTTCCCGTACGGACAGACACGACGTAGACGTAGTCCGCACCGGGAACCTCAGATGGAATTGTGGAGACTTTGGGAACAACAGCCATGCTAGGGTGTGCTTTAGCGAGATTTGCTGCTTGTCCAAGAGCAAGGCTGTCGGCCACTGCTGTGCTTATAGCGATGTGGCTCTGAAAAAAGCATAGATCAGACTAAATATTGGATTCCTCTAAACACTCGACAGTTCATGCTTCTATGGCACCGCATATTATCATTGCCATCGGTCGCTGCGGGTGAAAGGCCGTGCGTTCAACGTACTAACTATCATAAATATTGATATTAAATTTAGAATATCATAAAGAAGTTAAGAAAAACACATTTTAGTATTGATCTTAACGTACCCTGATGTTTGACTGTAATATCAATAGTTGGGACATCAAAAATATCATCCACAGCGCTAAGATCGTTCCAAACAGGGTCGAATTAGTGGACAACTTGTCAATGTTGGTACCGAACTTGTCGAAGTGCACGAAATTAGGAACCGCTACAAAAGAAGCTGCCAGAATCACCCTGGAGCTTTTCCCATCGCTTTGTGGTGTCATGTCACACGTGCACCGAGTGGTCGTCTCGTTTGTTTCAACCCCAACCTGCGGTGCAGATGGTGCAGAAAGCAACATATGAAACAGAATGATATGATTTCTTTTGTCATGAAAGTAACTAATTAAGGGTTAATGACCCGCCCCAAGGTGTATATGGTGTCATAACGCCTGACAGAACACGCGGAACATTTTTGGGAATTTTAAATTTGTTTTTCCTTTTCCATGTATTTTAAGGAAATTTTTAGGAATTCTAAGACAATAAAGATTTTTTAAACAAGGTTAAGAAAAAGACTCATCAAATAGATACCCCCTCTACAAAATGCAACGGTTATAAAGATTTTTTTAACAAGGTTAAGAAAAAGATTCATCAAAAAGATACCCAAATAAACAAAATGGAACGGTTGTGTTCTGACATGACGTCAATAAGTGGTGTGTTATGGCGTGATAACAGACCACTTATTGCGGGCAATGGAGGCTTCTGATTGGTCGACGCCATCTACCTATGTGATAATAAACAAAAACGGTATAAGGGTTTTATCAATCAAAAGCAGCTCTGTCTGGTACAAGTTAGTTTGCTGAAATGAACTTCATCTAAAAAGCTCTAGGAAATATTACGCAAGTCGCCTACTATAATGTTAACCAGTTCAACTCAGTAGTAACATTCTATCAGATCAGTAAGTCAGTAAAACCTGGCAGCGGCGGTTATCCCACGCCTGGTTCTCGTTTCCACGCATCAGACAGGAGACTGCGGCAGTCTGCAGTGTGAATCCTGCCGGGCTGCCATCACGACCTTGAGGAGGCGGGGTCTGAGGGACCGCTGACGTCAGGAGTCGTCTCAAACCACCGTGGGGGAGGTCTCCGCCTAATCCACAACCAAACATGGGGAGGCATTAGTGATCATTCCTCACAGTAACATTGATGCTGAATAATATGTCGATGCTTAAGAATTTAACTTTCTCATAATAGTCCAAAGTTGCGTTGCTCATTTTTGACATCTGGAAATATAGAAGGGCAATGTGAAGCGGCTTCAGGAAATAGTAGTGATCAGATGAATTCTAGTAGTACCTTTTCTCTTCACGCCGACCATGAGCCATCCGCGTTCCATTTGGATCTCCGGGACAAATGATTTATTGAAATTGGAGTAAACCAGGCCAAATGGCATGTCGAAACCGTCATAATCAGTGACTTCAGGAGGTTTAATAGTTGTTGCGTAGTCGTATTCTTCCTCAGTTGGGAAGTCATGAAACCGGAGGTACACCTGAAGCTCTTTGTCCACGTCATCGACTGAGAATCTGAGCAGCGGCAACTGGCCTCCATCGGCGATGTACATGGCGTGATACTTCATGTTGGTGTCATGACTAGGAACCTTCGTCCGAGGGAATGATCTGCCTGCATCATCGAGGTTCTGCCTGTATGATGTTGGCAGGGTTTTATGATACTGTTCTTCTGTGTCACTCGTGATCCCAAATTGCACTCTATGTTTAACGATGACGTTGATGTTTGGCTGCAGGTTTGATGTGTCAGTATTGCTGTATTGGTCATCCCCATCTTTGGTGATTGTCACCATCACTACTGACGAAGATGCTTCAACTTTTCTTACACTCCACACAAACGGATCCTCGACAAATGCCACAACCTGCCGGAGCAAAATGAGTTAAATGTCTTTATATTTTGTTGACTGAACTCTTTATGCACATATATGTGTTACCAGTAGTGACCGAGCTGTTATATTGACGTATCAACGTGGCTACATTTGGGGAGATGTATACTTATAGACAACGGTTCAGTTTTACACATGACTCTTTTCTTACCTTCAATGTGGAATCCTCAGGAAGGTTGTCCTCCTTTGTGAACACGATGGAGGCGACATCCTGACTAATAGGAACGATGCCGACATCAGGGATGCTCTTCTTCACGGCCGTGAGCACGCCGTCAGACCGGATGTGCGTCACTTCTCCTTCCGGTGGTGTCTCGTCCAACAGTTTGTCTGCTGCCGCATCCAGCAGTTCTAGCAGATCTCTCGTTTCACTTTTCACCTGTATTTTGGGAAAAATTCTCTCAGCAAAATGAATTTATTTTTATAGATAATAATATATGTCCTTTGAAAACCTCTTAATAGGTTGGTCGTGAATGGCGTGCTGATCTATTCCTAAATATTGTCACCCAGACAGTCTTTCCAATTGATAATGAAGATATTATTCATTGCAAATAAAACGTATGCAAGTACACAGTCTTCCTGAATATTTCCATCTGGATATCTCTTGGCACTGACAACGAAGATATGGTTTGTGGCAAAACAAATTAGTCTTTATGCAGTAGATAGCAGAGGCAGATACCCGAGATTTCAGACGTTCTTGTTCCTTTTTCTCCTGCATCAGCTGCTCCATCGGTGACAGGTCGGTAGACTGAACGTCTATCAGTATCTTCAACCCATTTGTGACACCCGAGGAAAGGTCAATGGTCGTCTCCATAGCAACCGCCTCCCTGCTACTGCTCTGAGCTCGTAGTACCGAGGATGACGCGACAGTCACTTCTGTATGTTTCGTATGGAACATTTAGGTCAATCACATGCATGATTAGAAGTAGGGGATGATGGGAACACGATAAAATATTGATACTGATAACTTTGAGCTTTGAACCTATTCACCTTAGTCTTTTCTTTTGGGTATAAAGCAAATGTCACGACATGCTCATTGTCTTCAAGTTTGATGATCAAAAATTGATGATTTAGTTGCAGATGTACACCGTATATTGTTGATGCATCGCATTGTTTGTTTGCTGACAGTTTTTCTACATCTAACTATGAATTTGGTATCTTCACAAACAGAGTATTGCATAAGAAGAATATAAACCTTTCAGTAGTTCCATGTGATCCTCCAGAGAACCGGTGAAAGATTCCACCTTTTCACGGAGAGTCTTGATAAGAACAGGTATCTCGTCCTGTAGACAAGGAAATGTTATGCCACTTCATACAGTATATTTATAAAATGAAACCAGTATTGTTTTGTTTGAAAACAATTGGTAACAAATCTGATATGATGAATTCAGGATCTGCAATATTACCACTATAAGAAAAGGCGCGTGGGTTGATGAGTCTTGAGTGGTGATGACAACAGGAGGCGGAGGTGTAGTCTCAGCTGTACTGGGCGGCAGGGTGGGGAGGGTGGTCATGGGCGACATGCTGGAAGCTTCATCATCCAAATAATCAGATGATTCTAAATCAATATCTGTGGTGAAAAGTAAGGCAATTTTTTACGAAAGGCCTGACACAAATGATGTTTTACAGAAAAAAGACGATATCAGAACATTGGCAAACTGAGTATATACCACCCAAACAGGTTCTTTTCAGCAGTTGCCGCTATTCTTGGAGAGTAATTCTTATCCATATTTGCAAACTAGTCATAGGCAAAATACTTTTTTTCTCATTGAACGGAAAATTGAAGTCTTTGAAAGTGTTGGTCGCTCGCATACCTGCAAAGACGAAAGGCGTTGTCGTTTTGACGGTTATTGTTGAGCTTGTAGGCATCGGATCCATCTTGAACACGGTGGAAGTCTCCATCAGACGAGCTGTGCTGGTCTGTTGTGGGGTCGGGAACAAGCTGCTTGATGGATCAGGGGATGTAGTAGGCGTTGTAGTTTGCTGTGTTGTTGTTGTTGTTACACTTGATTCTGATGTTGTTGTTGTTGTTGTCAATGTTGATGCTGGTATTGTTGTACGTTCTGTGAGAAGGATGAGCAAGTTATAAGTGCTACATGCGTCTTAAGTGTCACCTGTTTCGTTCTCATTACTATATTAGATTTGTATTCTTGCACTTGCAGATTTCGGATTGGAAGAAAATAAAATTGAATATCTTCAGACTTATAAATAGCAAAATCTGCCTATGTGAAGTACATCAAATCACTCGGGTCTTATTTGTTACGCCGGTAGAATAATGCTGATAAGTGACTCCACATTACAAACTGACTTCACAATCAAGTATCAGACATATTAGAAAATCAGCAGAGAACCTACCATAACAACCATATCCGTCTCCGTCCAATTCGAACCCTTCAATGCAGGAACAGGTGTAACTTCCTTCAGTGTTCAAGCAGGTCTGGCTGCAGCCTCCGTTCCGAGTGGAACACTCGTCAATATCTGTAGACCAGGAAGCAAGCAGTTTTTTTACACTGATAGCAAAAATGTAAAAGACTAGAATGTAAGAAAGGTTCTTACGTTATATGTTATACTATATTTCGTCTCTTGCCACTTATGTGGGTCCTGGTCATCATCTCGGTTGAGAATGGCACAGCTCTGCCAGTCATATGCGTTTTACATTTTCTCCCTGGCGCCAAGGGGCAAAACTGTCCAGTAGAGTGTGATCCTCCAAAACAATTTCACCTTCATCTGCCATGTCCAAATTCTTGTTTTATCTTGAAACCCGTCCCTATACTGTGATTATAAGGTTATGAGAGCCTGCTAAGGACAAAATCATGTGGTGATTTTCATGTTTCCTTTCTTCCGGATTATCATCCATTCATTCTTCCGATAATTGCGTGAGAAAAGTACGAATAAGACAACAGATGACCTACCAGTGCAGCTATGTCCGTCTCTGTCCAGCACGAACCCTTCAGTACAGGAACAGTTGTAACTTCCAACAGTGTTGTTGCAGGTCTGGCTACAGCCGCCGTTAAGATTTGAGCACTCGTCGACATCTACAGCCAAGATAGTAGGTAAATTGAAGCATAAAAGAACCAACCTTTTATCGTCTTCAGACCTCTATTTTTTTGCGGTCAGCAAACCCAGAAAATTTATCATCGGATCTACCGGGTATATATCCAGGTACTCTGATCACATATTCGACAAACTCTGTTTATACATTCAAAAAAGTAAGAAAAACATAAGGCAACAGATGACCTACCAGCACAGTTATGTCTGTCTTCGCCCAGTACGAACCCTTCAGTACAGGAACAGTTGTAACCTCCCCCAGTGTTAACGCAGGTCTCGCTACAGCCACCGTTCAGGGTTGAACACTCGTCAATGTCTAAAATCAAGAGAAAATATAAATGTAGGGAGGCTTTTGGTTACTCATATTTTCTCAATATCTCACATTGTCTTGTACAGTTTTAACAAAATACGGATGTAACAATTAGCCTACAAATTAAAATCCGACATACCGGTTGGCTTTATATAAGGAAAACTATCAGATACACAAATACATGTATATAAATGAAGTAAATAAATACACAAAATTTAGTATGCACCTTACATATTGGACAGAATAACATCATGAGAAACTGACTTTACAATACTTGAAGCGAAGGATCATTTCATTCACAGTTGATACTTTCGAATTTGCTTTTATAAGGGCGTTTTTTCTTCATACCTTCACAGAAAAGATCCGGCTCCGTCCATGACCCATTTGCCGTGCATGTTCTGGTTATGACGTCACCGGAAATGACGTGATATCCCGGGGAACACGGGTAGGTGCAGCTCTCCCCCAGCAGATAAGGACAGTCGCACACGGGCCCGGTAGTGTTGGCCTGGGTCGACGGGTCAACGCACACTCCTGGAAATCCATCTGTGAAGAGAGAAACAGGCAAAAGCTAAATGATGGAAATTTAAACAGACAAAAACAGAATCCAGAATTTTTACTAGTACTAGTAAGCTGGTAGAGAGGGCCCAGGACCGCAAAGGATGGAGGTACCTAGCCCGTGGCCTATGCCCAAAGATGGGCGATAGGCCCAAGTAAGTAAGTAGTAAGCCTTTACGGCATTGAAAATAAATAAAGAGCATTCTTCACCTTGAGTACAGTTGAACATAAAGTCTCCAGGTACGCCCTCAGTCCGGTAACCTACTCTACCAATGTCAGTGACTGGCTGAGAATCTGTCCAGCTCATGAAGGGTTCCTCCTCTCCAGCCCTGCCCACACCAACACTTCCGCCTTTCGACCAGCAGATCCAGAACCTTCGGAACTCTTCAGCCGATGTCATGTCTGCACATTCAGAAATACGGTAACAGATGCAAAATACAAACAGAAGAAATGTGAATCACTATAATGTAATCGCCATAGAAAACCACATTACCTGTTGAACTATATACTTTCTTTGTCCTTCGTTCGGCTTCGCCCTCTATCAGTCTCCGTAGTCGGACTTGCTCATATTCGAATTGAATGCGATACCCGTCCTCATACAAAGGGTTGTGCCAGCCATGCTTAAGTTCCTGATTGAAGGTTGTATTGACATCCCACGGGTAGAGTAAGAGGTCCCCGATGCCGACGCCGCTGGTGTTGACCTTGACCTCGAAGATGAAGGGCGAGATGACCTTGGGAAGGTCCCAGGTCAGAGTTTTAGCCTCCACGTGCTTCGTGATTGAACAGGATGCTGGATAGGGATATCGAGAAAGTAATGTATGGTAACCTTAAAACCTTCACGTTTTCACAGCTGCAGGCAAACATTATACTTTTACTTTACCCTATTCAGGCCGAGGAGAGGATTTTGAGCCAACATTCATGTCGCATAACGCCTGAACGGCTTACGATAGAGTCATTAACTTGGTGAAGCTTCCTGAAATTTACTTCACAACAATTTAATAATAATTAAGTTAGTTAATGATTTGTATGGTTGCCATGATAATGTGTTTCCAACGCTTGTTTGACAAAATTCGCTAATTTCGGTTTCAGCAATGTAGTTTCCAGGACTTCATGCAAAGACACATCTATTTTCTTACTTTCTTACATCATAAATTATTCTGATTTGATGATGTCATTGGTTAGATGGAAAACTAGGTTATTGTTCCTTGCGATTTACAAACGACCTTTTGCTTTACAAATGAATGTAAAGCCTCAAACCAGGGCCTCAAAAGATCCCCCCCACCCTCGTCCAAGGATGCCCCATGAAGCCCGGTCTGAATAGGGTTACTTAAATAACCATTAGACAAAGTAGGCATCGGGTGAAGTAGACGGAACCATTGCAATTTGCAAAGAGAGTGAAGATTCCTATTCACCCCATTAGTAAGTACACTTGAGATAATTCTATTTCTGTATTAGTCAAACGACATAACCGCTCTTTCAAATCAGTCACATTGCCGGTTATATCTAACTCCAGGATTTGTTAAAGCTACTCGATAAAGTATTACAATACAATGATTCTTTGGGAAAAGAAATATAAGTCCAAGATGGTGTTTCTAAAATGACTACGCGCTATTCTTAACCCTTAAGCTGTCAGATTTTCTAGGTTCCTAGGTTTCGACCGCTTCATGCACGCAAAGCTGTTTTCTTGGGGAATATCTGTTAGCTGGGGAATATCCTATCCCGGTTATATCCCGGTGCAGCACACATGGCATGTTTCTGTATCCCTGATAAAACCGGGACTGGCAGTTTTCAAGCATTGAAATATCTACCTTTAAATGTTTCTTTTCGACAGTGAATATGGATAAATCAAAAGTTCCATATTTCCAACACCTGCAAGTCCTATTTGAGGAATATATATGAACATTTCTTCTGGGTTAAAACCTACATGTGTTACAGCCCACAATCTCCACCCTCATGGCGATTTCACCAAACCAGGTCTGAGGCAGGAAACGCACATAACTGTGTTGTTTTGCACTTGGTAAAGGCACTTAACACGACCTTCCTTGGCGGTGGAATGACGCCCACCGAGGCTAATCTGTCTAAAAATGTGCCCAAAATACACTACGAATTTGGTGGCCGATGTGCCAACATTTGTAACATAACCAAGAATCGTACACAGGTTTTACTTCATACCTTGGCAGAAAAAATCCGGTTCAGTCCATGACCCATCTGCCCTGCATGTTCTGGTTATGACGTCACCGGAAATGACGTGATATCCCGGGGAACATGGGTAGGTGCAGTTCTCCCCCAGCAGATAAGGACAGACGCACACGGGCCCGGTAGTGTTGGCCTGGGTCGGCGGGTCAACACAAACTCCAAAAAATCCATCTGTGAAGAGAGAAACAGGCAAAAGCTAAAGGATGGAAATTTAAACAGACAAAAACAGAATCAAGAATTTTTACTAGTACTAGTAAGCATTTACGGTATTGAAAATAAATAAAGAGCATTCTTTACCTTGAGTACAGTTGAACATAAAGTCTCCAGGTACGCCTACAGTCCGGTAACCTACTCTACCGATGTCAGTAATAGGATGGCCATCTGTCCAACTCATGAAAGGTTCCACCTCTCCAGCCCTCCCCACACCAACACTTCCGCCTTTCGACCAGCAGATCCAGAACCTTCGGAACTCTTCAGCCGATGTGATGTCTACACATTCAGAAATACGGTAACAGATGCTAACAAAATACAAACAGCAGAGGTATGAATCACTATAATGTAATCGCCATAGAAAAACTGAATTACCTGTTGAACGATACACTTTCTTCGTCCTTCGTTCTGCTTCGCCCTCTATCAGTCTCAGTAGCTGGAAGTGCCCAGATGTGAATTTAATGCGATACCCGTCCTCATACAAAGGGTTGTGCCAGCCATGCTTAAGCTCCTGATTGAAAGTCGTATTGACATCCCACGGGTAGAGTAAGAGGTCCCCGATGCCGTCGCCACTGCCGTTGACCCTGACCTCGAAGATGAAGGGCGATATGACCTTGGGAAGGTCCCAGGTCAGAGTTTTAGCCTCCACGTGCTTCGTGATTGAACAGGATGCTGGATAGGGATATCGAGAAAGTAATGTATGATAACCTTAAAACCTTCACGTTTTAACAGCTGTAGGCAAACATTATATATACTTTAATTTTACCCTATTCAGGCCGGGGAGGGGATTTTGAGCCAACATTTATGTCGCATAACGCCTGAACGGCTTACGCTAGAGCCACAAAACTTGTGACGTTTCCTGAAATTTACTTGGCAACAATTTCATGATAATGAGGTAAGTTAATGATTTGTATGGTTGCCATGATAACGTGTTTCTAACGCATATTTTACGAAATTCGCTACCTTCGGTTTCAACAATGTAGTTTCCAGGATTTCATGCAAAAACTCATCTATTTTCTTACTTTCTTACATCGTAAATTATTCTGATTTGATGATGGCATCGGTTAGATGGAAAACTAGGTTATTGTTCCTTGCGATTTACAACGACCTTTTGCTTTACAAATGTAATGAATGTAAAGCCTCAAACCAGGGCCTCAAAAGATCCCCCCCCACCCTCGTCCAAGGATGCCCCATGAAGCCCGGTCTGAATAGGGTTACTTAAATAACCATTAGACAAAGTAGGCATCGGGTGAAGTAGACGGAACCATCGCAATTTGCAAAGAGAATGCAGTTTCCTATTCACCCCATTAGTAAGTACACTTGAGATAATTCTATTTCTGTATTAGTCAAACGACATAACCGCTCTTTCAAATCAGTCACATTGCCGGTTATATCTAACTCTAGGATTTGTTAAAGCTACTCGATAAATCATTACAATACAATGATTCTTTGGGAAAAGAAATATAAGTTCCAGATTGTGTTTCTAAAATGACTACGCGCTATTCTTAACCCTTAAGCTGCCAGATTTTCTAGGTTCCTAGGTTTCGACCGCTTCATGCACGCAAAGCTGTTTTCTTCCGGGGAATATCCTATCCCGGTTATATCCCGGTGCAGCACACATGGCATGTTTCTGTATCCCTGATAAAACCGGGACTGGCAGTTTTTAAGCATTGAAATATCTACCTTTAAATGTTTCTTTTCGACAGTGAATATGGATAAATCAAAAGTTCCATATTTCCAACACCTGCAAGTCCTATTTGAGGAATATATATGAACATTTCTTCTGGGTTAAAACCTACTTGTGTTACAGCCCACAATCTCCACCCTCATGGCGATTTCACCAAACCAGGTCTGAGGCAGGAAACGCACATAACGGGCATCAACTGGGTTGTTTTGCACTTGGTAAAGGCACTTTACACGACCTTCCTTGGCGGTGGAGTGACGCCCACCAAGGCTAATCTGTCTAGAAGTGCGCCCAAAATACACTACGAATTTGGTGGCCGATGTGCCAAGATTTGCAACCAAGAATCGTACACAGGTTTTACTTCATACCTTGGCAGAAAAGATCCGGCTCCGTCCATGACCCATCTGCCCTGCATGTTCTGTTTATGACGTCACCGGAAATGACGTGATATCCCGGGGAACACGGGTAGGTGCAGTTTTCCCCCAACAGATAAGGACAGTCGCACACGGGCCCGGTAGTGTTGGCTTGGGTCGGCGGGTCGACACACGCTCCTGGAAATCCAGCTGAAGAGATCCAGAGGTTTAAACAATCAACGCCGGTATGATAACATTTATGCAATGCATTGCAATGCAATACAATACAATACAATACAATACAATACAATACAATACAATACAATACAATACAATAAAAATACAATACACTTGCAGTCACCGCTTCGGAACTAGGTAGGGCTCTGCATTACTTACGCCAAACAAAATATGGTTGAGCGGTGAAACTGGAGAACCGGGTATTACGAACAATGCCTATGCTCCATGAGATTATACTAGATTTGACTAGTGAACGATTAAGGCATAAAGGAAGCTACAACTTTTCTTTACCTTGAGTACAGTTGAACTTAAAGTCTCCAGGTACATCCAAAGTCCCGTAACCTACTCTACCAATGTTAGTGACTGGCTGAGGATCTGTCCAGCTCATGAAGGGTTCCTCCTCTCCAGCCCTCCCCACACCGACACTTCCGCCTTTCGACCAGCAGATCCAGAACCTTCGGAACTCGTCAGCCGATGACATCTCTGCACATTCAGAAATGTGATAACAGATACGGGTCCGCCTTTTTACCGGAATACATCGGAATACACCGGAATACCCATAAAGGAGGGTGACATCTACCGGAATACACCATGCTTCGATGAGTCAACATCACAGGTTGCTGTATTTTGCCATAAGATAATATATCTATGGCCAAGGGAACAAGAAATCACTAGAAATTACTGATGGCGATCGACGATGGTACCCCGGCCAGTCGCCATGTTTGTTTTTCGCCATCAGTAATTTCCAGTGATTTATTGTTCCCTTGACCATAGATATATTATCTCATGGCAAAATACAGCAACCTGTGATGTTTACTCATCAAAGCATGGTGTATGTTGGTACATTTTGCCCTCCTTTATGGGTATTCCGATGTGTTCCGGTGAAAAGGCGGACCGACAAAATACAATTATTGGAAGTATAAATCATTTTAGCCTATTCGCTAAAGCAGACCATATTACCTGTTGAACGATATCGTGCAACGTTGTCCCGACCTTCGTCCTTTGCAGTTCTGGCGAGTTGAGACACCCCATCTTGCAGCTTTACGCGATACCCGTCCTCATTCAAAGGGTTGATCCTGTCGTAGTTGTCGTTCTGAGTCAAAGTTGTGTCGTCATCCCACGGATAGAGGTAGACGAGGCCGAACGCATCGAGAGCACTGGTGGTGTTGACCTTGACCTCGAAGATGAAGGGGGAGGAGTTGACCTTGGGAGGGTCCCATGTCAAAGTGTCAGCCTCCAAGTGCTTTGTGATTGAACAGGATGCTGGGTGCAAGGGAGACAATGGAGCTACTTACTTACAAATAGTCCCAAAACCTCGCTTTATACCAAAACTCTGAATAGATATGTTAATGAAGTGAAGAAAAATTCATATGGTTCAATAGAATAGTAAGTCAAGACAATTGCAAGGTTGTATGCTAATAAATAAATTAGCTCAGTGCGCTGTGCCAAGTGCCTAAAAGTTCTATTCGTTTACTTCAGTTTTGACGCCCTTGTTTAATCACAAACTAAAGGGAAAATGTTTCACAAAACCCCCAAGAGAGACAAATGTCGACAAAGTCTCGCTAACAATCATTCTCGAGGAAAAAATTATCAGGCCAGTTATGTTTGCCTCAAAGGCAATATTACTCATGTTTACGCACTGCGTTGAAATGATAATGAAATTTCTCATTTCATTTTTACGCCGAGAACGACAGTATCATTTGTGAACCTCTCATTTTGGACCAAAGGATCAGGATAATTTCGTGATTCTAGGAAAATATAAAACTTTGAATATGTGTCATAACAATTGCCAATATTAAACCGCCAAAACTTTGTACACCAATAATCTTGCGAAATATGTTTTACGAAAAGGCACAGCACTAACAAAGACTCAAGAGCTGATCAGCACGCATTTCATAGAAAAAATGCAGGATCACTTCTCCAAAGAGCTGAGTTCAAATACCATCTTACCTTGACATTTTTAGAGCTTCTATCATAGTCCAAAATATGGCTTACTTTTATGAAAGAACGTATCATACAGACATAATATAGGGTAACCTTTAAAAAAAAGTTGAATTAAATAACTACCGTATACTTTCTCGTGTATCTTAAATAAGGCTGAAAATCCTATATTTCATCAAATTTCAAAAGATTACCAAGTAAAAGCTAGATGAAACAAGAGTTCCACGACCTCATATCTCCATGAACAATTCTATTCATGCAAATGACTTACACATTTGCATAATATATGCTTGGTCATAAACACCTTTATCTAACTTACACATGTTGCAATATTGACAGTCCTATAATTTTCCAACTAGATGAATAGACCTCTTTCCAGTTACGGCGGCCATTTTGAATTCCCTGGGGTCAGCTGGGGGTCATGCACCAAAGTGAGGCTTAGGTTGGGAAACACCGGCCAGGATGGGAAACACCAGTATGATATAGCATAGGTATTCCATCCTGGGTGGTACATTTTGCGCCTCTAATGTGAAATGCTGTGGTACATGCACCTGGCATGTGTAGAAAATATTGTTGTGGACATTTGGACTTGATTTTAGCTAAATTCTAATTTATTTTTTCATACTTTTTGACAAGTGAGTTCAGAACATTTAGTGTCAGTGCTTATACCCCCCATTTGTACTTTGCATAGCGTGTGAAATCGCACAAAACATGCACCGAAATCAGGTTGTTTTCCTTTTGAATTGGGAAGAAATCAAAGTTTGTTGGCTGTTCTAACTGTTCAGTCTCAGCAATCACCAACAATAACAATGACCAGCATATGCGTGCTAATTGTTAGGCATAAACACCTGGTGTGTGGGTCGATCGACCTTGCACGTGCACCAGGCCTTCATACAGTGGTAGAATTAAGATTTTCGCCATGCCAATCTCAGAAATGCAGAAATTGTCAATTTAGCAGGAAAAATAATCTGCTAAATTTCAGCCAACAATAATCTGGACTCAACTTTTTGTGTACTTTTATGTCGCTATAACTAAATATCATCGGGGCAAACTGACATACTGGTAAGCAAGGGGCGCACCCAGTACGGATACGTACCTTGCCTTCCCCTCTGAGTTCTTAGTTTGCAGAATGGATCTTGGCATCCAGACATTGTCCGAAAATGTATTTCTACAAATATCATCATCATCATCATCATCATCATCATCATCATCGGTCGACCCCGGGGGGGACAGGGCAGGTCCATGTACAACTTCCGACCACACCAGTCTATCTGCCATGGCCGCACTAAGGTCTTCCATGTAAATTGAGGTGTCTCTAGATAGAGCTCCCGGGAAAGTCAGCAAATAACTTACTACCCGCAAAGATGCCAGCTGGGTATTTTAATGTTTTCTAGGGTCTAATCCTACTAGTGATCAGCTATTACAGCATACCTTCACCTATGCAAAGTAAAAATGGATATACAATATCAATGCAAACACTGATATGCATTTCTGAGATTGGCATGGCAAAAATCTTAATTCTATATGTATACCACTGTATGAAGGCCTGGTGCACTTGCAAGCTGGATCGACCCACACACCAGGTGTTTATGCCTAACAATAACATGCATATGCTGGTTTGAGATTAAAATATATTTTCACTTAAACCTTGCTTAAAGCAAATTATGGTTTAAGATCTTTGTCTACTAGATAGAAATTTAACAGTATGTAACGGTTATGGGGGCAAAGTGTTATAAACAAAGAACGGGCTAGAGTGAAAAATATTATAGAAACCACTACTACACTGCCGCCCCAACAGGCAAAAATGATAAAATTTCGAAGACACTGAACGTTTAGAACAGCCAACAAACTTTGATTTCTTCCCAATTCAAAAGGAAATCAATTTTTGTGGGATTTCACGCGGTCCAATCTATGCAAAGTACAAATGGGGGGTATAAGCACTGACACTAAATGTTCTGAACTCACTCATCAAAAAGTATGAAAAATGAATTGGAATTTAGCTAAAATCAAGTCCAAATATCCACAACAATATTTTCTACACATGCCAGGTGCATGTACCACTGCATTTCACATTAGAGGCGCAAAATGTACCACCCAGGATGGAATACCTATGCTATATCATACTGGTGTTTCCCATCCTGGCCGGTGTTTCCCAACCTAAGCCTCACTTTGGTGCATGACCCCCAGCTGACCCCAGGGAATTCAAAATGGCCGCCGTAACTGGAAAGAGGTCTATTATGGTGTTTTTTGCATTAATTATGCAAATTAGGACTTTATTTGTATAATTGGTATCTGTTGATGCTCCACTTTCCATAAACTACATATGTTACATGTATTTGAGTCTGATAATGGAAAACACTGCTAATATAGATTTTCCTCATTAGCTATGTGAATCAAGTCCTAATTAGCATGATTTGCACTACATTGTGTTTATCTCTATCTAAGCTACTTGCATACTAAATATCATAGAAATCCTTTGTTCCTTTGTTCGGTTATTCTCCTCAGAAAATTTTCACAAAAACGCCCCTGCAGTTCCAGAGGAAGCTGCTAGGGGCCCAAACCTACACCACTTCTTTATTACATCACAAGCTATCTGCAACCCAAAAATCAAGACCACAGCACGTCCAGGTCAAAAGATACAAAATTGAAGTTCTGCTGCAGTACCAACGTCACATACCAGGGGCCCAAAATCGACCTTGAATTTCGGCTTCACAACACCCGCCTATATACCAAATATCATTGTAATCCATTTGGAGGCTCTTGAGTTATGCTGACTGGAGTGGTGCGGAAACACAAACAGACGGACAGACAGACAGACACACCCAAAACTATGTCTCCATTTTTCATGGAGATAATAACTTTCGTGTTTTGAAGGATTCGGCAAATATTCTAACAACCTTACATATCATAGTAAGCTAACCATTAAAAAAATAGGTATCGGGTAGTTGAAACCACCCCTTATCCAACACGAGTAGTACGTATGATGATGCCACTAATCGTGCAATCGACACCTGTGCTTGGACAATATTGCTCCGAATTCTACTAGATTTTCAATGCCTTTTAATTTGCTATATCTGACCTCTCAATTTGCAAGCTGCATTCGATTGTTGATTTTGAATTGATATATTCTTTATTCCCAATGTTTTCTTGATACACAGTAATATTCAAATATTTCAATGAATTATCATGTTGTTGTTTTTGCTGTCCAATAAATAGTAATGCCCGAGCTCCAATTCAGCCAATGGGCTGCCATTGTTCGCGACATGTGTGAGTTACTCAATAAACCTTTACTACTAATAGTACGACACGAGAATATTTTTTTACACTTTTCTGTCGGTAAAGCGACAAATAGTTTAATATAATTCTTATAGTTTATCTGTGATGCTCAGTCTAAAACTGTTTGGAGAACACTTGTAATATTTCGCGCTTGGTGAAACAATTTCTATGAAGAGCTCGACCCCTGGTGTTTTCTCAAGGACGGCCTGTCGAGCCCAATTACTTTGTACACAAGTCACGGAAATGTATCGAACACACCCTAAGTATAAACTGGGAGTAGTAGTGGACAACCTCATGCCAACCGTACACACTCACGCCATATCTTAAGAAAACACGCTGTAGCCGCATGTTCCTGTTTAGAACTTTTTTTCGAGCCCCCGCCCAAAGTATAAACTGTTTGGAGAACACGTTGAATATTACGCACAGTAAAACAGTTTCTATGATAGGCAAATCGTCTTATCATGCCTACCGTCTAAGCTTGTTGTAGTAACTAGGTGATGTGCACGTACCCTACCAACTGGATTTGGGGTTAAATAGAGTGTTTGGGGGTCCTTACCCATTTTACCTGGACCAAAGGAATAAAAAGGGGTTAAAACTAATAAAAGAGTGACTTTTCTTTCCCTTTTCGCCCCCGCCCCAAAAAAGGTTTGGATTGGAGCACACCCAGGATTGAGTATCGTTTTACAAGATGGAGGATCATACGCATATTACAGGCATTTGTAGTTTTGGGTTTTTACTCATATGTTAGATATCAATTAAATACTGGAACTCCCAGGTTCTGAATATAAGGGTGTGACGTGGATGTAAGTCAGAGGATGCGGGTTTACACACACGTTTTTGAGTCGCAAGGAAAAAAAACCTGGACCACTTAAGTAGCATTTTCTAGTAGGAAAACTTGACTACATGTATATCAGCCCAGGGCTCCTCACACACATTAAGGCGTCGACTCCGAAAACATGTGCGTACATCGGGCCAACTCAGACAATGATAGATCCCACCTTTCACGCCTGCTGCACTGATAAGAATGATGCAGGTGATCATGAGGACAAAACCATGTGGTGGAGCCATCCTACTAGCGGGCGTGTCGCTCAGAGTCGACGGGAGAAGACGCGAGGGTGGCCGTAGGATTTACGTCTCTGCTACGGTGATTTTCAATCCGTGCTCTCCGTGCTTTGCTTTCGATATGTAAAGCTCTCACAACTATAGGTACCACTACGGATCAATGGCACAAGGGTCTACATCCTCGTCGCTTTTTTTTTTCTCACTCCTGTATCAAATGATGGTGGAAACGCCCAGTGATGTCATGATGAAAAATGGGGCGAGACCAACAACAATAAGAGGAGGTACATACCCAAACATTGTATGATGTATAACGGTTCCACTGTAATTTTAAACAGTGTGCAACATTTCATTTTCAACATTGAAAGCGATTTGCGATTTTATGGAGTTAATTTAACATCGCATGTATTTTAACATCGGGTGCATTTTTTGCCATTCTCTACCTTTTACCTGCAGGTGTTTTAAAGGTCGCAACGTGACGCACTGTGTCCTTGTCCCTTTTTATGGGTTATACATTATTATGGTAAAACCGAGGGAAGAGTTAGACCCTGTGCTCTCATGTAGAACTAAGAAATGAGAAAACCCATTATGTCGCACCAAAAAGCGTCAGCCCTCTAGATAGTACATGGTTATACTATTGCACTAAGTCATGTAGTCTGTGGATAGTTTCATCAGGTTGGTGCAATGGTGAGAAAGTAGATAAGTTCTTTAAACATGGCAAGGTGGTAAGCAAACAGTTCATGAATTCAGTTATCTTCCTTATGGCGATACTGACTGGTTCTGCTGACTGACCGGTTCTACGCAATTTGAATGAAATTCGGTCCCAAACGTGACAGACTTTTTATGAAAAGCTCGACCCCTGGTGTTTTCTCAGGGACAGCCTGTCGAGCCCAAATACTTTGTAATCCAGTCATGGAAATGTGTCGAACACACCCAAGGTATAGATTGTTTGGAAAACACGTTGGACAATATGTACAGTAAAACAGTCTCTATGAGAAGTTAGGCAAATCGTCTTATCATGCCTACCATGCAACACTTCATTTTGTACCTTGAAACCAAGTTGCGATTTTATGGAGTTAATTTAACATCGGGTGCATTGTAACATCGGGTGTATTTTTTGTCATTCTCTACCTTTTACCTGCAGGCGTTTTGAAGGTTACAGCGTGACGCACTATGTCCTTGTCCCTTTTTATGGGTTATATATTATTATGGTAAAACCGAGGGAAGAGTTATGAGATCCTGTGCTCTCATGTAGAACTAAGAAATGAGAAAACCCATTATGTCGCACCAAAAAGCGTCAGCCCTCAAGATAGTACATGTTTATACTATTGCACTAAGTCATGTAGTCTGAGGATAGTTTCATCCGTTGGTGCAATGGTGCGAAAGTAGATAAGTTCTTTAAACATGACTGGTGGAATTAGCGTCCCCTTAGCCTGGACCAACAAACTGTACAACTCATTCCACCACTATACCATCCGTCTGTACAACAGACAATTGCAGACTGCGTCGTAGTTTATGTTTTGTTATATTGTGTACATAGCTATGTTGTGTAAGATCAACGTAATTCAGAAGTGCATGTATCTGTATGAGTTATATGTACTTCTGTGAGGTTGGTGTAAACAAATAAAGATCTGAGAAGATTTTAGAAGAAACATGGCAAGGTGATCAGCAAACATTTCAGTGATCTTCCTTATGGCAATACTGACTGGTTCTTCTGACTGACCGGTTCTACGCAATTTGACTGAAATGCGGTCCCAAACGTGACTGTGTTTATATCCCACCATCACGGTTCATGGCTGGAGCAGATTTTTCTATCCAAACAGCTTCTTTAATCCAACGAGTGCATCTGATAGCCAGGGGGCAGGGTAAGCAGACATTTCAGTGATCTTCATTATGGCAATACTGACTAGTACTACTTCGCAATTTGAATAGAATGCGGTCCCAAACGTGACTGAGTTTATACACCCACCATAACGGTTCATACGTCGATGAAGATTAGACATCCAGGTAATAAGATACGCCAAAAATGCAATTACTCAAACAACTGGATATGATTTTGGAAACGGTCAGACGTTTCAAGTAGCATCCACTACTTTTCGTCAGTGACTGTGAGCAAGATCAGTTGAACAGCAGGTTTATAACCACGAACTATGAATTGATATGCAAATAAGGAGAAGACAAATTTTTAGACAGTCCAATGGAAAGCAAATTAGACAACTCAAGACAAGGTTGAAGTAAAAGGGCAATTCTTCCAACAACTGCACGGCTGTGCTATGGGTTCACCAGTTTCGCCCATCGTGGTAAACCTGTACATGGAGAAATTTGAGAACAAAGCCCTCAGTACTTTCAAGGACACTCCCCCGGCCAACTGGTTCCGTTATGTAGATGACACTTGGTGCAGACTAAAGAAGAGAGTAGCTGATGATTTCTTTGAACATATCAACCAGATAGATGAGAACATCAAGTTCACACAGGAGTCGAGTCATGATAATATGCTCCCTTTCCTAGACACCAAAACCATCATAGAGAAGGATGGTCGCCTCCAGTTCGAAGTATACAGGAAGCCGACCCATACCGATCAGTATCTGGCCTTTGATTCTCACCACCCTTTGGAACACAAACTGGCAGTTATAAAAACTCTCTTTCATCGGGCAGACAACATCATCACCTCAGACACGGCCAAAACAGACGAACATAGACACCTCCGAGGTGCCCTGAGCAAATGTGGCTACCAAAGATGGACTTTCAACAAAGCCCTCAAACCGTCTGACCAGTCCAAGAAAACGCCTAAGTGTACACCGTTGACCAACAGAAACAAGGCCAACATCACTATTCCATATGTACAAGGAGTGTCCGAAAAACTCCGACGGATCTTCCAAAACTTCAACATTGCCACCAACTTCAAACCTCAATCAACTCTCAGACAAAGACTGGTACATCCTAAAGACCGACCCCGCAAAGGCAGCAAGGCCGATGTCATCTACAGACTGACTCAAATGTGAAGAACCCAACTGCAACAACACTTATTATTATATATATTATATCGGAGAGACCAGCCGATCACTTAATGAAAGGTACAAAGAACATTGCGCTAACCGCTACTCCTCGGCCATTTTCCACCACCTAAAACACAACCAGGGGCACTCGTTCAATCTCGAATCCACTGATATCCTTGACCGTGAACCCCGCTGGTTCGAACGTGGAGTAAAGGAGGCAATATATGAGAGGATATACAATCCAACCCTCAACAGGAAAGGAGGGCTTAGGGTGGAACTGTTTGGCACTTGGGACATAGCCTTGGGGGCAAACCAGCTTTAGCTCCTATATCAAAACAATGGGAGCTATTGTCCCCTTTTACTTCAACCTTGTCTTGAGTTGTCTAATTTGCTTTCCATTGGACTGTCTAAAAATTTGTCTTCTCCTTATTTGCATATCAATTCATAGTTCGTGGTTATAAACCTGCTGTTCAACTGATCTTGCTCACAGTCACTGACGAAAAGTAGTGGATGCTACTTGAAACGTCTGACCGTTTCCAAAATCATATCCAGTTGTTTGAGTAATTGCTTTTTTGGCATAACGGTTCATGGCTGGGGCAGATTTTTCTATCCACATGTAGATAGCATCTTAAATCCAACGAGTACATCTAATAGACAGAAAGCACAACAAATGCACTCGTTAAATCTCAAGAGCTTTCAAATAAAACCCACTGGCAGACATCGCTGTTCAAGCAAGGCTTCCTGGGTCACTGACCTCAGTTTTCAACAGATATGCTTCAGTCCAAGAAAATGTCAGCCTGTTCTAAAAGCAGCAACTTAACGACACAAATATGGAACAATAGTAGCACAAACTGCACTGAAACCATTCTGTTGTTTTTTTCTCTGACATTGTGAAAAAAACTGCAGCAAAAGCGTCATTGGGTATGCCTTTCCCTGTTTACAGTTTGGGCGTGTCTCAGTTGACAGGTTATTGACCTAGTAGTTTTCCACAACGAACTCGAATGATGGTAGGCTAATGTGACGTTCTAAAACATTCGTTTGATAATAGAAACTTTAACGAAGAAAACGGAAAATATCAGAAAATAGTCGCCAGAAAGAAGTCATCAGAAAGAAGAAAATAAAATACGGAGCGTCTTCAAATTTCTCTGCAAGCGCCGCCACGTTTATTTACCTTTGAATATTTCATGAGCCAGTCTGCGTAGTACTATATACAGTATGCGCCCGTGTCATAAAATCCTCTGAATAAATATAAGAATGTGACTCGAGAAAAATTCCCCTGAAAGAGCAACAACTGCCACACATATACGGACCTTTACAGTTATATGAATGATGAAGCCTTGTTTTATTAAGTAAGCGTAAACGTAAACGTGAAAGCAAAATATGTAAGCTTCAGCCCTGTATTTATTTCCACCTGACTGAGCAGCCATTTCTGTGTCTGCCTCCACCAAAACAACCCAGTTTTAGCCAACGCCCAGACAGAAGCAGGGTAATTATGGCTGGACGATAGAACCATGATTGCAGACAAGATATTTGAAAAGTACCCCCGTAAGATTTATAATTAATTTCTATGTTAAAAAATAGTTTTGTAGCAGAAGCATATATTCTTTTACGATGATAACCATTGTTGTACTGAACTTTTTGCTAGTAATGTAAAACTTTAGCTCCCTCCAAATTTGTTCATGGGTTCGTCCACCTTTGACTGACGTCAGAGTTTGTCAGGGCGTTGTTCAGAAACGAGCCTTAACAATAGAATTGAGGAGGAGCGCAGATAGACACGTCTGATATTCCGTTGATCCGCATTGTGGGATGTTTCACTTAACATTTCTGGATCTAACATCTAGATTTTGATTTCAAAAAACGTAAAAAGCTCTTTAACCGGGCGAGAGACATCGACCGTGCGGGTCCTTTCACGTCTGCTCCCGTAGACTCGGAAGAACACGCCCGTGAGAAGGATGGCTTCACGGCAAGGTGTTTTCGTTAGGCTCACCTGTTGCATCATTCTTATCTTTGCAGTACGCGTGAAAGGTAGGCTCTGCCGTTATCATTCAAAGAATAGTGTTATCAAAATGAGACAATTTGGGTGTCCCAACAACAATGACAGTTCAGTCGATACCATTATATTTCGCAGGGTCTGTGGTTTTCACAAAACGATTCCCTTGAATAATTTCATGATTTATCTACCGAAGGAATTAGTACCTAGATATTGAACGTTTTTCAGGTCTATTGTTTTTAAATTTGTTTTCCACATCGCACATGCAGAATACAAAGAAGTTGGTGTTTTGCACCAACATTTCTATCTGACATGTGTTGTTATACTTTGGGTGTGTACGACACAGACCCATGACTGCTGAAGAAAATAATTGGGTTCGACAGGCTCTCCTCGAGAAGAGACTAGGGGTCGAGCTTCCCATAGAACTACTTTTGCATCACAAAATATTCAACGTGTTCTTAAAAAAGTTTTAGATTAACTTATAACTATAGACCAACAGTAAGACCTATCCGTGGTCGTACCATATTGTCTCCTTTGCCGACATAAACAAAACTCCATCTACTTTCGTGGCGTACGATAAGTAGTATATAAGGCCCCTTGGGGACATTCTTTGCGGGTGTGCCTCACCCAGAGATGTTGCACATGACTGAGTGCTCTTGGTAAAGCCCCTGTCACACTTGTGCGTATATACAAGACCGCATGAGTCTCGAGCTCGTATTAACATGGTTTGGGTTAAGCTTAAGTTTTAAGCCGAAGAAGTAATTTCTTTGGTTTAATAACTTAACTGCTCAACGGTGGGTCAAAGTAGAAAATAATTTCCTCCTCGCAAAAGAATGTTACTGCGGAACTCATGCGCACTTAAATATACGCACACGTTTGACAGGGCCCCTATTCCGCTACACGGCGCTCTCACTGCAACCTGAATAGGATTCGTGCAATCCTTGATTTTATAATTTAGATATCATGCAAAATGTGAAATGTGAACTTATGACTGTAAAGACAACAAAACACAAAACGCGTTAACAGATTTATAGAACTTTTTGCCGCACGAGATATTCAACGTGTTCTTAAACAGTTTTAGATTAACCTAGAAATTAAGACCAACAGTAAGACTCGTCCGCCTTCCCCTGTGTCATATTGTCTCTTTCGACGACGTGAACTTAAGAAAACCCCGTCTACTACATGCAGGCGATAATGCGCCGTGAGGCCATTATTTGTCGGTTGGGTGTGCCTCAACCAGACATTTATGTTGTGCATGACTCTGGTAAGGAACATAAAGACATGCTGTTTGATAGTTGGGCGTGCCTCTACATGTAGGACATGAACCTGTTCAGGTCTGTCGGGCCAGAACAATAGAAATGTCATATTGATGATGTAAAACATCATGCATCTGACAATGATGCAGTTCTCGGCGTGAGACGAGGCAGCAACGGCAAAAACTTTTATCGTTGATATGAGATGAGAAAATTCGTTATTGTATCGACGGCGCACTGCATTAACATTCAACACGATGATGCAAAATCTAACTCATCTTAATTTTCTTTTCCTCAGAACTATTGTATTGTTAGACGTCATTTAAACAAAATAAGACTGTTTCTCTATATATCCAGCATTCTGTTCAATCACGAAGCACGTAGAGGGTGAAACACTGACCTGGGACCTTCCCAAGGTCAATTCCTCGCCCTTTGTCTTCGAGGTCAAGGTCAACACCAGCGGCAGTGGGTACGGCCTTATCTACCTCTACCGGTGGGATGACGACATCACGACACCGAAGAACCAGGACGGGTATCGCGTTAAGCTCACATCTGGACAGTCCCAAATAGCAAGAGCTACAAAGGACGAAGGCCGAGACAACGTTGCAAGTTATTATTCAACAGGTAATTCTATTTGCTATGACAATTTCATTAGAATCATACGTCTGCTGTTGGTATTTTGATAGCATTTTTTTACAACATTCCTAAATTTATAGAGATCACATCGGCTGAAGAGTTCCGAAGGTTCTGGATCTGCTGGTCGAAAGGCGGAAGTGTTGGTGTGGGCAGGGCTGGAGAGGAGGAACCCTTCATGAGTTGGACAGATCGTCAGCCAGTCACTGACATCGGCAAAATTGGTTACCGGACTTGGGGCGTTCCTGGGGACTTCAAATTCAACTGTACTCAAGGTAAAGAAAATTCCTTTTGACCATAAGGTCCCACTCGCACCCAAAGATATTGTAATCGCATAGAATCTTGCAAGCATAGGCAACTCCTCAAGGCGAACTCTCAAATACATGCATTGTCACGTTTATCTAGGACTAGATACGTCGATGTACCAATAAGGTGCACAAAATTAGACGTTTCGGTAAAAACTACCAATGAAGCTTTATTCAATTTCTAAACCGTACCAACGATTTTCTAGTGTCAACGTTTGTAGCTTTACATAAGCATAATTAAAAGTGAATTTATTTTCATCAGTTTAGCAGTTTTAACAATGTTCATTTTATTTGAACAAGACAAGTGTGGACAAGTTATATCTAGTTCTTTGGGACATGAACTGATTCTAAAAGTCATTATGTAGAATTTAATGAAAGAATGATATTGTTTATGGCTAAATGATCTCCTGTGGCTGTAAGAAAAAAATCTGTATTGTATAAAAAGGAACTCATCATGCAGTTTATCCCGTTTGAACTTCTACGTCTCTTTAGATGGATTTCCAGGAGTGTGCCTTGACCCGCCGACCCAGGCCAACACTACCGGGCCCGTGTGCGACTGTCCTTATCTGCTGGGGGAGAACTGCACCTACCCATGTTCCCCGGGATATCACGTCATTTCCGGTGACGTCATAACCAGAACATGCGCAGCAGATGGGTCATGGACTGACCAGCATCTATTTTGCGAAGGTACGAGATAGATACGCCTTTATAAAAGCAAATTCGAAAGCATTAGATGTGGATGAAATGTTTTGCTTCATCTATTGTTAAGTCATAGGTCAGCTGTTTATGATATTAGTCCGTCCAAGATGAAATGTGCATATGGGTATCTATCTATTTCATTTATTCATTGATGCATGCGTGTATCTGATAATTTTCCTTATAGCAAGTCGACCAGTTCATCGGATTTTAATTTGAAGGTCGTCACCTCAGTCTTCACTGTACAAGACAATGAGAAAATGTGAGTAAGCAAATTTTAAGAAACTAAGTAAAGCAACCATCCTCAATTGATCTCATTTTCTCCTGATTTTAGACATTGACGAGTGTTCCACTCTGAACGGCGGCTGTAGCCAGACCTGCACCAACAGTGTTGGAAGTTACAACTGTTTCTGTACTGAAGGGTTCGTACTGGACGGAGACGGACATAACTGCACTGGTAGGGCACTTGTTGCCTTACTTCTGTTTCGGTGTCAGTACTGGGCACCTTGATTGAAGAGAGAAGGGGAATCCAATTGCACTCTTAAATCTTATCTAATGTTCGATAGATAAATGAGGCTTATCTTAAGATACTTTTGAATTTTGTTTTACCCCAGTAAACACACATACATACATACATACATACATACATACAGAACCAAACACACATATGCACACACACATAAATACATACATACATACATACAGAACCAAACACACATATGCACACATACATACATACATACATAGATACATACATACATACATACATACATACATACATACATACATACATACATACATACAACCAGACTGGACATATAAAAAGACATTGCCATGGCGACGGTGGTTGCTGTTGTTTTGATTTTAAGTGTACCCTGCTTACGACACTGACAGGTGGTGCTGTTCATACGAGATTTCTAACGAAAAGGGCTGATGATTACCTATTCTGCAGGAAAAATACACACAAAACACACACACACAGACAACAACAGCACAACTGCATTCTACCATACCCCGCCACCAGAACAAACATAGATTTCATCACAGCCTGACACCCAAAAATAGCCCACTGATTGGGTTCCCACCATAAGGTTTTTAGATCTTCGCCTTATTTGAATTGTCGGCAAAAGCACGGAATCAAGCACACACATGCACACATACATATATGTATATATGCATACACACATAAAAAATAAACACACACATCCTCACATCCACAATTAGGTTGTCCACCAGCCTTGACTTACAAGCTAATCCGTACGTGACAAACAAAAGTAAAAAAATAACACTTTAGACACCCTTGTTGCTGTCCATGTTATTGTATCATTTCTTCTCGGTGTGCCAATCTAGCGTCCTGTTCGATCAAGAGGCGCACAGATGGAAGTGCACGTTTGATAAGGGATCTCCCCAAGGTCACCTCGTCGCCTTTTATCTTTGAGGTCAAGGTCAACACAAGCGGGGCCACGGTCATTATCCGTCTCGACACGCCGGAAAATAATGGATATCGCATGGAGATTAAATCCGGACGGTCTAGTGCCGGGAGAGTCGGCAGGAGCCGATATGGCGTTGCAAGGGTGGACACCACAGGTAACGAACGTTGCCATGGCAACTAGAAACTGATAGACACCCCAGATCTCGTTTAGATTCATTTCAAGTCTCAACATCATTATATTGGTTTCTCGCAGCTCAAAAACACAAACCGAATTAAAACCAATTTACAAGGTCTTAAAAGAGGTACGGCCTGTTAAAACCATCTATAAAGTTGCAGCTTTAAAATTAGAGATACAGATAACAAACATCATTTTTCGGGCGATGAATGTAATCATAATCAGATCTAAAAGCAGATCTAACGGTTGCAAAGACCATATCAAACTAGTATCTGTCAGTTTGATAATGATACAATCATATCTCGATATCGGATAATGAACTCCCGTGCCACTTCTCCGGTGTCCCAACGGTCAAAGCATATACTAACTTTAGGAGATTGTCCATGCTTTCGAAATAACAAAAAAATACTCTGAGCAGTGGAGGATGGAAAGGGTCGAAGGAAAGGAGTCAAGAATATCCGAGCATACTACGTCATGATGATGATCAGACTTCTGTCGATGATGTGCTTAGGTGTGTAGGTATCAATTTGAATCTAAGGTAAGGAACCCGGCTTTGACATCTTTATCTTGCTGTTTCTTCTTATTGTGTAGACACGACGTCGGCTGACGAGTTCCGAAGGTTCTGGATCTGCTGGTCGAAAGGCGGAAGTTTTGGTGTGGGCAGGGCTGGAGAGGTGGAACCCTTCATGAGTTGGACAGATCCTCAGCCATTCATTGGTGACATCAGTCGTACCGGCTACGATACCGCCAAAAATACCGTGGGAGACTTTATGTTCAACTGTACACAAGGTGAAGCTTGTACTTTGCAGATAGTACAGTGTTATCATCTTCTTACGACGTAACGACCAAAGGTAGCCTCTATCAGGCTCCGGACGTGACTGGAAAGAGTAAAAATGGGAAACGTGACAAACTGCATCTATCGGCTGGCCAACTATTCTGATATGTTATATGTCTAGTTGGCCGATTACTACCCTTTCCAGCCACGTCTGGAGCCTGGTAGAGCCTAGACCAATGGTACGTACTTTGTAGACTACTATGAGGGAATTTTCCGTCTCTTCAGCTGGATTCCCGGGAGTTTGTGTTGACCCGCCGACCCAAGCCAACACTACCGGGCCAGTGTGTGACTGTCCTTATCTGCTGGGGGAGAACTGCACCTATCCGTGTTCCCCGGGATATCACGTCATTTCCGGTGACGTCGTAAACAGAACATGCAGGGCAAATGGGTCATGGACTGAACCGGATCTTCTCTGTCAAGGTATAAAGCACAACGCTTTTAAAAAAGCAACTTTTTAAGAATCAGTTGCGGATGTAATGACACTTTGCTTCAGACATTTAGAACCTTTCGGTCAAACCTTGAAATCAGTTGTTGCTCACAATCTTTGAGAAAGCAACTTTTAAAGCATCAGCTGATGGAATGGTGCTTTACTTTAGCTACTGTACATCCTTCAGTCATGGCGGGGATAGCTGTGCTAGTGCATATGTATACCTGACAGCGTTCCTCAGAACAAACAAAAAACTAACAATACGTAAACCACTTGTCTCCTCATTTTTTCTGTTAATACTGTACAATGAGAGGTGATGAGAAAATGTGAGTGAAACCTGTTTGCTATTCATCAGTCGGAAGATATCCAACTTTCCTAAACTCAAATAACACATCAGGAACACACTGAACGCAAAACACTTTGACTTAAATGTCAAACGCCAGGGCACTTACATGCACATGGTTCTCACAGAGCTTTCAACAACAACAAAATCAACTACAACAACAGCTCGGCAAACTGCAACGCCTACTACATCTCCTGCTCCATCAAACAGCTGGTTCCCGACCCCACAACAGACCACCACAGCTCGTATGATGGACACTTCCACCGTGTTCACTACAGATGTGATGCCTACAACCTCAACAACAACCGTTAAGACGACAACGCCTTTCGTCTTCGGAGGTAAACAAAAGACGAAAAAGTTTAGTTCAATTGTGCGGGTAGTGAATGTCGAAAAGGAAAATCTTTTGTATATAATATGTTTGTTGATGTGGATAAAAAAATTCCTCTCCAAGCTGAGTTTGGACACGAAAATATTGATGCTGCAGCTACTAAAAATAACCTTTCTTTGTGTTACAAAGCGTCTAATTTTGCCAATATTCTGATATGTGTTTCAGTCAAACATCTTTCTATCAGGCCGCCAGTCAAATAATGTCTTACTTTTCAACACAGATGTTGACTCAGAATCATCTGATTATTTGGATGATGAAGCTACCAGCACGTCGCCCATGACCACCCTCCCCACCCTGCCGCCCAGTACAGCTGAGCCTACACCTCCGCCTCCTGTTGTCATCACCACTCAAGAATCGTCAACCCACGCGCCCTTTCTAATAGAGGTACTACAGATCCTGAGTTCATAAAGTCAGACTTGTTATTGATTATTTTAGCTTTTTTATACACGCTCGTTTTCAAATAGAAACCAAATGATATTATCATTATTTTTTAAATACGATGTTAATGTTAAAAGTGGCGCAATAATTCCTTAAACTGCAGGAGGACATTCCTGTTCTTATCAAGACTCTTCGTGAAAAGGTGAACGGCTTCAGCGGTTCTCAGGATAATCGCAAAGAACTTCTGAAAGGTAATTTTTCTTATACAATCCTTTGTTTGTGACGGTAACAACTTATTAATAGGACTTTGCAGTTAGATCTAGAGATAATTGAAACAAATGTTTTGTTGTCTAGCATATGATGCGATGCATAAACTATAATCAGTCTGCAGATGCAACTAACGCAGCAATTGACAAGCAAACAAAGAAAAAAACAGAGTATGTCGACTTATCTGTTTCCTACCCAATATAAAGGTAAAGGAAAAGACTAAGGTGAATCACATTCCTAACGATCAAGTTATATCATTAGAATTTGACTGCGTTACCATCAGTCACTACATGAATCTATACATGCATCTTACTGACCGCATGCTCCATACCAAACATACAGAGGTGACTGACGCGTCATCCTCGGTACTACGAGCTCAGAGCAGTAGCAGGGAGGCGGTTGCCATGGAGACGATCATTGACCTTTCCTCCGGTGTCACAGATGGGTTGGAGAAGCTGATAGACGTCCAGTCTACCGACAGGTCACCGATTGAGCAGCTGATTCAGAAGAAAAAGGAACAAGAACGTCTAGAATCTCGGGTAGGTGTCTGTCTCTCCTATCTACTAGTATGGATCAGCTTGTAGGTCTATTCTCCAGGAACCGTATCTTTTGCTAACTTCTGCCACCCCCAGCCACTGACAGAAGTTAAGATAACGTCACTCCTAACTTCAGACAACATCAGATTTCTAACTGCTGCCAAGTTTTGCCAACTTCTGCCACCCCCAGCCACTGGCAGACGTTAAGATGACGTCACTCCAAACCTCGAACAACATCGGATTTTGTCAGATGGCTTAGATATGACAACCTTCTGCAAACTTTTGCTTTTTTACCCTGATACTGGATATAATTGGAATTATATCTTCATTATCAGTAGGAGAGACTGTCAGGATGGTAATATATAGGACTAGATCAGCAAGCCATTAACGAATAAAATATAGAGAGGTTTAAGACGACCTAATGATCTATCAAAATTCATTTTGCTGAGAAAACCTGTCCCACCATACAGGTGATAGGTGAAACGAGAGATCTGCTGGAACTGCTGGATGCGGCAGCAGACAAACTGTTGGAAGAGACACCACCGGAAGGAGAAGTGACGCACATCCGGTCTGACGGCGTGCTCACGGCCGTGAAGAAGAGCATCCCTGATGTCGGCATCGTTCCTATCAGTCAGGATGTCGGCTCTATCGTGTTCACAAAGGAGGACAACCTTCCTGAGGATTCCACTATGAAGGTAAGAATAGAGTCATGTCTAAAACTGGACAGTTCTGTATCATTGTACATCTCCCAACATTTAACCCCGCTGATACTTTGATATAGCAATTTTGGCCAAAAATATGTAACGACCTATTTGGCTCCCGCAGGTCGTGGCATTTGTCGAGGATCCGTTTGTGTGGAGTGTAAGAAAAGTTGAGGCATCTTCGTCAGTCATCATGGTAACAATCACTAAAGATGGGGATGACCAATACAGCAATACTGACACATCAAACCTGCAGCCAAACATCACCGTCATCGTTAAACATGGAGTGAAGTTTGGGACCACGAGTGACACGGAAGAACAGTATCATGAAACCCTGCCAGCATCATACAGGCAGAACCTCGATGATGCAGGCAGATCATTCCCTCGGACCAAGGTTCCTAGTCATGACGCCAACATGAAGTATCACGCCATGTACATTGCCGATGGAGGCCAGGTGCCCCTGGTCAGATTCTCAGTCGATGACGTCGATACGGAGCTGCAGGTGTACTTCCGGTTTCACGACTTCCAAACTAAGGAAGAATACGAGTACACAACAACTGTCAAACCTCCTGAAGTCACTGATTATGACGGTTTCAACATGCCATTTGGCCTGGTTTACTCCGATTTCAATAAATCATTTATTCCGGAGATCCAAATGGAACGCGGATGGCTCATAGTTGGCGTGAAGAGAAAAGGTACTACTAGACTTTATCTGATCACTACTATTTCTTGAAGCCGCTCCACATTGCCCTCCTATATTTCCAGATGTCAAAAATGAGCAACGCAACTTTGGACTATTATGAGAAAGTTCAATTCTTAAGCATCGACATATTATTCAGCATCAATGTTACTGTGAGGAATGAACACTAATACCTCCCCATGTTTGGTTGTGTACTAGGCGAAGACCTCCCCCACGGTGGTTTGAGACGCCTCCTGACGTCAGCGGTCCCTCAGACCCCGCCCCCTCCAGGTCGTAATGGCAGCCCGGCAGGATTCACACTGCAGACTGCCGCAGTCTCCTGTCTGATGCGGGGAAACGAGAACCAGACGTGGGATAACCGCCGCTGCAAGGTTTTACTGACTTACTGATCTCATAGAATGTTACTACTTAGTTGAACTGGTTAACATAGTAGGCGACTTGCGTAATACTTCCTAGAGCTTTTTAGATGAAGTTCATTTTCCTCAAACTAACTAGTACTAGACAGAGCTGCTTTAAATTGAAAGAAACCTTAAACCGTGTTTTGTTTATTAGTTACTGTCATGACAAAAGAAATGATATCATATTGTACCATCTGATTCATATGTTGCTTTCTGCGCCATTTGTACTGCAGGTTGGGGTTGAAACGAACGAGACGACCACTCGGTGCACGTGTGACATGACTCCACAAAGCGATGGGAAAAGCTCCAGGGTTATTCTGGCAGCTTCTTTCGTGGCCCTCCCTAATTTCGTGCACTTCGACAAGTTCGGTACCAACATTGACAAGTTGTCCACTAATTCGACCGTGTTTGGTACGATCGTAGCGCTGTGGATGATATTTTTGATGTCCCAACTATTGATATTACATTCGAACATCAGGGTACGTTAACGTCAATATGTTTTTTTTTACATTCTATATGATATTCTAAGCTTAATTTCGATAATAACGTTGGCTAGTAAGTTAAACTTTCGTCTCTTCAACCGTACCGACCAAGGGCAATAACATCATTATTCGATTCCATGGAGGCATAAAATGTCTGTATCAAATGTTAATAGAAATTTGATATTTAGTCATCTATGCTTTTTTAAGAGCCACATCGCTATAAGTACAGCAGTAGCCGACAGCCTTGCTCTTGGACATTCAGCAAAGCTTGCTAAAGCACGCACGGGTATGGCTGTTGTTTCCAAAGTCTCCACAATCCCATCTGAGTTTCCCGGTGCGGACTACATCTACGTCGTGTCTGTCCGTACGGGAACACAGCCTGATGCCGGCACGGCGTCTGTAGTCGGGCTGATGATCACAGGGTCAGAGGGCAGGACGGCCATGGTCACTCTCAACCCGGAAGGCTTGGTGAGAAGTGTTGTGTTTATGTGTCTGTGTCTCTAAACGCGTAAAAGATGACAAGGGACTTCACGAAGCAATTGTTTGATCTGCAGCTGTAGCAAAAGATAAACATAGTAGTACAGTCACGTTAGTGGAGATTTAAGTCGACCGCAATTGAGAAATATTAACTATAACCACGAATCACCCTTGTAAATGTCTTAAGATCCTGGCCAGAGGTGGTGACACGCACCACATCATGACGACACCGGTCTCCATCGGCAAGCTCCAGTCTGTACAGGTCTGGCACGACAGCTCCGGGAAGGGCGCCATGGAGTCACTCTTCATAGACAGCATTAAGGTCTGGGACATACAGACAGCACAAGGGTGGGTACAGTAGCAAATTTTTATCGTTTTATTTCCAATTCTTTCAATCCCTGGTTTTAGGTGGTGGCTCCATTCCAAAGTGTAATCTTTAAGATCAGAAGTTGTGGGAATTCATCTGGCACTTTTCGGTTCTATGATTTTTTTCTACGAAATATCAGGAAACACTGTCAAGATATAATTGCTGACTTGAAACATAAAAATTTCCAGCATTTTATACGTTGCAGATGAACGTCGTTGAAAGTACAATGTACATTTGAACTGTCCCTGCTCCTAACACATTTGAGAGCATGAGAAAAGTTGATGGTCGTGTTTTTTGTGTGCACAGTTGCTGTTTCCCATGTTACACCTGGCTGTCATCTAGCAAAGGAGACGGTAGGACTATAAGGACCTTGAAGGCAGCTCCTGATGGAGAAATGCGGTAGGTTTTCAGCTCTCCGGGACGGTGATTTGAAGTAGGAATAATGCTGCATTACTCTACAACTATGACCCAAACTCGTAACCGGTCATCAAAACATAACAATCTGCATGATGTTATAGAATTAATTCTCTGCATCGATGCCTTAAAACATTGGTTTCCTTTGAGATATGTGGTTATATTTACCTTAGGATGTCCGAATACACCCTACCGACGTTTTCGTATCTTCTGTACGAAGACCATCTGCTCCTGTCAGCCGTGTGTAACTCCGGTGTGAGACACTTCAGCCGGGCGCAGCGCCTGGTCTGCTGCCTGACCCAGACCACCCTGTGGATGGTGGGCAGCGCCATGTGGTACGGGGTCAAACTGGGTGCACAAGATGTCATTTTGTTCGACGCTGGCGTCATCACTCTCCGTCTTTCGGAACTGGTTGGTACTGCAGCAACATCGTTCACAGTGTTCCTGCCAGTTTACACCATCCTTGTGCCAATGTTTCGCAAGCAGCATCCGTTGGAAGATCAGATTCCTTCAGGACTGTTGAAAACGGCGACATCTCCATCCAGCTGCCGATTTCCATACAAGACGGTGGCGTGGAACCTCGCCATCCTGACGTCTGTCTGCAGCAGCTTCTTCGTGATCATGTACAGTCTGCAGTTTGGAGCTGAGAGAAGCCAAGCCTGGCTGAAGGACTTCGTCCTGACATTCCTGTTCTCTACATTTTTACTGGAGCCTGTTCAGGTTAGCATCAGTCATGCATTTAAATCGTATATTTTTCCTCATATCTTTATTTTAGATTTTAGAGCGCCAGTGGAACGAAATGTATGTAACTTCCCTGAAATGAAATATAATTCCAAAAATGAGTTGCACAAATCAAAAGGGGCTTTGACAATTTTCGTAGTCAAATGACGTAAAAAACGCTAGTGACTTAACCAACATGCCCAACTTTTTGCAGATTTTTATGATCGCCTACACAAAGGCAGTCATCATCGGACCTATTATGCGATCTGTGACAGCTTGTGTTCGAACAGTTTTGGGGACGAACTTATTGGACAAAGACCGTTCTCCAGTCGGTGCTATTCAGAGGAAGGGCAGGGATTATGATGGTAAGTCTCCACAAGTTTTACATGTAAGACCTCGGCGGATTGCTACGACCGCAGGGGCCAGTCTGTAAAATTAGTCCACATTGCCTTCCCGCATGACGTCGCGGTGGCGCAGTGGCAGAGTGTTTGGCCTAAAACCCAGAGGTCCTGTTTTAGATCCGGAGTCCCCTGATTTGTCTCGTTGACGTTGTGCCCTTGGGAAAAGCACTTTACACGACTTTCCCCACTCCACTCAGGTGAAAATGAGTACCTATCTTCAGTTAGGGACGTCCCTTGGATAGGACGTTAAATGGACGTCCCGTGTTTAAAGAGAGCCACGCCTCAAATACATTATAAAAAGACATAGATACCTTTACTGTAAGATTTACATTTCTCTGTGAGATTTTATAATGATAGCGTCATTGTTGTTCTGAATTTCTGATTAAGCTTTGGTGTTCTGTATGTATGAATAAGTTCCTGCTCGGAGGGTTTTACCACCAGCCCCGAAGAAAACCGACCATGACCCGAACTGGACCGAGAGGATGACCAAAGGTAGAAGTATCCTGGTGGTCCTGGTGTTTCTGCTGATCTTCACCGGGAATGCCTTCTACATCGGGGTTCTGGGCTTCGACAGACACGCCTACTACGTCAGGACCTCCCTGGAGAACAGCCTGCTATCCGGAAATGAGGAGGTACGTTTGGAAAAAAATTCTCTTTCTCAAGCAGAACGAATTATCTCTTTCATTGACCATTGGAACAACTATCCGGCTTTAAGGTTACCGCTATATGTCGTCATTTCGCATTGTCTTCTCTGGAGTCTGTGCCCTAAAATACTGTAATTAATTTCCCTTCTGCAGGTCACCACAGTAGACGATGCTTGGGAGTGGCTGTCGTCTGAACTGATGCCGTCCCTTCACCCGGAGCGCGGATACAACGGGAAGAAGCTGAGGTGGCTGGACAAACAGTTTCCGGTCGGAACAAACGCATTCCGGATCGGTCCTGTTCGCCTGGAGAGAACCACCAAGTATCCAGGTGACAAAACATTCCGACCCCAAAGCTTTTTTGTTTCATTTGACTTGTCAAATTGATACATAGACATTTGTACTGCTCATTAAATCTTAATCGAGATATCCATACAATTTCAGAGGACCCAATAGACATAGATCTCGAAGACAGTAACCAAAGGCTCTATCCTGAGCTGTTCATGAATCTACAAAACGAAGCTCTTCGCCGAGAGAGTGGGAGAAACTGTTCACACATCGGGACTACCAGTATTGTCGACGAATTCAGGTATATCACGTTTGAAGCATTTAATGCTGTTGATTTTGTAGCAAGTTTTATTGATGAATTATGGACAACTCATTTCTGTATGCAGAGCGTATCTACTCAGCTTCCATCATATAGTTTTAATTTATTTTATAACCTCTGGAATTTTTTTCATAGACATTTGTAATCCAACTTTTTGTATTTATGTACCTTAAAATAAGTTTCTGCCTTGCTAATAAAGTACTGTCATTGTGTTTCAGAAACGGGACTTCGGCGTGCTACACCACAGTGGACCTGCCACGAGATGCTGGTCAGGCTGCTACAGTGATAGAATTCCTCAAACAAACCAACTGGATCCTGATGGTTTCAGACACTCTCATCCTCCGGATCAACTTCTACCACCCTGACGTGAAGCTGTTCAGCACCGTGGTGTTCAGGCTGCAGTACATCCCAGGGGGCGCTGCTTATCTACAGCCCAGTATCCAGACCTTCCGTCTGTTCCAGTACCAAACAGCAGACGACTTCGTTCAGATGCTTTTCCACATCTTCTTCGTTCTTTTCTTCGTCTACAACGTTCTGCATGAGATTTGGAACATACGGAAGAGCGGCCGTCTGTACTTTGGCAGTTTCTGGAACATCTTGATCCTGTGCAACATTGGCTTGTCGACAGCCGTCATTGTGACATTCGCACTTCGGTATATCAAGGCAGCTTCTGCATTGGGTGACTTACAACAAGCAAAGGGTACTTATGACAAATTGTCCTAACGGTTTTCTGACATTTCGGAGAAAGCAAATCTGTTAGGGCAAACTACGAAATAGTATTTTTTAGGCAACAAAACCGGTATTGTCAAATGTAGAATGTGTAATATGCTGTTCAGCATAGTTTTTGTCTATTTTAGTTTAGAGATTGCCAAGATACCAAGAGACATTTACAGTAACGCTATTTGTTACAGGGCTGTTCGGCATCAATGAGTTTGTGGACATCAGTACCGCCAGCCAATGGGACGCAACCTTCAAGGAGGTCCTGTCCTTCTCCATCTTCATCAGTACCTGCAGCATCCTCCGGGTTCTCAACTTCTCCAGGGGTGTCGCTACCGTCTACGCTCTGCCTCGTGTACGTAGAATTCATCTTCCACATTTCTACCGGAGGCGTCAACGTTTTAGTTCATTCTGTTGATCCAATTGTTTGTAAAACAAAAGTAAGCAGTTGTTTATTTTCCGTTTACACTAGCTGATATACGGAGAGGCCCTTGGGTTTGCGGTGAACATGCTGGTTGTTATAGTGGCCTACGGCTTCAGCGGGATCCTGATTTTCGGCAAACACATGGAGAGCTTCTCCGGCTTTAAGAAAACGTCGTACGTGCTGTTTGAGATGGGCTTGGGCAGGCCGTTCGTCGGTGTCTTTGCGGACGACATGAAGGCGGTGGATCGTGTCATGGGACCTCTGTATTATTCCACATTCGTCATGCTCTTCGTCTTTTACCTGGTCAGACAAAAATCAGCTTATTTTGTTCGAGGTTTTTGCTTTTGCTTTTTTTGCATATTACCACCAACCATGAAATTACATCCAATAAGTGTTTCTGTTTTAGCTTGAACAACCTGTCTTAAACAGCATTACGTAGCCTAAATACATCTGTTTATGTTTCCTACAGATGAATCTGGGAGTCGGGATGCTCTGTAACTGGATGAGCTACTGCCAGACGTCTGACGACATCGGCGTGGACACGGCAATGGGAGATTACTTCTGGAACTCCTTCAGGAGTCTTCTGGGCATGCGTCATAAGGCCCAAGACGTGGACGGTAATACAGTCTTTGCTACCTCCTACTAGATGATATTTTGTTAACCACAAATGTGTTATTCCAATGACAACGTTTAACTGCATGTATAGATAGCATGTAGTCGTCTTTGTGACATTAGTAGGTTTATAGCTATCGCATATCCCCACAATTGATAAAGAACCTTTACCGTAGACCTTCACCCAAATACTGTGTTCTGCATTACATAACGGGAAGGATTAACTACAAATATTATCACATTTTGTCTCTTCTGAAGATGAAGCACCACTTCCTGACCACTTTATGGACGAGACCCTCCAGCGGACGGATGCGGTACTGCAGGAAGTGGACAGGGTGACTGACCTGATGTACAAGTTTGAGTGCAAGAAGCGTCAACTGACTCACGTTCAGCCATGCAGTTCCAAAGATCTCGTGTAAACACTGAGTTTGAGCAATTAGCTTGGCCTACCAGAAATGTACATAAGCTTGACATAACGGAAATAATATAAGACAAAGAGTACTAGTAAATGATTTCAACAAGCGAGGTACCACCTCAACTGATTCAAACGTTTTAGCTGAGACTTTTAACCATGACATTTTAAAAAGGGATGATATATAAATGTTTGATATTAAGGCACTTAATGTAAATCTTTTTATTGTTTCCAATTGAAGGTCTGAACATGTTGTGATCAGTGTAACTATTGTAATTTTCATTACCATGTTTGATAGCAAAACCAATGTTGCCTTAGCCTGTTTCATGAGACAATGGTTTACAGACTAGGATCAAAGGTGTGAACTTTAAGATCTTGTCTGGATCTTTTTAATGAGGCATTGGTTACGGACCAGGAAGAAATATCTAATATTAAGTCATTTTGCATGAATCTTCATTTTCGGTTTAATTGAATATTGCAGATACAATTATGATGTGACCAGTTGCTGATGTAAATATTGTAATTATCCGTACGGCCTAGGCTAATCCTAGTTTGGTACAAATTTGTGTCATGGGCCAATGGCTTACTTACTTACTTGTACTTGATTAGGTCTCATCATCATCTGAGTGGCCTGCGTCAAGGCTTCGTCTTTTACGTCTCGCTACCAATCTCCGCCATTCTACTCTGTACTGGGCCATCTTGCTCATGTCTGTCAGCCTCATGTTGTTTTCCCCAACAGTCAGTCTTACGTCATCTAACACACAGTCCAGCCATGTTTTCCTGGGTCTGCCTCTGGACCTCTTCCCGAAGTTAGGAGTCCAGTCCAGAAGGAATCTGGGAAGCCGTTCCTTTGGCATTCGCAGGATGTGACCAATGGCTTACAAATTAGGAGAAAATGTGTAATGTTTGATATTACGGTAATTTGAGTGAACATTTCTATTTCTTCAATCGTGATGGTGTTGTGAACAGTTTACAGTGTGAATATTGTAATTTACAGTCTAGGCTAAACAATGTTTGGTACCAATCGCCCTCTTGTCTTGACCTCTGTCATGAGCCAATAGATTACAGATTAGGATCAAATGGGTACAATTTAATATTAAGTCCCTTTGCATGACTATTTTGTTTAATTGTCGCTGTGTATATTATGTGAACTATTAACGATGTAAATATTGTAATTTTCATTACGGTCTTAAATATGTTTGGTACCTTATCATAATAACCTGTTTTATGAGGCAATAGCCATGAAACAAAAAAAGAATAAATGTTTAACATCCTTTGCATGTAACAGTAATAACTATATGGCAATATATCATATAGCTGATGCTGTAAATAATATCCATTTATCGTTTATATACAACAATCTGCTAACAGTAATCTTGCATTAAGAGTATGCCAATTTCAAGTGTGGCCTTTGCGAATGTCAGAATAAAGATGAAATGACATTACTGTCAACATTACTCTGCTTTATTATCTTCGCGAAATGCATTCAAAAATACATCAATGTCCTCACGTTGGAAAAATAACCCTTTCGTATCATATTGGCGTATAAAGCTTTGGGTGGCAAGGTCGTCTTGTGGTTAAGATCGCTGACTTAGAGTCTAAAGGTTCTGGGTTCGAATCCGTGGCAACCCCCCGTCTTATAATAATGATAATGGTTTATTGGTAAGAAATTACACGTGCAATGGCAGCCAGTGCTGAATTGCTGCTGGGTTTACAATCACATAATACACAACATATACATATTTGCTCCACACTTGCACATTGTGGAACTGTCGCAAGGGTCTGGGCGGCTGCCATTCGGCGCTAGCAAGTGACCTCAATGCGACCTTCCCCAACCGAAGTCAGGTACCCATTCACACCTGGGTGGAATGAGGAAAGTCGTGTAAAGTGCCTTTCCCAAGGGCACAACATCGGGGCATATCAAGGGCATTATGCCCTTGGGAAAGGCACGTTACGCCTATCTATTTCCTGACAAAACTTTGATGTATTCGGACACAAGGTAGAAAAGCGTTTAAGTGTTTAAAAACACTTATTGATATCTTAATAAAACAAACCGGTTAAAATGAATGTTATGTCCTCTCTGGTGGGACGTAAAGTTGGAGTGTTTAAGGACAGCCACACCTTGAGCACGAAGAAGAACCCACCACATTTATAAAAAAGAGTAGGGGTCCTGGTGTGAGTCGATCAAACCTTAGTCTTTTTACCGACTTGACACCTGAAAACTATCATCTCAATCCTCCCACAAATGTGGTAAGTCCCAATAAATATTTTCGCTATGGTTTCTCTAGCTTCATTGTCTACTCACTAATGTGCAGCAAGTTATTATATTTATGTTTTGTTACTATGATTACTTTTGATTGCACTTCTTCTGTATACATCTTTTTGTCAATTATCATTACTTTGGGATTTCTTTTAATACAATACTCGGATTATGTTTCCGTTATCTTATGTTGACCTCTGGCGTCTCCGGCTCACTTTCAAGTTCACTACATTTGATATTCCATAATTTTCTGTTTACAAATTGTACAAGTTTTTTTTTTATATTTACATGTCATATTTCATTTAAGTATTATGTAAGTCGACTCTAGGTAGAACAGCGTTTCTCTGTGTTACACTAGTGGAGATCTCAATAAAAGGAGCAAACAAAGTTACTCGTTAAACTTGTATTTAGATTTAGGCGCAAACAACACGATCATAGCAAAATAAAGACATCCCTTGACCGTTGTCTTTATGATTTTAATACCTTTTGCAATTTTAGTGACACAAATATGTACATCTTGATTACAATTAATGCGAAATATCGCAATATCTAGATTGAAATTATACAAATCACCAGCCAATTTGAAAATGACTTAAGGCCACGTTGTTTTAATTATACGGGTGACATCCTCTGAGGACCCCAAAACTGATGCGAACGTGTGAATAAAAAAAATGGACAAAAAAAGTTGCCTTCAATAAGAAATCTACGTGGTAAGGAAGGATGAACAAACCTAAACACACAGAGTATGGTATATGACTTTGGAACTGACTTAGTATTCGTTTTCCAAAATGTTTTTTTTTTTTTTTGTAATCTACAGCATGTCTTTTCTCCTTTTGCAGCTGCTTTGTACGATTTACAGTATGGTCGAAACTTTTTTTGGAAACTAAATATTGCTGCGCGCGTGGATGTTATCCATATAATCAAATCAACAAGGCCTACAATCCAAGCGTTGCAGTGTGTATGAAACATCCTGCGCGTCGATTTGTAATTTTCTGTTTCTTTAGCAGCACCAGACGCAACAACGCAAAACATTTTAAAAAAACTCTACAAAAAAACAAAAGAATTTAATTTTTTTCATAAAACGTTCGGAATGATTTCGCTATACACTTACACGTGTTTCCTTGGCATATCTTCAGTTAACATTTAAAGTTTAAAGTATCATTAGTGAAATCCACCGAAAAAGCACAACATGTTGTTGTTGTGCAACTAAGCAATCCTACCATTAGTGTCAGCTATAACTCATGAAATCAACGTCATAGTTTTACGTGACGTCACGCTTAATGCACGCGTCCGATTGGTTAAGCAACCAGCACTTAAACCTTGCTCTCTCGCGAGAAAATGTGGCGAAAATCATTCCAAAATAATCCAACAAAAACGAATATATAAAAAAAATTTAAGACCCTGAAAACACAACTTAGCAATGATGAGCTCTTGTTCTTAAACAGGGCGCGTTCACATTCGCCGTGCGTTTACGTCATGGGATTTTCGTCATGGGACCTACGACAGTCTTTTCCGTCTGCTGAAGTTTGCACCACACATCCCCAAAAGTCCTCTCAACTTGCTGTCCAAACCTGTCGTGCGATGGAAGTGATCGGGCCCTTAGCAAGTTTTTTATCAGCACTGCATACTTTACTTATACAATCTGAGTTATGGTGACATCTACGCGCGCACTGCTGTCCGTTGCCTTTACACAAAAATTAAATCTTGTCATTTTTTCTTATCTTGCGACGGTTTGAGACTTTGAAAAACAGCTAAATGCATCTCAAAGATCCCCTTCTTGTGCCCTGTTGTCAAGTTTACTGTACTTTGAACTCCTGGGACCGAGTGGCTTCTCCGACTCTCGCGACAAGTGGTCGTAGCCATTCTTGTTACCATGGAGATGGTCGTAGCCAATCCCTTGCTTCCTGATGTCCGTCTCTGAAGAACCTTGTAGGTGATCGTACCCGAGCTGTGATTGGTTGTTAGGAAGAATTGTTGCCATGGGAACGGCGTATCCGTCTGCATCTTCCAGTTCTTGAGCACGCGTTACCATGGGAACCTCGTTCCCGTCAGCGTCGCTTCCCGCCGTGCCGTGCCCGGAGTCACGTGACGCGGTTGCCATGGGTTCGTCGTAACCTTCCGCCAACGGGAGCACGTCGCCGGCAACATCAAAGGTAAAGTTCCCGCCTTTTCCGCTCGCCTCCAACAGGTTTACTTCGGCATAGGGCGGGGTGCGCTTTGCAGGAGGCTTTGGCCTGGGGCTGAAGATGTACACATTCGCCGAGCTATCGCGCCCCCTAGCGGCTGCTCCTGCTGCTGCACCTCGCCCGGCATCATCCAAACGCAACTCATCATCACCGACCTTCGCGATATTCTCGTCAATCTCCGCGTATCCGGGGTCCGAATATTCATCGTCCGTTCTGATGCGGTCTTCAAAGAACACATCGTCCGGGAAGGCGTCCGCGCGGGGCCCGCCCGACCAGTCTTTGCCACTCGGGGGCGGGGGTGACGGCGGGACGAACTTCGGCGGGCCCGTGTGCCTGGGCGACTCCACCACGGGACTAACCGCGCCGTCCAACAACGGCTGCTTCATGTCGCCGGAGTAGCAGTTGTCGGGCGTGGCCCCGCGGTTGCTAGACATGGCGGCCAGGGCGGCGAACTCTGCCCTCTGACCGTAGTTGGGGTTCATGAGGCTGGTGCGGTCCTCCCCAGGCCGGAAGACCACGATGTCCGGGCGCGCGCCGGGGTTCGCCAGGGTCTCGGCAACCTGTGGTCTGAAACAGGGACAAAAACATACGTGTTATGCTAGGGTCAAATTTCCCAGCCGGGGCCGGGTCGGGATGCTTGCGAAAACAAAAAATAAAATATGCATATCAAGAAAATACACAATTTCTATTTAGGAGTAAATTTCTTACGTTTTGTGTCCTTTGTTGTATTTTGTATTATACATTTCGTTCCCGCAAGCTGCCATACCGGGCCCCGCTTTGGAAATGTGACCTAGGCATTGTAACAGGCGTCATATTAGCGTAGGACGGCCCGGGGTCACGGGTTGGGGAGCACGTGACACGGGCGCGTCCTGACGTCAGCCTGACCACGCCCCGCCGCGCTCGCGAAACCCCGCCTCCCGAAAATGTGATAAAAGTAGCTGAACACCGCCTTGAAAGGAGTAATCATGTAGTCAGACTTAGAGTAAGGACCGAAGAGAACGAGGCGGGGGGGTGGTCAGGCTGACGTCAGGACGCGCCCGTGTCACTAGCTCCCCAACCCGTGACCCCGGGCCGTCCTACGCTAATATGACGCCTGTTACAGCATTACCGGGTTTTATATCATACCTGGGCCGCGATAGCGTTCGATATGGGTCTTTCCGACCGGTCTATATTTTACGTTATATCATACCCGGGTCGCGATAACCTTCGATACCGGTGTTCAGACCGCTTCCGTGGTTCGATTGGAACTCGCTTCGAGTGCACTGGCTGCATCGCTGTCGAAAATTCGGATACCGGATTCGGACTTTGAAATTAATGTTGTTATGATTTTTCGAGGACAAATAACTCTCTTAACTCCTGGCGCATTTCATATTGAAAAGTGCGTCATATGACCAAGGTGGTTACGGCCCCTGTAACCTCCTTTACATGACTGAGCTACTCTCTTGCATTCTTGCATCAGAGTTTAGATCATCCTGTCGCCTTATACGGAACTTACTGTCGTTTCCTTCTCCTCCAATAGCAGCAGAAGCACCATAGCAACAGCAGGATCACTATGGCAACGCAGGCCAGAGTCCCGCCCACAATGGCGCCGACCAATGGCGGCCTCTCGCTAGGGATGATGGTCAGGCCTGGCGGGGTCGTCAGGGTCTGGGGTGCATCGGTAGGGCCAGCTGTGAGAGGATCACAAAGGGGTTTCCAGTCTCCATATGTCAAACGAAACATCTAGATATAAGTGTCACTACATAATACGTACTTCACAAGATACGCCTCGGCTGAGCAAGATTCCAAGCAACCTGAAAGCATGTGGTAAAAAATTCGGCTCGTTTTTGTTTTTACCAGACCCATCGTAGAATAGAACCCCACCGCCTGCCACACCTAACATTTTCATATTAAGCTGTAGGCGTTGTTCAAAGCTATCTACTAAGGGCATTCCCAATGTAAACGTGTATACATTGAGAATGCCCTTAGTAGATAGCTTTGAACAACGCCTACAAGCTCAGACTGGTGTGTTGTTTTGTGCTGTGTTGTTTTGTTGCAATTCAAATAAAGTCAAAGACAGGTCGTTCAGCGTAATATTACCAGCTGCTATCTCACCGCCTGGCTGCGAAACTGGTGTGTTACGCCTACGGGCCTTTACACCAGCTGAACAAAAACAAGATACAGATTCTCCCATACGAACGTGAGTCATGAGGACCCATGTCTACGTAATAAGAAAGTAACACTAGACAGACGTACCTCCTGTTTTAGCGGCGGTTTCCGTGCTACTCGCGATCGTACTGCCCAACACAGGCGCGCTGTCAGTCGGACACACTGGGGAGAAAGAAGATGGCGGCACCCAATACGATTTATGCTCCAAAAGAGTGACAAGACCGTAATTACACAGAGTAAAGATACAAAAAACTGCCATATCTAAAACAGATTGTATGCAAATATATCCCTTATCAATTTTCACTTTCATAATACAAAACGTGGCATGTTCGGACTGTTTTCTTTTATTTCTTCGTCTTTATTTCAAGACGAAAAGTGTTTTTTTGTGTGTGTTTTTTTTAAGAAAGACTATCCCTAGCCGTATACCTGGTGTCCTGCTGACGTTGTAGGTGATGCGCCATCCCATGTTGCTTTGCGTGTTCCCGTCCGTTACAAACCGGATGTCGATGTGTTTGCCAGCATAGTACCAACACTTGGGTATCTGGGAGCCGCAGAAAGCTGAGGACGGAATAACAATTTCTTAATGACAAGAGAAGACGCTGTCGTAACTCTCCCATTGTTTTCTTATACAATCCTTGAACTGGTGCATCTAGCGATGCCAACATGAGGAACAATTTACATCACTTGTCTTAAAAATATGAAGACACGCAAACCAAGGCTTCTTGTCTTTCTGCAATGCATCATACGAAATAAATCGCGGTATTTCTAAGACTGTTGAAAGTATTTACTATCAAACCAACAACACTACTAGGCCAATCCATCCTATCATTCTAAATGCAGAATATCGATAGCAGTTATACGATACAGTCATGTACGGGTAATTCAGTCTCGCTTTTGGAATGATGTACTGTATAAAGAAATTGACATTAAAAAATTATGTCGGTGGATATAGGAGTCGGACATGGCAACAACACATAGAAAATATCGTGTCATAATAATAATAGTCTGTAAAATAAGAATGGATCTGTTTGAAGCGAACAGATAATGTTCAAATCAACACAAAGTGAATGCAGCGTGGTTTTCATTTCGCGCTAAGGGGAGAATGGAGTGTTCGCGGTGGTTTTAAGTTCGCGGCAGCGCTATAGTTACAAACTGCTACAGTATTGGACAAAAATGTTCGCGGTGGTTTGAAGTTCGCGGTGAAACGGTCGCCACGAAAACCGCGAAATAAAGCCACCGCGAACATTTTTGTATTTACAGTATCCTGTACATACCTCCATATTCGCTCCGGTCGGGACCGAGATCCGTGAAGTGAACGATGAAGGCGTCACTGCAGCGGTAGTTAGCAATAGAGCCCCCTCGCGACTCTAGATCAAACTGGTCCACCATCACGACGGGATAGAAGCCTTCTTCGGCCTGAGGTGAAAAGGTCATAGGTCAAGTACGTGGTTTTAATCAACTGTCACTGAAAGACGCACTATCCGTACTATTGGGGTACATCGTAATTTCAGTTAACTACGGTTCAAGTACACACAGTGTTTTATTGGCAAGATGTTTAAGCTTTTGTAAAGAAAGAAATCACACAACAAAAGTAGAGCGACTTTCGTATGGTCTACTACATCTATATATGCATACAAACAGTCAAGTGGATACAAAATAATTAGCCTATACATAAATGTTTATGAAAAGACATGAGTAAATCAACATGTTGAGTCTAACGTATCATTTTCACAATTGGCTCTCAGGTCCAAACATTCTTTGATATATTGACCTATTTGTATACAGTTTTATATTCTTCTGTCCCTCCCTGTAAAAATACATCCAGCTACTGAAACAGCAGATCTATTTGCTTCTAGGCACTACAAGGTGAACAACAACTACAGGAAAATTAAGTAATTATGACATTATATACATGCAAATGCATGGGTTTGACTATTCTAAGGTCTCATTCATGAGTTTTTTGCCCCATAGGCTTACATGTTTTAAAACGTGTTTTACATGGGCGCGTTCGTAATGAAGCTGTAAGAAATGCACCCATGTCATTCATTCTCTGTTGAGCTCATCTACCCTAGATCATTTGAAAAAATTGCTAACTACCAGTTGGCATACAATACCTTTTTATGGCAATTTCAAACGGCACTTAGCTAGACCCCCTAAATAGGCACTTTCCAGCTGAAAGTGATCGACCGAATTACCGCTAATGTCCGGCTGTGGATGTCCGACCTCGCGCGCGGCAGCCGAACTTTACCTGTTAATTTCTTCCGTTACAAACAAGCTTTCACCAGTTTGACGCTTGATATCAGCTGGGCTAGCTAAAAGGTATGTTTACACCGATATAGACACACGTACATGCAGCCGTTCATTTTTTGGGGCAACGGACTCTTTTGTAAAACGGACATAAATGAGACCCTTAGTTTAACCATCCAACATGGCGGCTGTGACGTCACATACAGAATATCCTACGGAAACAATAGTTTGCCATCTCACCGATAATCTCCACAAGCAGTCCAGGTGAGTCGGGTAGTGGTGATCCGAGTAGTACGGTGACGTCAGGACGCCCCCAGCGGCCGTCACCGGTACTACCTCAGGGTGGCTCATCTTGATACAGGCAGGAGGAAGACCTGGGAGAGAGAAAAGAAAAAAAGAAAAAATCATAATTCAAGTTGGAAAACAATCTTAAAGACATCTTCCTGGCTGACGTTTTGGTAACTCCTCTGCTGCCTACCTCAGGACTGGAATAAACTGTACTGTTCCTTGTCGCAAGGTGGCGTTGTGACAAGGATGCGGTCCTAAACGTGGCTTCTATGTTAGAGTCTATATCACCCCTCAAACTCTCTACTGAACATGGGCAACTTACTGAAATAACGTGTTTTAATAGACTGTATTAGGACGGTTAGTGTTAGTTATTTAGACCATCAGTTTTTGTGTAAAAAGTCATCCCTATAAAACTTCAAAATGGACAAGCCCAAAATAAAGTCACACGTTTGTTTACGTACACATGTATTGCCGCGACTGATAATGGCAAAAATGGGGCACCCTTCCTTTCGCTTTGTTTGTTTATGAGATAGGATCGGCTGCAGGTGTCTCCGCCGTGTTGACAGTAGCCCCGATCCCTGTGTCTATCGTGTTCCTCTTGGCCTAACTCGGGGGGGGGGGCTGTTTAAGGATTTCCTTGGGGCATATTGGCCCTTGAGCCGAGGAGCTGGCCTGTGTAGGCCCTGGAAACAACCTGGCATCCAGGCTATGTTGACAGTAACCAAGTGCCGGTCTAGTGAACCGACCGACCCCTCGGGCTTGTATCGGGGGCAAACAGTCGCTCTTCCGCCGGACCTTGTCCGTGAAGCCAGTGCAGCGGCCACCAACGACGAACAAACACAACTTTGACTGAAACAGGCGGTCCCGTGGCCGAACCTGGCAATGACTGCCGTGTCAACTTCAGCTGAGATACCCACGAAAATCTGTAACTCCAGAATCTTTGAGAGTTTTTTTTTTCCTTTATCAAAATTCAGCTGAGTGCGGACGTGGTGACAAAGGAGGTGATACCACATTTTCAATTTTCATTTCTTAATTCTGCGTTTCCATCTTTAAACACTTTCTTTTAACACAATTCCAGAACCAACAAAGTTTCTAAATGAACATCAATCAAAAAGAAACTATACAATTCAAGCGTTCACAATGACGACTGACAGCTGCAAAACGTAAGCTCCAAGCAGATCTCTACGGAGGCAAAATAGTATCTAGCCGGCCAGAATCTACAGCCAGTAGCCTACGAAATTTCCCCCATAGCCTGCTTGGAGATCAAAAGCAACGTACCAGTTTGTCTGTGGGCTCTTTCCATATATCTACTGAAAATCCGAGAACCCAGTTAAGCTGTCCTTATATCCGTTGTATGACTCTGTACAATCGGGCCGATAGCACGCGCCAGTGACTACTACAGACGCACAGAGTGCGGAGGTGAGATTTTACCAACAAACAGGCGACATTCTCCTGTCACATGTCCTCCGCGTCTGTTTAGTCTTCAACCAAAAGATAAAATAAACCTGCTGGAAGACGTGAAAAATGCACCAAACTTTGACACCTTCAAAGCTAGGGTGGATAGATCCATAGAAAACCACCCAGTGATGTTCAACTTCATGATGTTAGGTAACACACAGTTACCAGACATGTGGTTTGCCTAAACACCTCACCCGAACTCATCCGAGTCTAACATGCAGTATAAATGGGGCAATGGCCGCTTCTTAATTTCGGAGGGCGATCCGACCCTCGGGAGGGCTGGGACCGAGTTTATATTTATGTCATACCCACCCGAGAAAACATAAATTTCAATGCGAAATGCGCCAGAAGTTGAGAAAAGTTGGTGTCCTCGAACAAAAAAAATTGTAACAGCCACACATTTAGGCATAACACAGTAGTTCTGGAAACGCCACCGCTTCATGACTCCGACTGGATTTCTTCCAAGTCGAGAAACCGAGGCACACCGGACTTGGAACGGTGTCAATGGTGCCGTCATGCCCGACAGAGTCACCTTTGACCTTTTCTCTGTATACGACCTAAGCATGATAATACAGGGCAAGGGTCTAGCACAAGGGGACATAGTCTGGATGCCAGGGTTTCAGGGCCTACACAGGCCAACTCCTCGGCACTAGGGCCAACATGCCCCCAAGGAAATTCTACAACAGGACATTGTAGAGATCGGTAGTCTGGCATCCAGGCTACCAACTCCTCGGCTCTAGTGCTAACATGCCCCCACGGAAATTCTTAACAACAGGCCTCTCAGAGTTAGACCCTGCGATCGGGGGTCTGGTATCCAGGCTAAGGGGCACTGCGTGTCAGAATGCGAGAAAAACTGGGTTCTGCATATCAGATTAGTGTCGTGCGACCAGTAGTATGTACATAACACAGTTCATATACATGTACTCGGAAAGACATTTAAAATGGCTTTGACAATCGAACTGCTCATGCCAAAAGAAATGGATTGGTTGGGATCGGATCACTTTTTCGGTACAACATGTTTACTGCTGTAATTTTAGGGCATTCTTGCGACAGTCGTGAAGATGTCGTTCAACTGTCTTGCGACGGAAAATGTCGTCGTAGATCCTCGTTTTACAACAAAAAAACGTGCGACGAATGTGACAACTCGTTTGCAACAATGATAAATGCATAGATAAATCTTATTTTGTATTACGAGCCCCAAACAACCTTCTTTTAGCCCTTTGCGGCAGGCATGTGCGACGAAAAAAACTTTATTGCACGACAATTGTACACGGCACAATGTGTACAGCAACAACTATCAAACATAATACACAATAGAGGTATAGCGTATAAACAGTATAGAATGTGGTGTAATTGTTGACAGCCACTCGGAATAATGATTAGCTATGAGAATATGTTATGCACCGGTGGCCAAGATCTGTCACAAGTTATGCTCCTATTTGGCTAAATTTTACTCTATTTTTCAACCGGCGTACAATGTATGTCAACAACTATTATACATAGTACAAAAGAGAGGTATAGAATATAAACGGTGTAGAATGTGGAGTAATTATGACATGCTGGATTCCATTCAGAGCGCGCGCGGGGTGCTCTCTGTACGTGACGGCTCCCGTCGCGTCCTGCAGACCCCCCGGACCGGTCCGGCACTCCTCACATCTGTTTCGTTAATGCATAACTAATATTTCTCCGAGCGACGTTTTTCCAGCCTGACTCATCGACAGTTTGGAGTCAATAAGGGATTCCGGGCAGTGCCTTCCTGTACCTCGCACGGCTCAGTTTAGTAACTACCAGGCCAACTACGCCGGCTGAATTATAAAGTAAAATTTTGCCAAATGGGAAAAATAATTTGCCAGGGATTTTGGCCACCATAGGATAACATTTTCCCATCAGTCTCATGAACGCAAACGAAGCGAACCAACTATTAACTGTTTCAACTAGTAAGTGTTTCAACAAAGTTTTCTTAGTTACATAACCTTAATGTTATATACATACGTTTCTACAACCTATGTGTTGTCTTCCTCAGTGCAAAATAAACTAGTCCTATCAAAATCAACTCAAAAGTTTGTCGAAACGCTTGTAGGGAAGAAAAATAAGGTCGAGTATCAAAAAATACTATGGTGAATTGATTTACTGATTATCCGAAACTATTTGTGCATAAAATAAACTTTATAAAGTGCACAAACCTTTGGCGGTTGGTAGTAAAATCTAACTGTATTTGATACAAAACTGATACAGGTACCTCAACGTTTCAGTTTGTTGACACGATCCTTGAGTAGCACACCTGACTACAGGTAATGTTATGTAAACAAACAGACTCTGTTTTTCATTCAACTGAAGTACAGTCTAAAATGTTAACAGTGGCACACGGGTGGAATATGTTATCCTCAAATTACAGCTGGAAATTCTTCTTTGATACTTTTAGACAAGCCTTGGCGTTGGATTTATTTGGATGGATTTAGGTGTGAGGGGTCGTACAGTATAACCTGCTACCGACGCGTGCCTGCGAAACTGGTGTGTTTAATCCCCAAACAGATATAGGGGCACAGGTCATTCTCGGTGTTTCACATCTATTTCTAAAACATTCAGTACTGTTTTCTAGTATTTATTTAGTACCAGTTTGCCTCAAAAAGATTACAACACTAGAAAAGTATGTAGATACCATTATAGACGTTATTCATCTTTTTAATCATTATATACGATAGTTTCAATATGTACATTAGAATATTGTTAAAGCTCGTTATGCTGTCCTTTGTAATGTTTTGTCCTTGTCAGCGGGGCTAGCCCTTTGTAATAGCCTCAGGCTAGTTGGGCAGCCCTGGCTGTGTGTCCAAAACAGTCAAACCAATAAATGCATAAATGAATGAATGAGTAAATAAATAAATAAATAAATAAAAGCGTAGCAATTTCGCAAAGACATGCGTAAAACCCCGAGAATGAACCGGATCCTTACATCTGCTAGGAGTATAAATGTAGCGTGGATTCGTTCCTTAGCTAACCGACATCTTTCGCATCATAGTCATCCCTCAGTAAGACCTCTGGAGCCGCATAGTTCCCGTTTAGAACTTATTCAGCCTGTCACCACTTACATCTGCTTGGAGATTAGATATGTTGGCGTTACCCCAGTAAGTGGTTGTACCAGTCCACTATTAGTATAATTACAGATAACGTTACAGCTAGCTAATCGCCCGCATATGTGACACGGATACCTCGCGTCGCCCGACTTACCAAAATAAACAGAGAGCAAAGTTCTTTTTTAAAACCGGACAACTTTCTTTTGTGTCGTTAAGAACGATTTCGGGCAGACGTCACACATGAACGAACCGCTGTGTGCCCTTCAAATAACGACCTCAAGGTCACATAGTTTCCCTGTGTACAACCCGTCAAATGTCACGTAGTTTTGGGGGGTCAACTTAAGACGTTAGGAACGCCTACCTTAAGGAATACAGATTCTTACGTCTGCAAAATTAAACATTTCTGAATTGTACGTTATATGAATGTAGCTTCTATGCAAGGCTTCAGGCGAAATGCCTTCATTCATACAAGCAGCTATTTTCACTACAAAGGGCACAAAAGCGATCTACACACAACAGTGACCACGAAGCTCCCACCGAACGCAACGTTATAATTTCCTTATCCCTGAACTCTATCCGTATCAGTGTTTGTTAACTGGTATAACCGCCCTTCTGCGTAACAACACACCTCACAGGCACGTACTATCAGCTGGTTATGTTGCAGTAAATGATTTGTCACTGTTATCAAAGCAAGGCCGGCAAGCCCTGAATATCTAACTCCAAATGTTGTTCAAAACTAAGAAAGAGACTCTTACTGTATTTGACGATAACCAATTCTACTCTGGTATCGTTGTTGTTTAACTACGGCCGCGTGGCGCGTTGGATACACCCGATCCCTCGATCTCGGAAGTTAAGCAACGCGCGGTCCGGACAGTGCTTGGATGGGGGACCAACCAAGGACGTCCGGATTGCTGTAGCCTCACGAAGCTTTCCACGAAATCGTCTTCCGGGAGGGACGTAAAACGGGGGTCCCGTGCTCGAGGAGGTGCCTCGAACACGTTAAACAGCCTCATTACCCTACACATTGGGTACCTGCCTGTGGCACTGGCTGCAAATACACCTGATATAATACACCTGATATTATTTAATAACGTCAGGGGGCTTGAGAGGTCAGAGGTCGCGCTCACTCAGACACCAGTTTGCAAAGATAAGGAAACAAACTACCTGTTGATTGCGTTGCTGCGGGGATCGAACCAGCGACCACCAGCAGCAAACACGTCGCACAGACGGCCCAGGGTTCCATCCTCGGCCTCCTTAGGGACCCATCGGTGGTGAAAAGTCGGCGGAATCGGCGGCGAGTCGTCCGGAAAGCCAGGTGGGAAGAGACGGGGGTTCGGGAGCCGAGAGGCGGAAGTGACAGGCGACAATTGGGGTCACCGAACGACAAGGGGTCACGTCACCAGGGACTGCGGTTCAGTAATAAATCGCTAGATGTCGCTTCTGCATGATGTGTTATGATTTCTAATCTGCTGGCTTCTTTGACAGCCGGAATTTTCTTTACAAGGATGAGTGGTTGTTAGAGAGATCAGAAGACGATACGATTCTCCGCCCTAACATCTGCTTGAGGACTTACAGTCGCTCGTTTCAAGGCTGGAATAATGCGTCAGTCCGAAAGGTGTCGCTTCTGTGTGGGGTAATTCGTCAACGAAAGGAAAGAGCGGCTTATGCTTATCTACGTAAGCTTGGTTCGGGTTTTATTGGTATCATCTACTGAAGACTCGAAATCTGATGCGACAGCTAGAAAAACCATACACTGTTAGTCGTTTTACAATATACGCGCTCGATATTTGGCCATTTCGAGACAACTATAGAGGATGAAGGGAAATCAACGAGTGGTAGCTTTCCTTTCGCAAATTTCCAAGATCAGTCTAAATAAGTTGCTAACGCGTTGTAGTCGTTGCCATTTCGGTACTTTATTGATCAACAATAAAACAACAATATAGGCAACTAGTTCTCCAGGAATACAAAACCAAGCAAACATAACGTAGGGAGAATATCTTACAATATTTACAGCTATATATACGCTCGTAGAGCGCCCCTTCGCTAAAATCACACTGGCATCTTATAATGTAATCAAATATGCTTTCTATAGAAACCAAAAAGGCCTATCTGAATCGCGTCTTTGGCTATATATGTTAGTTAAGTATGAAGAAGAAAAACTCCACCCTGAGATATACAGTAATATATGATATACATATGCGTACAGTTACAACATAGCCGAAATGTCGCAAGAGGGGTAATTTTCATGGCAGTTCTTAGCTCTGTACAAACCGATATGTTGAACAAACTGACTGACTTTCTTATAAAGTTCCTATATACGTCACTAGACCTGAGTACACATAGAACGCTGACGTCACGCGATAATACTGAGCCGCTATTGGAGCTTTGAAGACACCTGGTTTCTGGCGCAAATGCTAGTGTTATTCTATCTCATACCCTTTTAAAGATCAACATCTGAAATCGATGTTGTTTTAACACACACAAAAAGATTAGGTACTACATAATCAAACATTTTTGTGAGAAGATTCAAATCCTTGCTTGGTTTGTAATGAAACGTCCTTGCTTTATCTTTGAGAAAGCAAGCGTTGTTCCAACAAATGAAGAAAATGTTCATTTTCCCGCCACTACTATGCCTCAAGTTCAGGAAGTCTGTCATAATTTGACATTTGACCCCTCTGCTTCCTCTGGTCCACAATTCCTCGCGCCAAGTGATCGTAGTCGCCCGACCCCTCACCGAGATGGTGGTAGTCACTGTCCTGGCTGTTGCCATGGGAACCGTTGCTGCCCAGACGGTCATATTCGGCTTTTGATTGGTCGCTGGTTGTCACCGTTCCTATGGGAACGGCGTATCCGTCGTCTGATCCGTCGGACAACCGTGGAAAGTTTATTCCCGCCTTTTTTGGCTCGAACGATCGCGGAGGCTTGCGGGGCGGGGCCGTTACCATGGGAACCTCGTAGTAGTCGTCGGACGGTCTGGTGACGTCACCTACGACGTCAGGTTTAGGGTTGAGGCTTCTTCGCGGGGATTTTTGCGGCGCCCGCTTCGGTTTTACCGGCGCTTCCAGGTTCCCTGGCTTGTAGACCGTCGCGTAGGGCGGGTAGCTGCCCCCTCTAGCGGGCTTTATCGGTGGTGCAGTCGCCTTTTCCTTTTGTTCCCCAGCCATCTCGGGCGTCTTGACGATCCCCTCGTCGATCTCCGCGTAACACGGATCGGGGTACGGCTGTTGCGTTTCGATGCGGTCCCGCAGCAGAACGTCGGAGTACCCGTATGGTGTGACGTCATGAACGATGACCTCCTTCCCAGGAGCAGGTGGAAGGATGTACCTTCCGCTCGGGACGGGGGGAGGGGAGGGTAACTTGGGTTCACTGACCCCGCTCTCTTTCAGATGTTTGGCGAGCAAAGGTTCCTGCACACGCCTCCACTCTGCGTCTTGTGGGACGGGAAACGGGCAGTCGGCGGTTTTTCTGAGCGGTTTCGAGGGAACTGGCCCCACGGGTTTACCGTAGTTAGGTGGAACTGGCCCCACGGGTTTGCCGTAGTTTGCGTCCATCAGACTTGTCTTCTCCTCACCTACGCGGAAAGTGATGACGTCAGGATGGGGCGCGGAAGGACCCAGCTCCTCAGCTGGCCGTTGCCTGGAAACAGAGGAAAACAAAATTTAGCTTGATGGCACCGGCCACTAAAAATATGAAAATTTAAAAATGAAAAATATAAATAAAGAACTTTAAAATGATAGAAAAGACAGGGCAAGAAAGTTCAAACGATTCGTAAAAGAGAAATAATGTATGACAATGCTCTTTTTTAACCAAAAAGATGTACAGAACAAGCGAAAAGACGCACAAAACGATTTAAAAGACGTACGTAACGAGTGAAAAGATGGACGAAACAAGGCAAAACTACGCGTCTCCTTTCAGACCAACCCAACCCCGTGCCTGCCCTTCCCGGTCTTACCAAGCTTGTACTTACTGTGTAAAACTGGTATGTTAACTTTACTCCTTGAGGTGGTTTACTGGTTATACGAAACGAACAACCCCGTGCCTACCGTATCTCCCTGCCCCATGACGTACAAAACAACTTAAAATGCGTACATAACTACTTAAAAGGTTGACAAAACGACGCAAAACTATACGCGCCTCCTTTAAGAATTGAACCACATCCAACCCGTGCCTACTCTTCCCTGGGTGAGTGATATAAGCCAGAGTTTAACCCCACCCAGCCCCGTGCCTACCGTTTGTCCCCGCCCCTCCGCTTGCTCCAGCACCACCAGCCGAGGCACAGGGCTCCGGCCAGGCTCAGGATCGCCACCGTCACGGCAAGGAAAATCACCACGGCGTTACCGGACCCGCCTGGCACCTCTGTGGTGGTCGTCAGGTCTGGGGGAAGTGAAGGTTTATTTGATTGTTACTTTTTTTGAGAGTCAGAGAGACAGAGATAGAGCTAATGTCTGCACATATCTATATCGTATATAGATTATCAATAAGTGTGTTGGGTTTATTAACCACGTGCATGGTTAGACGCCTGAGGCCTAACCATGCACGTGACCGATGGCCTAACTTCCCCTATGAAGAATGATCTGACCGCTGAACTGCATACACTCCAGTAATGTCAAGATCTGGTACTTTTTTCAATACATCTCTATTAGCTTTATGTTTAAGAAAGCGATACAAATGTATTGAGTACAAATTTGGTACAAAAGGCGCTTACTTGCACTACATCCGGGGCCCTCGCAGCCACGGTGTGTTGGACCGAGGCCTGACGTCATCACTTCCGGCTTGGTGCTCTTCGTCTCTCGACCGACAGGTGGCGTAGTCAGAGGTGCTTCGGGCGTCGGCGTTGCCGGGCAACGATCTGAAGTTTGCAATATGCAATTTAGAATCTCAATACTTAACACTTTTTATTGCATTTTAGTACAAATATACCAAATTTTGGAAAATTGTAAGAATTAATCATAAAAAGGCCTCTTAGTTCCTCTTTTGGGAGTATTGACCTCATCAAAAATATATTTAGTGTTTTTATAATAAAAATGTCGAATTTACTAAATAAACTAACCGGAAGCATCGACGGTTAAGTACTGTATGGTCCATCCCCGGAAGTGACGTAGCTTCTTGTTGGGCTTGTCGGAAGTGACGAAGTTGACGTGGAGATCTCGAAGGGTCGAGACGAGACAGGTAGCTTTCTCCTGACCACAGAAGGCTGGAAATGCAGGGAATGTTATCTATGTCAACTGTAGTGGTTATTACTCCGGGAAGGAGGAATACCTCCTTCTGGGAGTATTGGAAATGCCTTTGTTTGCGCAAGGAGGTTTACGTTCGCAGCTATAACTCACGATCCCGTCGTCGCACTGGTGTGTAACTTGGCATATCGTTTGCCTGGTTCTGCGTGGTGATGCACAATGTCTCTTTTACACCGTAACTACTTTAATCGTCAATACAATATCGTAATTGCACCCCTATAATTAATGGCAAGGGCCACTGTCCTGCCATAGCGGCCATGTTATAACCCGTTACGCTTGTTTTGTAATTAGAAATGGTTACAATTTTGTCTAAGAGATATAGAGAGGCACGCACACCGACTCAGGGAGAGAGATGGTAAGAGAGAGACGGGCAGAGACCAAGAGAGACCTACAGAGAGAAAGAGCGACATACAGGCAGAGAGAGGGAGAATTGAAGAGAGAGAGGCAAGCACAGAGTGAGAGATGGGGTAGAAAAAGGCAAAGATAGGGAGAGGCAGAGAGAGAGAGGCAGAGGGAGAAAGAGCGACAGAGGGAGAAAGAGACAGAAACAGAGACAGAGAGGGAAAGAAACAGACAGAGAGAGAAAGAGTGAGACAGACAGAGAGAGAGAAAGAGTGAAAAACAGAGGGAGAGCGTAACAACTTACTCCAGTGCTGGTTGCCGCTCAGGTCCCGGATGATCAGGAAGTCCTCGCTGCACTTCCCATCCGCCTCGCGAGGGGGCAGGTCCATGTAGCGGATTATGACTTTGATTTTCTTCTGATGTTTCGCCTGGAAATGCAGTGCATTATGACTAAATCTCGTCGAAAAATATCCAACATATTGTGCGACGCACACTGTACTGTTATATTGCACATTTACCTTGCGCCCGCCTAAGGATAAAAAATTCAGATAAAGGACTATCATAGCTTTTAACATGTACATGTATATGTATATATATATATGAATCTATATTCCAACATACACTATAATCTTACATTAACAGTATTAGAGTCTTACCCATATCCGCCACACACAGTCCAGTTTCTCTGGGTAACCGGAAACTCCCGGCAGCCTTGGCGATTGGAGAACACCGGAAGTCAGTGCCCCGCCCACATCCTCGGGGCGTCCAATCGTCTTCCACCTGCACGCCTCGGGAACTACTGTAACATCAGCCAATCACAGATCAGTTAATAATAATGAACAGCCAATCACAGACAAGCCAACATTACAACAACTGAAATGCTGCCACTTCCAAACAAACTGGATGTTTTTACATTTCATTCATTTATTCACTTTTGTTCCTTTCCTCCTTTCTTTTTCCGTTAACTATTTCTATATTCTTTCGTTCTTTGCTATCTTTCCTACTTCCAATAGTTCCGTTCGGTGTCGTCATTTTTCTTTTCCACCTTTCTTTCTATTTTTCCGTCTCTCCTTTTCTTTTTCTATCTCGCATTCTTTCATCCCTTTCTTTCTATTTATTATCTCCTTTCGTTTACTAGCCTCTACCAGGCTCCAGAGGTGGCTGGAAAGAGTAGCAATTGGCCCAATAGACAGATGACATGCCAGAGGAGTACGCGTGTAAGCCGGTCATAGAATTACAATTTACCACCTCAGGAGGCCAACTGTAGTCCTATAGCCGGCTTACTACTCTGGCATGTTATCTGTCCATTTGGCCAATTGCTACTCTTTCCAGCCTCTCTGGAGCCTGGTAGAGGCTACTAGTTTTCGTGTACCGCGTGTGGTTGTTGTATCTGTACAGCGTCTAGGATGTAACATGACCCTCTGGTCACGGTGGCGGGGCGCCGCACAAAGAACAGGAAACCGCGCGCCTTACCTGTGGAAAAATATCCTCACCCGTACCTGTCCTAATTGATACCTGTTCATATTAACACCTGGTTGTGGTTTTGAGAAATAGAACGGTGTCTAGGTGCAATTCTAACCCACAGGAAGCACTCGACACGATGGCCTTAACAATGAGAAAAGAATCGCGTTTCCTGTGTACCTCACTCCATACCTGTCTGCGTGATCACCTGTACCTGTCTGTAGTTTAAAGACGGACAGGTGTCTAGACAGTATAATCTTAGGGAATCCATTTACACCGTGGAAGTATGAGTAAGGGGGTGAAGTCTGCCATCTCTGACTTCCTTGTTTTCCGCGAGCACACAACATACCAGACATCAGCATAACGCGTCCGCACACAGACGGACTGGGTGACGTCACCAGACAACACGTCATCAGGCAGGTAAAAATAACCCGTAACAGAACAACCTGCCCACTTCCGGTTCCGGTCTGCCGCAACATAACAGGCTCCAGAGCAGGTGTTCAAGTAACAGACTTCTAAAGTAGTCTCCAAGCAGATGTAGGGAAGAAAAATCACAACGTTTTTGTCTGAGTCTCATTTTTTGGGTCACGCAAAATTCCGCTTCCACCCGTAATGTTACCACCATTTTTTTCGTTTCAAAATTTAAAAATACACTTTTTCTTCTTCAAGATGTGTATACTTTATTGAAACGACAAAAGCACATTATCAGGTACTGAACAGATATTCTTCAACTTGAAACACATAAGTAAATACAGCAAAATCAGCCCCGGACAAAGTTACATAACGATGACCAACCTCAAAAATTATTTGCAGACAGGGGGTGGAAGGAATGTAAGTGCGGCCAAAGGCGGTTCTATTTTTAACCCAACGCCCCCGTCTTTTCTGTTGCGCCACAGCTTTGTTTATTTTAGCCGTCTAAGTTTCAGTATGACTCCATTCTGGGGTTTTCAGAACGGTTGTTTTGTTTACAAACCGTCTAACTTTCATCCCACGCCAATACAGAGCAAGTAACATCTACTACTAACATAATTCTACCAGGGTACATATCTCTTTCAGGCCACCCTGACAAGATACGTCCAAATAGATCTCCAACCCGACGTTACCAAATATAGTGCACTCCTGTATATCTAAACTGTGCATACCTGGGGGTGCTGCAATAGAGAGCTCTCAGACCCACTGTTTTCAAAGTGGCAGATTTATGTAACCCGGCGAATCAATATCAATGGAGGTTAGATATTCAGAGGACACACTCTAAAGCTTGCACCGTTGTTCTGGTGTGTTGATGCCTCTGCCTGTTCCCATATTGACGGGAATCTACTAATAGACAACATGTTACAGTAAGCGCTCTGTGCCTCGAAGCTAAGTTAGAAAGAACGTTTTAGAAGTTATATTAGATAATCTTCCCTTCCTGTATCTGCTTGGAAATCAATAGACTAATCAGACATCTCCAGGGGTATTTCGCAGTTGAGCTCCTGGTTCCAATTTGTTGGTAACTGGGTCAATCCTGGGTCGGGACATCTCGGTTGGGACTTAACTCGTCTTTCGGAAGGGACGTAAAATAGGGGTCCCGTATTCGATGAGGTGCTTCTAGCACTGAAAGGGAAAACGAAAGGCTAGCATCCCCTTCCTGTAAACACATACCCTGCTACTGAAACAGTAAGGAAACTTGCTGTCCTATGTCCTTAAGCACTAAGCACTTAAAGGCAAACGAGTACACATCTCCGGTCAGTTCCGAGCCGTGTCCGCCCTGGCTTATCATCTCCGCCATCTTTCTGACCTCTGCTTATCAGTCCCGCCATGTTTGTGACCTCTAAGATTACCACAAGGAGACTTGTTATCCCCCTCCTTATCTGCACGCCATGGCGTGACCTTGAAGGATCTGCGATTTCCGTAGAGGTCTTTCCCAAGATGGCTGCTTTGTTGTTGGGAGTAGATAGGGCGAACTTTTCCTGTTTCACGCCTTTCCAGAAGATCCTCTTTCCTTTTCTGATGTATTGTTTTGATAAAATGTTGTATCAAGCGTTTTCGTTATTATTCATATCTAGTGTTACACCATTTAGCGAAGAACAAGTGTTGTTATGATGAGGTCTCAATGTCTCAATAGAAATAACATTTTGTTTGTTCGATCTTGTCAACATACATTGCGTTGCAAAGATATCATTGAAAGGCCCTCATCTTTTTCTGCTGTTTATATCATGTTTCAGGTCATCACAAGCAAAACAACAGAGCAGAGCAATCTCATGCTTGATATCAAATTTGTCACGATATCATGTGAGCTTGAGGTAATGATATAGTAACTGAACATTGACGTTAAGTAGCGTTCAGCCTAAAAGGGCCGAGCGCAAATGCTTTGGTATTAATACAAGCAACAGACAGACAGGTGGCATTCCAAAGTTACTTAAGTAGTAATTTTGCACAATTAGGAAGTCCCGTGACACCTACTCCAAAACAAACACACAAAAGAAACGCTTCCTGTCGTGAATATCTCCTAGTCTGGAATGGCCGTCAACAAAGCAATGTAGAGATGGCAGACTCTACCCCTTACGCGTATTTCCTTTGTGACGTTTGTAGTCTCACAGACATACATTTCTCTGGGTCTGCCTGGTAACGATGTCTTGTGCACACACGCAAACACACAGACACGCACAGAGAGAGAGAGAGAGAGAGGGGCAGAGAGAGAGAGAGAAAGAAGAGAGAGAGAGAGAGGGGGAGGCAAGAAGCACACACGCAAACGCATAAAGAGATCTTTCTCTTGCATTTATCTTGATTTGGTACTGGGCAACATCCCTCTTGTTGGGGTAGAGATAGAGGAAGAGAAATACAAAGACATGAAACACACACACAAACAGACACACTGTGTAGAGAGAGGGGGAGTGAAAGGGACGGAAAGATATGCAGACACTCCAAAAACAATACTTCACTCTCTTGCGGATGAGGTAACCAGGAAATAAGAAAAGACGGACATCATTACTAATATTTAATCAACCAATCAATCAATAATTTAATCGGTCTTCACTTATGAAACTTAGAAGATGAAACCCATTCGATTTTGATCAGTTGATTGTTACTGCGTGGCAACTTTTGTGAGAATATCCCAAAGCTAAGTAAACGGAACCCGAAAACAGATCTGGTGGCCTGCCGAAAACATCCCCTGACTCAGAACACCCACATGGAAAACCAAAACAAAGGATCGAACGTTACAGACATGTAAACAACACGGGACAGGGTCGGCAGACATGTCAGACATGTTTTCCACTTGTTCCCGATTCCACTCAGAGTAAAATCACCGTTAAGATTCCTTTCACGACATGTGGGGAAGAAAGATATAAGAAAAATAATTTTTCCTTTGTTCTTTTTGTTCTTGACGTTTCAAAAGTGGCCGAGTTTGAGATACAAATTGGACCTTGTAGACGTGTAAACAGTGGGATTTGTGAGACAACATGTCAGACATGTTTTCCACAAAGAGGAGTGCAAGAAACAGAAGTTTTCCTTTCGTTCTTGCTGATTTTGGCGTTTCAAACATTGCTTCAAAACCGGCCGATATTCCAGATACCACGCATAAATTCTATGCCGCAGTTTTACATGACCTATACGCAAGAGGCCGGCTCGCGTTAAACACTCCAACATGTTATCCTGGCACAATTGGGCCAACTCTAGCCCCGCCATATGTGGTTTGTCAGGACTCATCCTTCCTACACACAATGAGACATCGCAGATACAATTATCCAAACACCGTAGCCTCGAAAGCAGAATTCGCGGCGTGAGCTTTGTTTTTACAATGTTGCCATTCTTTAGCTGATAACGTAGCGTCTTCTCATTGCTACAGTGTTCTGATGACTCTGTATGTCACACTGTAGCGATCGAGAACACCCCTTCATATCAGAAAAGCCGTAACACGAAAAATCTAGCCTCTACCAGGCCCCGCGGATCGCTGGGAAAATAGTAGAAATCGGCCAAGTAGAATTAATAGAATGCTAAGGGAGTCTGGGCTACGGAAAGAGGGTCCAATCTGCAATCCAAGGCAAGTGAAACCCTGGTAAATATTCTCCCTATAGCCGGCGTAGTTAGTCTGGTAGAGACTACGAAAACTCCCACCGTGCAGCCTACAGTAGAGACTATATAAACAACGCCCCGCGTCCCTTCCGCTATCTCATGTCAAACTCAAACTATTTCTCAAGAACCGACCCTTCAAACTTAAGAAACAGCGTTGTCTCACCTTGTCCCGAGCATTGTGTTGCTAAGACACCGAGAAGAATAACCAGTGCGGACAGGTGTCCCAAGGCGTCAGCCATAACGTCTTGAAGGTTTCGTCCCGTCTGCGAAGTGTTGTTGTCTTGAATAGGCTAGAAGCGTGAGTGTGCTCCTAACAGGAAGTCAGTCAGTCAGGGCAGTGCCTTAAGGCATGCCCAAATATGGGAGTGGGCGTGACGTCAGAGCGGACCGTACCAAAACCGTGCGGCGGGGATGTTTACTTAACGAACCAATACTGTTCTCGGAATCGGAATTCATCTCCAAGCAGATGTGTGGGTGAATGGTTACGGTTCGTTTCGCACCTCTATTTGCGGCGTTCAGTGGTGTTTTCTGGTGTTGCTATGAGCAGATAACGACAACGGGGAATGAGCCCTCACCATCATGAGCAGACAGAGAAGAAGACACACGTAGAACGTACATATGTAACGTAGAAAACGCCGTAAAGAGTCCTACAGAATGCGTCAGTGCCTCATGGTCTCTCGCAGTTTACACAAATGTACGTTTGGATATTTTGAGCTGCAGTCCTTGGATTTTACGCCAGGTTATGGTAGAATAGAACTGGCCTATGACAAATATCATTGCCAACGTTTTCTATCACCAGACAGTTTGATTTCGTACCACACATCGTATATATGACTACGCATTTAGGAAGCGGTAAGAGGACAACTAAATGTTGTATCACTTACGGACATAAAAGAGAGAAAAAAGAGCGTGCTTCAAGCGCAGCATAGTATCGTCTTTATTCACTTTACATCCATTTACAAAAATACATTGCACATCTCTTGGTTACATAGATAAGAATTCATAGAAATTCCCTGAAATTTTATAGCATCAAATTTTCTCCAAATTTACATCTCGCTTTGGCAACATTTCTTCAGTTGTAGCGTTGGGCGCGGAGAAGTCAGTTTTCTGTTTCTCGTGAACATGTTTACATGGTTACATTTCCTAAAATCATAGCAACGAACATGTGAATGACCAAAATTGTTGGCTTCTCTGTTGTTTATGTATTCTTTTCTTCTGTTCTTTTCAGTATTCTGGTCCTCTTCTCAAAACTTTCGAACCATGACACCAATGCAAAAAGAAAAATTGACGAGAAACACAAATATGACTTTCCGACGCCCAACACGTGACATGCACAGTGCACTGCAGTATCCTTCTGCGCATGCTCACATGTCGGGGCCGCCGCCACAGTCCATGAATCCCAGGTAGTTCAGGGTGTCAGAGTCGGGGATCTGGTTGATCTTGTCCTTGGTGGCGCTGAGAAAAGGTCAAAGGTGAAGGTCATGAGGTCAAGAGTGAAGGTCACAGGATCAATGGTAAAGATCATGAAATCGAAGTCGAAGGTCATAGATAAAAAGGAAATTTGGAACTTCCAACATGACTATGATTCACTACAATGCAAATATGCACCAAAATGGCGTCGATGACGTCACGTGAACACACTCTCTACAGAACGTTGGTATCCTAGCAACCGCGTGACGTGTACTCACGTGTTCTGCAGGAAGTCCTTTACCTCCTGGGGGGATGGGACGGTGGACTGGCGGCTCATGTACTTAGCAACGATACCGGCCTGGAGGAGAAAAATGTTTTGTAAAACTAGCTTTAAGGACAAGGCATGGTATATGCAAACAGAATGTATAACCATATCTATCTATGAGAGGTATTGAATGCATTAAAAAGTCGTACCAGGTGTTTCCGGATCAGCAAAAATTATCAATCATATTACCAATAAAGCAAACAATCTGCAAAGTGTTGTTTTTTTTTAGTACAAAGCTCATGAGTTTGAAAGAATGGTCAGCTGTACTCACGATATGCGGGGCAGACATGGAGGTGCCTACGGGAAGGAAAAGAACGTCAGGATATAAGAATTATAACGTCAAATTCTTTTTTTTTTGGCATTCAAAGTTTACAGACGTAAAGGAGAACGCATTAGATCACAGCAAGTTAAAAATGATAGGAAATGTATCATTATTACAAGTTGGTCAATCTAGATAATGATCACTGAGTTTAACATTGTAAGTTCTAGGCTATCTACAGATTCTACACAGATTCTACACATCGACCATTTGCTGCTTTTATATATACATACGCACAGTTCCAGCGCCCTCCAGACCTACAGTTCAGATAAAGATCGCAAGACGTCGCTGTGGTACTAGCTGCTGGTAGCGAAGGCGAAAAGCGGGTTCGAACGTTTCTCCGCGGCCAGCGACTTAAAGGTTATCAGAACCAATTTCTTAGATCTTTGCTGCTACTATGTGAGACTTAAAGCGCATGCGCGAACCTGAGATGGTGTTGTCTGCGAACTGCCCGCCGATCCAGGCGGAAGTGACGTCTAGACCCTACCGGAAACGACAGGAACATTCAAGGTGATTAATACCTGATTAGAACACCAGATCATCGGCCAGTTGGTACCCTGCTTTATGTCATGCCTGGGCCTGATACGGGTGTTCCGGACCGTGTGATAACTATCCGGATCACATAGGGTTCGGGAGGGTTATCACACAGGCTTCCATAGAATATTTCGAATGCATTTCATGGGTGGAATACCCCGTGTTGTATTCTATATTGACATTATGAGCGTATTATTAATTGCGCCAAATGACAGTTACTCAAGCAACTGGACGAAATTTTGAAACAGTCATGGTTTGCTTGTCTGTTTGTTTGTTTGTTTGTTTGTTTGTTTGTTTGTTTGTTTGTCTGAGAGAGCATGTTTGTTTACCGGTGCGATGATGTCCATGCACTCTCCGTAGTTGGAGAAGAAGCAGAAGTCGTCCCCGTTGTCTGAGCAGCCGACAGAAATCCTGTAGGGAAACAGCGCGTTAAAGCGTTCCTAACATAAATACGGTGTGAGATTATGAAAAAGACAGAAGACTTGGGATTAAGAAAAGGAAAGAGAATTGCACGGGATCATGTTGACTAACTCATAAAAATGAAGTCGCGACGTTACCGTTTTACTGACATGAAGCAACATGTGTAAGTGAAAAATTTCCCTAGAATTTAGAATATTTATCTGTATAAAGATTTTCTTGGAACGAACACGCATTCTCTTAACGCTTTCACAAAGTGAAGTCGTATCATCTTCCAAAACGTGTATAATCTGTCCCTTGAAAAAATTCTACATTAAGCTACCACAAAACCAGGTGTTTTTTCAGCGCATGCCACTATTCACATCATTATTATCATAATGATAAGTTGATAATTATAAGTTATATCAATAAGTGTCCGTACGCCGTGGGTTCGCTGGCGGGAGAAACGTTACACGCCTCCCAGCCCTCGTTGCCAGCAGCAACCACCATAACCACGCCCTGCGGGAGGAAGTGACAATTGCACAGTCATTGTATGGTACAATATTAGGGATGTTTGTTCTTCAGAAATTATGGGTAGGTGAGATAGATTCAAACCCAGAAACTATCATGGACTCTTGTGAATGCTTGGGTCACATTTCCAATCCGGTGCCCAGCCGGGTAGTGTTTGGGAACAAAATGTATGATATAAAAGACAACCAAAAACACAAGACGTACCAAAATTTATTCAAGAGCATAGGTTGTGCATATTCATTGATATACATTTTAACTTTTCGTTTCCGCAAACAGCCCGGCCGGGTCCCGGCTGGGAAATGTGACCCAAGCATAAGGGGGAAAGATCCAATAGTTATTGGGAGGCGATGTCGACAACTATGGATTAACTGTTGATATATCAATATATTGATATCATTCAGCTCATATTCATACTCTTAATATATCAATTTATCGATATTACATACTGTTAAAAATCAATGATATCAAAGGGCTTTGTATGTACGTAAATGCGAGGATAGATACAAAACAGCAAACCGGTACTCACCGCTTCCACAACCGCCTTCACAGCCTCGTTCATGGCATCGGAACGACCTCCGCCTAGCGACATGCTGTAGAACGACAGCATTTCTGACAGTCAATCGAGGCAACTTGTAGCCTTTTACATGCAGCTTCTCAACAAGTAAATAAAGAAATTACACGAAACAGAAATAAATAAAAAAAATTAAAAAATGTGACGGTTCTCAGTGGCAAATGTGCTAGATGTTGACACAACGTCAACCAAATCCGCAGTGTTCTTTTTAGCACACAGTTTGACAGATTAACCGAATAGGCTCGGTGGCGTCACTCCACCGTCCGGGAAGGTAGTGTAAAGTGCCTCTCCCCAAGGTCTCTCCCCAAGGGCACAACGTCGGGGCATGGTGAGTATCGAACTCGGGACCTATTGATTCCGAGTTCAACGCTCTAACCGTTGCGCCACGCCGACGTCACTAAATAAACAAACAAACAAAAATAGCTCACTTTGCCACAGACTTCTTGTTGTTGCCCGAATGCTGCTCCCCGGTCCACTCCACGCCCTCGATAACTCCGCTGTAAGATAAGATTAAATGTTTTAACTATAACAATATAATAATAAACTTAAAGGCCACCATTGGAAGTTATTTGCTATATCATGGCCCCATCGGCAATGGATTAACATATTAAAAGAAATGAAATATATATGTTTTTAACTACAAGAATATGATTAACGGGCCACACAATTAACTAGACAGTTGGTTTGAGGTGAACATTGTGTGCTCATGTCAAATGGGACTCAGGCAAAACATTTATGTAATGTACCAAACATTACATAATCTTTCAACTGCAGGCGAGTGCTGTGTTAGCCTTGGTGGCATCCTCTTAGCTTTAGCCTTACTCCACTCCCTCGGTCGCTCCCGTAGCCAAAAAGGCGCCCGGGCCCAGACTTTTTGGTTAATACGGGACCGACCGAGAGAGGAGAGTAGAGCTAAACAAGATAGATGGCACCCAGCCAGGCGAGTGCTGTGTATGTAGTAGTATGTCAAATCACGGGTCTTGGAGAAAAACTCACGCAGTGGATCCGGAGCCGCTCCTACTCAGCACCTTAACAGCGATAGCGGTCGCCTTCTTAGCCAGACCCCAGGCGTCAGACATCACCGTACCTGCAAGGAAGAGAAGGAAGACATGCTTTTAGAAAAGCTGACCATGCGACCATTGGGTGCTGTGGATGAAATTGTGCAAGGTAGTTTGTTAAATGAGTGCAAGTTAGTGCACTTAGTCTGCTGAATGTATTCACTGGTACTGTATGGTTGCGTGCAACTCAACAGTTTGGGACAATGGCGACCGTACCTAGAAGGCCAAGGGATAAAAACAAAAGCCCTGTATGAGAAATTCCATCCAGTAGCCTTTTCCACTGACCCCATACATGCTACATGTGTTGCAATTAGATGTTGCAAAGAGATTGGTACATGTTTACTAGTATGTAAAGTCGGGGACAGGAGCTTCCGGGCTGTCACGGTGGTTCGAGTGGCAGAGGAAATGAAAGGAAAATTGATGCAATCTATTATACACAAGTAATGTCTTAGCAATCTTTCTGTGCCTTACTATGTTTATATACACCTTTCATAATCATTATCACATCTTAAGAGGCAACGGGATGTGTTTGTTGGATCAAAACTTCTATCGTACTTACCGGCCACGGCTTCCGAATTTCTGTCTCAGGGCCTTCAACTTTAACATATCGCCCACCCACAACATATGTGCGTCTCGCTGTCGCATGCGCAGTCTAATCCGTGAACCGGCTTATTGTGAGGTTCACATCTCACATACGAGTATGATGCAGTTTCCGGTCGTACTTACCGGCGACGTGAGTTCCGTGTCCGTTCTCGTCCGTCTCCGGACTGGGCGTGTCCACCGTGTCAACACCCTGGCAACCAAGCGGAAGTTACGTCATCACACGTCATCAGTGAAATAATCCATGACCGTCCAAAGTTTGTTCAATATTAATGTGTGGTATTGGTGAATGTACTATTACTTTTTTTCGTATGTACATGACGATAAAAGTTACAAGTATCTTACCCATTTCGCTCTGCCGCCAAACTCGGAGTGCTCGGTGTAGATACCGCTGTAAGAAAACGCACACGTATGTTGAACCTTTCAGACCACAGAAACTACAGGAACGCCTCGTGCTTGAATATGTAATTCTCTATTCACGAGTGAATACTGAAATGAAACGCCGCGAGTTACGTTTCTGTCTTTTCTCAACCAAGCCTTGCCTAGTTGCTTTATATAAACACAAACAGGAGTCAAAATTGTTTCTTACGTATCGATGATGTAAGCGTCAACACCTTCTCCATCTCCGCCTGAGGTAAAAAATGAGGGAATTTGTTCATTTGCTTCATTTTTTGTTGTGTTCATTTTCCTATATGACTTTCCTACTAAGTGGTTCTTTCAAAAGAGAACTGGAGTAAAATGTGTGTCAAGAAGCAACGACCATAGATTAAATCCCCAGTGCATTTAATGGAACATTCCGATCTAGCTAGATCTTTCCGCCATTATTTTGACCTCACTAACCTTGGTAGTGGTAGATTCCATCCAACAGAAGGTCACGTTCGACGGTCCTGACCAGGCCCTGTACGGAGGGGAGGGGGATGTTAGTGATAGCCAATGAGAGCACAGTATAATTCCTATGCGACTTTTCATTGGTTACTTGTTTCTGTACCTTTTCATTGGTTATCTTTGCTGGGACGAGTTCGTTCGAAGTAACATAATACGAAAGTTTGAGATTTTGCAGAATTTGAATCAGCCAATAGCATCCGTCGTACTGACCCAGGTGGCCTCCAATTGGTCCTGGCACTGCGCCTGGTAGGCCTTCATCACCTGATTGGCTTCGATGTACCGCACCTCCGGCTGTTCCGCTAGATGGCGTATCATCCTAAGACAGACAAGAATTTTAAGAAAAATCCAAAATCCAAAAGAGAAATGATAAATAAAAATTCATGCACATATCGATGCATTTGGCAAAATGGGTGAATATAGTCAACCCCAAGCCATACAGAAAATACATCCATATAGTCCCGATACATATGAATGATTCTGAACCCTCTTACGCTTGGAGGAATTGCTCGCTTTTCCTGCCATAGGTCGCTGGTTCTTTTCCCAGGCCGAGTTACATTAAAGAATTACAAATGGTGCATACGGCTTCTCTGCTTATTGCAAAGAGTATGGAAGTGGAATATACACCACTACCGATGGACTAGCCCCCTGCTGTAGAATATTTTGTGCTTGATCTATGATCAAGTCCAAGGCTAAGGAAACTGAGTTATGGGAACTTATACACCAGTGGATGTGCATGCAGAAGGAATTTAAGAGGATAATGTCTCACTTCTGGTTGGTGCGGATGGAGTAGGCCTTGAACCAGCGGAAGTTGTGCTCGAACAGGACCTTGGTGTCGTTAGTGCCCGTCAGGAGCGTCCTCACGTTGTTCATGTGCTTACCAACTGGAAGGTATGAGAAATATCTTTAAGATCATGAACTACAGTCAAACGTGGCCACATAAGGCACTTCTATGGTCAAAGTAAGCAGGTGGTCACTTCTGACAGGATTCTTCCTAAGAGAAATCATCTAAGAGCCCACAACAAATGACAAAGTGGTCTATATACCACAAGTGGTCACAAGATCAGGTCTAATTGCGGCTAACTATTCTACTTTTTTTTCTTAACACAGATGATACAAACTACTGGATTTACAACCGTCCAGCTAGCTAGCTAGTACAAGCTAGCTCCAGATGACACAGCCGCCTCATTTGACTTCATGTGTAAACAAACAAACAGAGAAACAAATATTTACCCACCTGCGTAGTCTGTGAGGTTCTTGTGCAGGACCACGATGTACTCATTCGGGATGGCGGTTTTGGAGTCCAGCCGGAGCATGGGGGCTGAAATACGTAATGAATAATCGTATACAAAGTTAACATTATGTACATGATAAATACTTACTTGGTTATGTCGACTCATTCTTTTCCGATCTCGCTAAATAGTTGTAACGAAAGATGACAGTGATAAAGACACAAAAATACGCTAAGACATTACGCTATTTGAATAAACATATGAATTTCTACTTTCCGTAACAGGTGCATTTTTGTTTCTCAGAGTGTTGTCCATCATATCTTCAACATGTTTCTAAAGTGACCACGAGTGCGAAGTCTGTCATGACATGTTCCCACCGCCCACACACATGTCCTCAGCAGGTGACTTTGCGATCTCGTGACTCTAGGGTTACGCGGTGGGTTTTACCGACTTGATGGTTCGGTATGTTTTGATTGAATCCCAATAAGTCTTACGGAGTCGGTACATAGATGTTGCATAAATTTGTCATGTACTAGTCAATGCATTAAGCAAAACAAATATTACTTGGAAATTTGGACATGTTGCAACATGACTCGCTAAATTTAGCAACAAAACAAACTATATCGAATTCTACCGTTATGACATTGAAATCAATTGATCTTTCGACAGTAGAATATAGATTTCTTTTCTTCCCAAGGACTCAACAACAGAAGTACTGATAAACAAATGGGGGTATAAAGTCTGTGTATTGTATTCTTATCTTATCTAAAGTCTGCAGGTCGTATATTTATTGATTACAACATGGATCGTGGCATGACATGTTTGTGTTTTCTTACAGAAATCCTTTGGCTAGCACCAACAACTATCTTCGTTTCTGGTAAATATAAAAAATAATTATGAATCAATCGTATTGCATCACGTAATCGCAATGTAAGCGTCGTATGAAATCAATGACTTTTTTCTGAGAACGACTTTGTTTGTTGAGTAGAAAGTAATATGAAATGGCCCCTGAATAGGAATGAACCTTGAACTTTTAGAATAGCTTTGTTTGTACGGTTCTGATTGATTTAGTGTTCGGGGCAGGTCATATGCTGTGTCATGGGGTTGTCAAAGTTCGTGAGTGTTTACTGAAAACTGTGATTCACACGGTCGGGACGCCTATTGTTTATATAAAGGGTGAGTCGAGGCCGGGAGTATATATTGATTTTCATTGTTCGTCTTTTCTCTGTTATTTTCCATTGGCTTTCGAGCAAGAATTTACAAAAAAAATCATTATGACAAATAAGATATAGGCAAGTATTATGGTTTAGTTCAACTTGGTTAATTTTGAGAGAAATACCTACAAAAGTTGCAAATGTTTGGAGAAGTTCTTGCTAAGGCTGTCGCATGTTGTGCTAAGGAAATGCTGAAAACAACACTCAGGTCACAAACGACGAGGATTTGATTCAGTTAACTTTGTTTTGTGCAACACGGAAGTTGTGTATACGGTAGGGGGGGGGGCATATCTCGACGTTTCGCATTTGAACTCTCCGCTTTTTCCTTGCAATTAAACGTCACAGTTTTTACACAAATACAGACAACAAATGTAGCTCTTAGACTACAAAATAAAAGTATGGTAAGTTTTTGTATTGAACAAGGGGCGAAATCGTCTGCATATTAGGTGACAATACTACAGGTGTAAACAGGAAGTGTTTGAAGTGACCGACCCACAGGTAAGACTACAACCTGGGTTGCAAATAACACGACTTAACATGACACGAACTCGTTGAAAATGAAATAGACTCTATTCTAAGTTTTCATATTTTTCTTTTACACATACTCGGTCCCGAATCATTCTTTGGTTCAATGCCTCGCGTAGAGTCTGTATGTAAGAAAGCTGTGGTCGTCTCCACATGCAGTTATGCATATCGGTACGGGTCACACCGCGATCTAGATCTACAGGTATTGCAGGTATTTTCTTACGTGACCATGCTATGTTAAAGGCAAGACATTATTTTATGTATCCTGCCATTTATTACGACATATTATATTATATTTCTGCACTCGATAAGGAAAAGAACGGGAAGTTACCCCCGTCTCTATACAATAAGATACAAGTAGTCTTTACAGGTGGACTCTTGCGTAAACAAGGTCTTCTGAAGATAAGACATTCTTAATAAGACTCGGCACTCACCTGTTGCTATGGCGACCCCTAAGACGGTGGCTAGGACGACCAAGACGTGGAGAGACTTCATGTTGAGTGTGGACGGTCGGGAGGACGTGTGAGACAGAGCGGGTACGGGGCAGGCCTGTGGTTGTGGAGCCCGCGGCTGTCACGGGACGGTCACATGGGCAGGGTAAACAATAGGGTCAGAGGGGGCAGGTAAACAATTGGGCAGAGGACAGGAGTAGTCTAGATAGCAGGCTTCTTGAGCTGCCCGGATAGCGGGGTAAACAATAGGGGTCAGGGGGTAGGTCAACAATAGACTACATAGCGTATTCTCCACCAGGCCTTTCTAATGGGGCAACGGTAGTCTCTACCAGACTAACTTAGCCGGCTATAGGGAGAATATTTGCCGGGGTTTCATTTGCAGGCTCACCGTGGATTGACTTTACTGGCTAATTATTCCATTTTCTGCCAAAGTCTACGATCCATACATCCGTAGACGAGCCTGGTGGAGGTTAGGTCAACGGGCTGTGTTTTACATCTCCGTTTACTATACAGAACAGGGGGGGGGGGGCAAAAATAGACTACATCATGAACAGGCTTCGCGTTGTATCCACCAGGCTTTCCTAAGGGGTTCTGGATAGTCTACATACCAGGCTACACGGGCTGTGCCTAAGTTCAGCCGTTAAGTATGGGGGAAAAGGACAGGTCAACAATAGACTACATGGCGCGTAGTTTCCACCAGGCCTTTCTCCTTTCTAAAGACTTCCCTGGCAAATCATTCTTCCTATTTGGCTAAATTTGACTATTTTTAGTCAGCGTAGTTAGTCTGGTGGAGACTGTGCTTTAATCTGTTAACAGTATGGGGACAGAGGACAGGTTAGGAGTAATCTACATATCAGGCTTTGCGTCGTCTCCAGTCTACATACAAGGCTCCATAGACTACATAGCATGGTTCGCGTAGTCTCTACCAGGAAAGCCTGGCTTCTTAGGCTGCGCTTTAGTTCAACCGTTAACAATAGGGGACATAGGACTGGTCGGGGATAGCCTATATAGCAGGCTTCGTAGGCTGACCGGTTGGCAGGGTAAACAATGGGGGGTAGAGGACAGGTCAACAATAGACTACATAGCAAACTTCGCGTAGCTATAGCCTTTACTAGGCTCTACCAGCCTCCGCGGGTCGCTGGGAAAATAGTAGAAATTGGCCAAATAGAATCAATTGTATGAAGGTTGTCGGCTACAGAGATAGGGTCAAATATTGTAACTGCAACTGCGAATGTAACCCTCCATGGCCAAAGTCCCCCGGCAAATGTTCTCCCTATAACCGGCGCGGTTAATCTGGTAGAGACTAAGCCTTTACCAGGCCTTCCTATCAGGCTAACAGACTGTGTTTTACATAGTGGACAGCGGCAGATCAACAATAGAGTACATAGCAGGTTTCACGTAGTCTCTACCAGGCATTTCCTAAGGGGTAAACGGGCTCTGTTTTTACTATACTTCAGCCGTTAACTGTGTTATAGACTCCCCTGACAACTTAGTCTTCCTGTTTGGCTAAATTTGACTATTTTAGTTTACTTATACAGTTGAAAGTTACAAGTGGAAAGTTTAGAAATAAAACTGTTGAGGCGGGGGTGCATGGCCCAGGCAGGTACAGGTAGGGGCGAATCATTACTGCTAGTCACTTGGAGGAAGGCAAACAATAACGTGTTCATGTCAATATAGCCTGCACAGTAGGCTCCGTAAAGCGTTATGATACCGCTGTTTCGTTATTGTTGTTGTTGTTGTCTAATAAATAATCTCATCATGCAATTGTAGGATGCTTTCCTAATTTTCCATAGTGTTTTACTGAAGCAGTGCGTGCAAGTGTCGGTAACTAACACAGGCATGGAGAACAGTTTCAACAATATACGTTCATGCATTATTGTACACAGATTTATTGGGTTTTATTACGTAATAGTTACAGGCGGAAAACTGTTGTTTGTAACACAGACAGTAACATTTTCTTTCTCCGATTATTTTGATCACCTCTATGCATGAAACTAGTGGTTAAAAATAGTGACTGTCATGTCTTCAATATCAGTGACCACTAGCTGTCCCTGTGGTGTCATGGCAACAGCAACTGGCCCATCCATGTCTGTAGTGATGTGTTTGAGGAATTTTCCTGTCTTGTCAAACATCTCCACACGACAGTTCCACCTGTCTGCCACAATGATGTTACCTGCCCTGTCTGTACAGATGCCCATGGGCCCAAGCAGCTGACCTTCACCACTTCCCTCACCCCCAAACTTGTACAGAAACTGTCCTTCCTCATTGTACACATAGACACAGTGATTCCCAGTGTCTGACACAATTAAGTTCCCTTCCCTGTCCCCAGTGATGCGCACTGGATACTTCACCCCCTGCTGCTGACCCACAGTTCTCACAAGCGTCCCATCTGGTCTGAACACCTGCACTTCACCCTGTGAGTTGTCCTCATTGTTAGCGTCCTCATCCCCATTGTCTCCTGTTGTTTTTGTGATGAGGATGTGGTTCCTCCTGGTGTCCACGGCAACGCCTCTGATCTGCCCTGTCTCCTGTTGGTCAAACTTCCTCAGCACCCTGCCCTGTTGGTCGTACTGCACCATGTACAACACAGACTCTATAGTATTCCCCACCACCCACAGGTTCCCCTCCCCGTCCATGGCCACATCACCTGGGTACATCTGCTCTCCACCTGGCGTGACTGTTGGGAACTGCCTGACAAATGTTCCCTGTAGAGTGAAAACTTGGATTCTCCCATTTTCCCCATCTGACACGAAGATCTCCCCCTCTTCTGACACAGTTACTCCAGTAGGCCCAGTAAGTTGACCTGGTTCTGAACCCCTTTCACCAAATTCCAACCTCTGTATTGGCACCACAGGGTAGCTTTGGTTACCATGGTGATGACCCATGGCAGTTGCGACAGCACCCCTTTTTGTTGCACCTGGCACAGTTACCTTTCCCAGTGTACAGGTGAATTTCTCTGTAGGCTCAAAGACGGCAGGGAGGGTTGGTACTCGGAGTGGCACCGTCTTTTCTCTGAACTTCGCCACTATATCGTCTAGTTTGGATTTTCGACTGAGGAACTCCCTATCTTCTCTAGCCATGTCCCGCTCGGCTCCATCACAGGCAGAAGACAGTTCAGCAACGTCAGTCAGAACTGCATCTCTTTGGCTCTGTACGGCTCCCTTATTCTCCCTGTGTTTCGTCTCAACTTCAGACAACAGATGGTCTTTTTCCTCCGTGAGCTTCTGAATAACTTGATCACATGCTTGTCGGTAGGCTTCTTTGATTTTGCTGTCCGTCTCTTGTTTCTGACCGTCCAGGTTTTTCTCTTCTTCTCTCAGCCCTCTGATGAAGCTACAGTAGACCTCCAAGATGTTCCTCCCTTCAGTGATCAAGTCTCGGACTGGACCTCTACGCTGCTGGATGGCCTTTCTTAGGCTCATTGTAGGATGTTCATCATGGGTTGCTTCAAAACATTCATGACAAATTGGCACTTGACACTGTTTACAATAGAGCCTCACTTCCTCAGAGGGGTGGAAGCTGCACCTGTTTCCAGACTGGGGTTGCTCCCTCGTTTCCTCTGACAGCGTTGCCTGAGTCTGCAACCTCTCGCACAAATTTGCCACAATATGGTTGTCGGGTAACCCAGCGACCCCTTTGCTCGGCAACTTTACTTGCTGGCGACAGTTTGGGCACTGGAAGGTCACTCCCCTCTCTGCATGGTCCCGCAGACAGTCCTGACAGAAGGTGTGCTGACAGGGCAGCACCTTGGGCCTGGTGAACAGCTCCAGGCAGATGCTGCAGGACAGTTCTTCACGGATTTGCGTCCCCAAACTTGACGGTGCAGCCGCCATATTGTTATCCTTCCCACTTGTGACGCCATGACGTCATCTCAGTGTTAGGTATCGGTTCTGCCTTCCCGCCCATGAAAAGCAGGTGTGTTTGCTGGCTTCTTGGTTACAAAGATCGGGTTACTGACTTTATTTACTGTTACAGTTGGCTCTGACAAAATAGGATAAAATCTTCAGTCTGGTAAACACCTCCAGGCAGATTCTGTGGAGAATTTGGCAATTGGCATTTAGTTCCTAAACTTTGGCCACATATCAGTACTATTTGCTATTGAAAGAGTCAGCAATACGCTGTAGATGTTTACTAACTTGCTCGATATCCAAACCCACTATACGGTTACAATTTCTGGCCTTGTTTTTTTAAATAGTGCCCTGATATGCGGAGTCTTGATGTAAAAAGTCATGGGAGCTGATCACATGAATAAGGAAAGCAATAAGGGGCAGGGACGAGTCAGCAATAGACTACAGGGCAGTGCTCTCGTCTCTCGTCTAGTGGGATTTGTTACGTATATATTGTTTTCTATTTGCTGACATGTGTCGCAATCAGAGTACGATTGGAAGTCATAAAACAATAGACAGAAATAATTTAGAAATGGCAAGATTAAAACTCCCCTCGATGATTGTTATTGAGGCTTTAGGTATATATGACCATGTCCCGGGCAGGTACAGGTAGGGACCAATCATTACTGCAGGTCACATGGGGATGGTAAACAATGGGGCGCAGGGGACAAAACAACAATAACCTACAGGGGAGGCAAAGTGTAGCACGCAGACATCGCAATTTGTGCTTGCTTATGACGTATTAATGGTCCAGGAAGGTGCAGTTAGGGGTGAATCATTACTGTAGACCACATGGGGAAGGTAAACAATAGGGGCACATGGGACAAATTAACAATAGCCTACATGACAGGCTCCACACGGCGCTTTTAAATACTTTTTTGTTTATTTATGACCTATGTTTCCACATATATACATATATACAGCCAACATACAGAAAATCCTGTTTTACGGTTAGAACAAGATTATTGGGAAGATGGTTTCACCCAGGAACTTCTGTTTTTGACCTACTGTAAACTGCGAGGTATAAGTCTGCAACTAACAGTCGTGCAGTTCACCCGGGCAGACACATAGTAAGCAATAGCACAGAGCAGCCCCCCTTCAAGAGACTTTCTCTGTAGAATCAACAGATAAGCTTTTCAAGGAATTTCAGTATGGCTGGACTGTCAGGATATGTTCACAAGTTGCAACTGCAAGTAAGATCGGATATCATGACACACAAATTTAAACTTTTGAAAAGCTGTTGAAATCCTTCAAATCTGAGATTACTGTTTTGGAAGCGAATTTTCACAGGCCACACATATAAAGAGTACGCCTTTGTCTTGTTAACTGGCAGTACCACCTGTTAACTCCCCGGCAGGCAGGGATGTAAAATTGCGATAATTACAGTTTGCAGCGAAAGGGAATCAAAAGGTGTGACTTTTTCTTTTGTGTTCAAGAAACGCCTGAACGATTGGCATCTGTATGGTTGGTACAGACATTATGGAATCGACGAATGTAACTGAAAGAACCAAATCAGAACACATTATTCATCCTTCAATCTACCTGTGTGGAAAACGTTAACATGCATCAAAAATAGTCTGAAATTTGAAGAAGAAAAAACGTTGAAACGTAGTTTGGCTAAAGGTGTTTGTGTGCGGCATGTCTTCGAGGCATCTTCATCTTGGAATCCACTCACATGGCGAAGACGGCATCACATGTGCCTCATACCCACATTAAGAAGTACGGCCGCATTTTTTGTGTGCAGCGGTTGGAGTTTGGTCGCGTTTGGGCTTGTCGCTTTCAATAGAGATATTTCAGACGCCACTACCAAGGAGCTTGTAGTTGTACTATATCTTCTGTAAGCTCACAACTAATCGACTTCTTGAGACGTAGTGCTGGATTCTTCTTAAGATGGTGCGCGTCTTGGCCCTTGTTGTCCTTCTCGGACTCGTCGGTAAGTACGTCTTGTACGAAGTTGAGTATGGTGTGATCTCAGTAGATGTGTGCAAAATGTGGTCAGTCAACCTCACCGGCAGTAGTCGTGTAGTGACTGTAGTAAAGTCTCTTCTAGACCTCCAGGTCGAGTAGAAAAGGTTGACCTGAATAAGGTAGATGAATGGCTGCGTTTGTTGGGGCGATTCTGAAGGGCTTCCTTTATCAATGCTGTTGGCAGTACTACAACCAGTTCAGGGCTTCTTGGTTAGTTTCACACAGGTCCCGATTGGGACATCCTTGGGCCTGGTGTATGCGTTATGGAGGCGCGTTTCACAAATTTCACATGGAACGTACTATTGCCAGGGCCTACACAGGCCAGCTCGTCGGCTTCAGAGCCAACATGCCCCCGAGGAAGCTCTCCCTCAACTTTCCCTCCTGAGGAAGACCCGCCCTTAGCTTCTATGGCTGTTAATTTTGGCGTGTCTGTGTGTGTGTGTGTGTGTTTGTGTTGTGTTTCCGGACTCTTGTAGTCAGCATAACTCAAGAACCTCTCGATGGATTACAATTATATTTGGTATGTGGGCGGGTGTTGTGAAGCCGAAGGTCAGGGTCAATTTTGGGCCCCCTGGTATGTGACCTTGGTACTGCAGCAGAACTTCAATTTTTGTATCTTTTGACCTGGACGTGCTGTGGTCTTGATTTTTGGGTGGCAGATAGCTTGTGACGTAATGAAAAAGTAGTGTAGGTTTGGGCCCCCTAGCAGCTTGCTCTGGAACTGCAGGGGCGTCATCGTGAAAACCTTCTAAGGAGAATAACTGAACAAAGGAACGACGGATATCCGTGATATTTAGTTTGCAGGTAGCTTAGACAGAGATTTACATAATGAAGTGCAAATTATGCTAATTGGGACTTAATTTGCATAGCTAATGAGGAAAATCTATATTTGCAGTGTTTTCCATTATAAGACTCAAATACATGTAACATATGTAGTTTATGGAAAGTTGAGCATCAACAGGTACCAATTATGCAAATAAATTCCTCATTTGCATAATTAATGCAAAAACACAGGAATTCATCAAATTGGAAAATTGTAGGACTGTCAATATTGCAACATGTGTAAGTAAGATAAAGGTGTTTATGATTAAGCATATATTATGTAGATGTGTATGTCATTTGCATAAATAGAATTGTTCATGGAGATATGAGGTCGCGGAACTCTTGTTGTATTAAGCAGACAAAAGGGTTCAGTTGGTGAGGCCGGGGCAGAAGCTTACATGTACAGCGGACAAATGAGAAAATTTACAGCCAAGGTAGAGGCTGGTGATCAGGTGAGGCAAAGTTGGGCGGGAGCCTCATCAGGAAGGTTTCCGACTCGCAGACAGCAAGGGGCTGCAAACCCTGATCACCAGCTGCTACCGGGGCTTCAGGTGAGCGTCCCCGGCACATCCTGAGCGCTACAACCGCCTGGATAAGTAGCCCGCCCCGGTGATTTTGCCTGCATGGGAACCAGTTACGGCCCTGGTTAGGGTGGATCCTTGAATTGCTGTAGAATTTCTGGGTATTGACAAAAAAGAGACGAAGCCAAGCCCTGCAATAAGGAATGTAGAAAGCCATAATAGACTAGACAATTTTGTTCTGCCTACTTTGTCACATTTGTTTTCAGTGGTAATTATTTGTTCCCTTTCAATTATAGCCCCCGGGTACGAGTTTGCAAAAGAAAGATATGTAAAGAATTCACCTAAGGAGTTAGCAGGCTTTAAGTCACGCATGATTAATCTCGCCTAAATTTTAGGGGGCGGGGGGGTCCAACAATCCAAAAACACTCAGGTAAAGGCTTGAAACTGACCACACATACTCGACAGTATCAGGGAGACCCGAAAAAATAGCATAAAAATGAAATGAAAACACCCTCTGGGCGCCAAGTTATTTCACTGTGATTTGGAGGTTGATGGAGTAATGAAAAGTTAAATCTTGTATCTCTGTTACAGGAGCGATCTCGGCGCAGAGCTACAAAGGCTGCTACAAGAGGAAGTGGGGAACCTTCAGGACTCGGGAGACCAGTGACGACATGACCAACCAGAAATGCGTGGCAGTCTGCAAGGAGGAGGGCCTGCCGTATGCAGGTACGATCATTATGATTGTATTGATATGTAATGCGCCATTTATATTCCATACTCCTTGTTGTAAAAGAAGAAAAAACAGTATCTTTTTAGGATGTTTTTAGTACCACCCACCTTTCTTTGAATATGGAGATGCAGCTTTCTACAAGAGATACGCAAACTACTTTGGACTTACGTCAAAAATAGTTCCTCAAGTTTGATAAAATTTTGAAAAAAAAAATATTTTCGAAATCTTATCCAGTTGCTTGAGTAACTATTTTTGGCGTATCTTATTTCCTGGATTGTAAAGCTTCATCAACGTACCTTCTTTTTTTTCCCCAAAAGGGACCTACGAGACGAAGTGCGGCTGCGAGGGTGAGGAGAAGTTTGAGAGGCTGAGCCCGGCTGATGACGAGTCTGAATGTTCCTCCAGCTGCGGGGGTGACGTCACACAGAAGTGTGGAGAGCGCAACGGGAGGCTCACCGTGTGGACCACTGGAGAAGGTGAGACTTAGAAAAAAAATAGATATTGTATCTGCATCTGTATCTATATAGCCGGTATAACCGCCATTCGGCGTAACACACCAGCTTTTTAAAGGACTGACGATGACCTATGCGGCTAAAATTGCTCAAATCTGAGATTGCTGTTTTGGACGTGAATTTTTTACCGTATAAGCCGGCATCACACTGTCTACATAAATACTAGTAGTTGATGCCCAGAAGGTGACGGAATTTGAAAATCGACAGAGACAAGAGCAGTTCTCGCTTGAAAATCTACCTCGTGGCTTTAGACGGGGCTCAGCGATCTGAAAACATCAGTTATTTTGTAAAAAAAATCGCTCAGTGGTGTAGAGAAGACGAAAATGTCCTTTACAGCCCGTAGACTCATGGAGCAAGTTACCTTGATGGTATGGAATGTAACACATAACTCTCCTCTCTAATTGTGATGATAATGGACACACACACAAACACACACACACACACACACATACACACACACACACACACACACACACACACACACAAAGACACACACACACACATACACACACACAAACACACACACACACACACATACACACACACACACACACGCATACACACACACACACACAAACACACATACACACACACACACACACACAAAGACAGACAACAATTCTTTCTTTGAAACGACCTTTGCGTTCTGAAAATCTGGTCGCCATCTTGGATCCATGTCTCAACCAACATGGCGGGTGAGGTCAGTATTACAGATTTCTGACGTCACACACGAACACCCATGTATGACGTCATAACCCTTACTTCCATCCTTTCCTTACAGAGAAGCGCAAGATGACCGAGGTGGAGGATGTCCAACAGGAGACCAAGGAGCTGGAGCATCATCATCATCACCATCATCACCATGATAAGAAGGCTGATAAGAAGGCTGCAGAAAAAGAGCACGATAAGAAGGCTACTGCAGATAAAAAGCACGATAAGAAGGCTGCAGGCAAAGAGTGATGCCATCACCATCGTCATAAGAAGGTTGCGATGAGGAGCGACACTGGCGTAATCTACATCATCTTCATCATCATCATCATCATCATCATCATGAGGCTGCAGATGGGGAGTGACTTCCACCAATGCAATGTTGACACAACTAAGCCTTACTCATCTTAGTCGATGGACAATTACTGTAATGAAAATAAACAACAACAAAAAAAGCAAAATTACGAAGGGGAAATTTACCAGTGAAAATATGACGTTACGTGTGTGATCCCTTGCAGATTTAACGCTTATGGGTGCCATTAGATATGAAAAGGAGCACAGAAGACGAGACAAGTTTGAATAACATTACATATCTAAATAAAATGTGGTTTAGTGGTTTAGCTATTGGTTCGAACTAACCACAGTATTTGAAAAAAATGGGTGTTTAGGTGGACTACACACACACACACATTCACACAAACACACATACACTCACACAGACACACACTGATGCAAACAAACAAACACACACACACAAGCACACACACTATTACAGAACTTCAGCACAGATTGAATAACATGAAAATCAGTAGACTCATACCAAAGGTCTATTTCATAAACTTCCATCAATCGTTACGTTTCTTCAATCCACGTAATTCATCAAATGACCAACCATCATACTTATACGATGTACATCCCTATAGGCGAAGTACTGTGTCCAGCGAATTTTAACCACGGTGGAGATTGGCAATAAACATTGTATTCGGGCAAACGTGACTGGTGCATTAGATGATTGACCTCAACTCACTTGAAATACATGTATGTAGTTTTTGTTGCCGTCACCCTAAGACCGCGCCCTATGCTTAACTTTGGGATTTAGTGTGGACAGTTCAAAAATAGACTACATACCAGGCTCCACGTAGCCTTCACCAGGCTTTCCTAATGGGTTAACGAGCTGTGTTTTACTTCAGCAGTTAACTATAGGGGACAGGTCAACAATAGACTAGATTAGATAGCAGGCTTCGCGTAGCCTCCACCAGGCCTTCATAATGGGTTTAATATGAAAGTAGAATTCGGCAAAAATGTAGTGTAGTCAGCAGAAAAGTGTAACATTTCCCCTTTGACTACAAGGGCAAATGATTTGATATGGTGACCAAACTTCCCTGGCATATTAATCTACCTATTTGGTAAGATTTCATCATTTTTCAGCCAGCGTAGTAAGCTAGTCTATATGGGGTGTACTTTGATCCAGTCGTTAACAATGGTCTACAGGCACGGCAAGATGTCGTCATTAACGCTCTTGGTAGAGTCAGGGTTTGATTGGTTGTTGCTCTTTTTATGTTTTTAGACTGCCTGGTCATGAAGTGTTATCCGGGGGCTGTCACGTGTTTTAATTGCTGGGGGAGGGGTGACAGGTCAGGACTAGTCTACACAACAGGCCCCTCGGATCAATAATCCAGTCGTTAACAATAGGGGCACTACATGTGGACATTGGCCTCCAAGACTTATAACGGATATAGGTTACTGTTGTTTTTTGTTCTTATCTATGAATCTCTGTATACATAGACATTGCAGTATGATTCCCTCCCCTTATTTTTACCCAACAAAAATGTTGACCCGAATCATTGTGTGCAAGTGTCAGTAACTAATACAGGCATTCAGCAGAGAATACAGCTTCAACATAATGTGTTTATTATTGTACAAAATACCTCAAATTTTATCAGAGTGAACAACAAAGAGAGTGGTACTTCAGGCTGAAACGTGAGACATAGAAGGATGGCAGTCACATTTTCTCAAGGATTTAATTAATCATCGCTATGCGGGAAACTAAACACAATTTTGAAAAATAGTGACTTTATGGTTGTCACTATCAGTGATCACCAGCTGTCCCTGCGGTGCCATGGCAACAGCTTGCGGTACCTCTATGTCAGTAGTGATGTGTCTGAGAAACCTTCCCGTCTTGTCAAACAGTTCCACTCGGTGGTTTCCTCTATCTACCACAATGATGTTACCTGCGCAGTCCGTACAGATACCACGGGGGTCCTGCAGCTGGCCTTCACCACTTCCCAAACCTCCAAACTTGAACAGAAACTGTCCGTCTTGGTTGTACACATAGACACAGCAGGTGTCAGAGTCTGGCACAAGAATGTTCCCTTCCCCGTCCACAGTGATGTACACTGGGTTCTTCATCCCCTGCTGCTGACCCACAGTTCTCACAAGTGTCCCATCTGGACTGAACACCTGCACTTCACCATGTGGGTGGGACCAGTGTCCTGTGGTCTGTGTGATGAGGATGTGGTTCCTTCTGGTGTCCACAGCAACTCCTCTGCCCCACCAAGTCGTATGTAGGTCAAACTTCCTCAGCACCCTGCCCTGTTTGCTGTATTGTACAGCAAACCCAGCAGAGTTCGACCCCCCGACCCCCACCACCCACAGGTTCCCCTCCCAACCCATGGCTACATCATGTGGCTCCATCATCTCCCTACCTGATACGAATGTTGGGAACTGTCTCACAAATTTTCCCTGAAGGGTGAAGACTTGGATTCTTTTGTTCTGACTGTCTGCCACGAAGACATCACCCTCTTCTGACACTGTAACTCCAGAAGGCCTCATAAACTGCCCTGCAAACTGCCCTGCTTCTGAACCCACTCCACCAAAGGTCAACATCTGTTTTGGCGCCACTGTATTACTTTTGTTATCATGGTGATGACCCATGACCTTCTTAGCACCCTCTGCTCTGTTGTCTTTCTGCCCGCTGCCTTGGGATTGGACTCTGACCTTCGTGGCAGCATCACTAGCTTGGTTACAATGGTGATCACTAGCTGATGCAGCCTCTGGGACAGTCACATCTCCAAGTGTACACTCAAGTTCCACGCTCACGTTTGGCTGAAAGACGGCAGGTTGGGTTTGCACAGGACTGGGTACCACCTTTCCCCTGAACGTCCCTACGCTCTCGACTAGTTTGGATTCCCGACTGAGCAACTGCCTACATTCTCTCACCATGTGCTGCTCGGCCCCATCACAGGCAGACGACAGTTCAGCGACATCAATCAGAACTGCATCTCTTTGGCTCTGTACGGCTCCCTTGTTTTCCCTGTGGTTTGCTTCAACCTCAGACAACAGACGGCCCTTTTCCTTGGTCAGTTTCTGAATTACTTGATCACAGGCTTGTTTGTAGGCTTCGTCGATTTTGCTGTCAGTCTCTTGTTTCAAATCGTCCAGAATTTTCTCCTGGTCTCTCAGACCTCGGATGAAGCTGTAGAAGGTCTCCAAGATGTCCCTCCCCTCAGCGATCAAGGCCTGGATTGGAGCCCTTTGTTGTTGAATGGCTTTTTTAAAGCTCATTGTAGGATGTTCATCATGACTTTCTTCAAAACACTCGTGACAAACTGGCACTTTACACTGTTTACAGTAGAGTTTGACTTCTTCAGAGGGGTGGATGCTACACCTGTTTCCAGACGTGGGTTGTTCCCTTGTTTCCTCTGGCAGCGTTACCTGGGTTTGCAGCCTCTCGCACAAGTTTGCTATAATGTGGCTGTCGGGTAACCCTGCGACCCCTTGACGTGGCGGCCTGACTTGCTGGCGACAGTTTGGGCACTGGAATGGCACTTTTCTACCTGCATGGTCCTGTAGGCAGTGCTGGCAGAAGGTGTGTCCGCAGGGCAGTACCTTGGGCCTGGTGAACAGCTCCAGGCAGATGCTGCAGGTCAGTTCTTCGCTGAACTGTGTGCCCAAACTTGGCGGTGCAGCCGCCATGACTGTTGTTTCCTACTGACTCTCCAAGTCAAAGTCCATGTGGCGAGTAACACGGTTGATCCATGATTGTGTAATACACCTGCGGTGTACGTGGGCGAAGTGTCGAAGTTTCAAAGGTCTTATATTGTGACGGTGCGACCGTACGGCCAGAATGAACTACTTGATATCGGATTCCCCGTTGGTGCATAGGTGAAACAAACTGATCATGAACAGGTAGTAATATAACTCATTGTAACTCAACAGTGATGGGTTGTTATTGGTCATGCCATGGAAATGACATCTTAGTATGCAGAATTTGTATCAACTCAACAGTGATGGGTTGTTATTGGTCATGCCAAGGAAATGGCATCTTAATATGCAGAATTTGTATCCAAGAACTTTTTACTGATGGTCATCCGTGCGAAATTATTAATCCTTTTAGCGAGTCAATGCCACGACAATATTGCCGCGGCAACCCAATCCATGTGCAAGGGCAATTACTCTGCTTCTGCATCAAACACTCAGAAGCTAATGCATCTTATTGGATATTGGGGTATCTTTATTCTGATAAGAAGGTTTCAAACAAAATGCTCACTGCAGTTCCATTAAAAGTTGCTATGTGGCCAACCTTGCACCACTTTAGTATGTTTGTGAACCGGGTTGTAATTTTTCACCTATTTTCCTGCGCCTCGAGCTCAGAATTAAACTGTAAGTAAATCATAACCGCAGCATCACCCTGGGCGCCAGACTAGTACAGGGTCTCAGAGGCTAGTACCTTTGTTCATCAATAATACCATTGTATGATACTGTATTTAAGTGAAATCACAATAGTATTTGTACCCGATTTGTGTCATCTGCACCGCGCCAGCGTCGCGCGCCGCCCGTCATAACGCTTTGCAAACTTGTGGGATCTCAGCGGTGTGACGGAGACTATTTAAGTATCTTGCACATTTGAATTCCATCAGCGGAAGACATGGGGGTTCTGAGTGGCCCGGAGCCCATCTTTAGACATTTAGATATGTGTTTGAAGGTTCTGACGGGGATGAAATTGCGCGCCCTACTTGTTCACTGTGCGTAAAATTTGACTTCATTTTTACTACTTGCGAAGTTGCCATACATTGTACCTGTTACATTTGTTGTGCAATAAAGTTTGAATTTGATAAAATTGAATGTTTTCTTCCAGCCGAAAGACGATCGCCCCCCCCCCCCGACGATCGCCCCCTGTTAATTTCGTACCTGCTGACAACACCTCCTTTTCTGTCATTCAAACAAAAGATTAACCTTTGCACTTTTGGCACCTTGCTGCACCTCCCCCTCCCCCCCTCCATGCGCCCTACTTGTTCACTGTCCGTTAAACTGGGTTAATTTGACTTCAGTTTGTCGCCATGGTTCTCTGCCACCCATTTCGTCAGTTGTGCGACGACGCCGGCTCGCACTGGCGGGGCATGTTGTTCGCAATGACGAGCCTGCTGGGCGACTGTGGACGCTGTGGATTTATGTCCTCGAAAAAAGCGTCGGTCTAATAACCGACATAATGACTAGGGTCAGACCAGAGCCCTATGCCTACGGCGGCACAGCTAGGGGTTGGAAAATCTTATCTTGTCATAATTGTGTCTTTTTTACCAAGCATATCCAGAAGAAGCTTATGCATCTTAGTAGCTATTATAGCAGTTGTAGAAGTATCTAATACGAATGTCTCCAACAGAAGGCTCACTGCAACGAGTTGTATAAAACGCTGCTAGGGGGCCTAATCTTTGTGTTGTTGACCTTGCTTGTGAACTGGGTTGAATTTGCGCCAAAGCATGTAACCTCCTTGGCCAGAATTAAACTGTGAGCACACCGGTTACTCTCCAAGCAGAGGATGGGTTCCGGCGGGTTTTTGACGCGTTTTTAGGCGTTTTTGTCGGGCTTTCCACTTTGTCATGTTTTTTTTGTCCAGTGGGTTGGCTGGACAAAAAAAATGACAAAGTAGAAAGCCCGACAAAAACGCCTAAAAACACGTCAAAAACCTTCCGGAACCTATCCTCTGCTTGGAGAGTACACACCGGTAGCATTACGAGGTTTGATCGCTATGTGTCAAAACATGTTCGTGTGAAGTTTGGTGATTTCTTGGAAGACATTGTGCTTGATGCTTTTAAGTTTGAAAGTTGTGGCAGACTTTTGACGAAATGATTGACAAGACTTTCTAAACGTTTCACCAGTTTTATTAGCATTCCACAAATCCATAAACGCTCACCAAAATGATTCTAGATGTTATGAATCTCCAGGAATCAAAATATACTCAAATATAACGTAGCATGTGTAATGACTTTCATTTGTGCATCACAAAAAGTACATTTTGTGACGTGATACATTTTGTGACGTAATACAGAACGTGAGCTGACGTCTGATTGAATTTTGACGTCGTTACGGATTAGTTATGAAATATTTAAAGGTTGTTGAGATGGTCTCCAATGTTCTGTGACTGTGATTATAAAAGTTCAGCTGAAGTTCTTTTACATGTGCTAATGCATGTGGATATCTAAATACATGTATGTTATAAACGGTATCGTTCCTGGGCGTTCACCCCAATATTGTAACACCGGATTCCCTCAAAATTCTGCTACTTAGTAAATAAACAATGTAACTAAACTTGGTTTGTTGGTTTGTTGGTTTGTTGGTTTGTTTGTTTGTTTTACAGGAATAACTTCGTTGTTCACTTCACTGTAGTTGTCTCTCAACATCGACAAAGATTATCAAAAGCTAAGTGGTGCCATTCAGAATTGAGCTATCGCGAGACGGTAGAAAGAGAGTTGATGGAGGTCAATCTTCATCTGCAGTCTGATGCTGATGCTGCTGCTGATGCTGCTGATGATGATGATTGTTGCACCCTTAACGAGATAACTTGGCCTCCAGCTCCCTCAGCTGCTCCTCCATCTCCTCCATCTCCTCCGCCATCTCGCGCTTGGCGATGAGCTCCCTCATGCGACCGTTGACCTCCTCCAGCTTCTCGGCCATCCCGCGCTTACCTGGCTCCACTGTACAAAAAGGATGGCAGTGAGATTCGTAAGTGTTTGTGTGTGACGTCACAGCTCTGTAATGTTAACCGTCCCGGCCATTTTGAATCCAATATGGCGACCAATCATTCGGTACGAAAGGGTGGGTCAGTTATTTCAAAGTAAGAATCATCGTCCGGTCTGTCTGTCTGTCTGTCTGCCTGTCTGTTTGTATTGGTGTCTGTCTCCCTGTCTCTACGTAATAACAAATGGAGAGTCATGCATTTTTCATCCGCGTCGCATGGTCATATTATAGCATTATGGTGACACAATGTAAAAGTCATTATGACATACTAATGGTAAACGGCTGGCACAAATCAGTTAAAAGTCAACTTAAGCTTTAAACTGCATTTTTGATTTGCCTCACCATAGCCAGTGTTCCAGACGCTCATGAACCCGTTGCCCTGTCCACACTTCTGATTGGGGTCACCCGCGCAGGCGGAGGAGCACTTGGACTCTTCGGCCGTCTTCAGGGGATACCTCCCCCCAAATTCCGCCTCCTTCCCGCAGCTGCACTTCTTCCCGTAGTAGTAGGTTCCTATTGGGGAACAAGAGAAGGTACATTCATCATCATCATCCGTCGACCTCAGCAGCAGAGGACGGGGCGAGCCCTTGTACAACCGGGGCCCACATCAGTCTGTCTGACATGGCTGCTCCCAAGGTACATTAACATGTATTATTAGTCTCGTAGGTTGCTATTGAGCCGCCCTCTCACTGGACCCGTGACGCGTTGGCGACCGAGCGATCTGACACCGCGCTGAACGAATTTCATCGATAAAAAAACGAATATTTTTACTTGTTTTTTTTCCATAACAATGTATGTAACGTGAATGGTAATTTGGGTGGTACTGACTAAAATCCTACCTGAATACGGGAAGGAATCCTTCTTGCAGAGCTCCGCACATTTCTGGTTGGTCATGTCATCTCCGGACTTCTTAAAGGTGAAAACTCCCCATTGCCTATAGTAGCAGCCTTTGTAGCTCTGCGCCGAGATCGCTCCTGTGACATGGACACATCAGTCAATCTTTTAGTTCTTGTAACAACAGTGTGTTTCCCTGGGCTTCACAGATGCTGTTCGTCCATTCTCCTTCCGGACGCCTTAGACTACAGAGAAAAGACTGGGAATTAAGCGGGGCTAATCACGTGTGACCTGTCTGGCGAATTCTCAATGTATATTTTACAAGCCCGGTGGCTGATTGCAAATAAACAGAAGATAGAAAGTGACTACTCTACTATACGCGTTTCTATGCATTCATAATTGTAGGTTTTGACTTCACTCTACAGTGTTCCCATCCTAGGAGTCTGGTAGAAAGTAACAGTCCCGATTCCGGACGCATCTTCCTCAGGCCGGCGAAATCACCGGAGCGGGCTGATTGTCCATGCAGCTGTATTTCTCAGGGTGGGCCGAGGACCTGACGTCCCGGTCGTGACTGGTGACCAGGGTATGCAGCCTCTTGCTGTCTGCGAGTCGGAAACCTCCCTGAGGCTTCCGCCCAATTTTGCAACACCTGGTCACCGGTCTCTACCCAAGGAGGTCTCCATTAACAGTCTCTATTAAAAATCCTTGCCTTACCAAAGCTGTTGGCTGTTACTTGTACAATGCACCTGTAAACTTGTACACAGCCTTCCCAACGGAACCCACCCAACTGCTTTTTGTCTGCTTCAGATGATTAGAGCCCAAGAAGCAAAGGGTCTTCCTCGGGTGACTGGGTGAAAGTTTCCTCGGGGGCATGTTGGCCCTATAGCCGAGGAGCTGGCCTGTGTAGGCCCTGGAAACAGCCTAGGTTCCATGTGAAACTTTGCCTCCATACCGGGTACAGCCAAACCTGGTTGAGCAACCACCCCCGTCCATCTTTACATAGTTAAACCTGCCCTGCCGTGAGCAACCACCTGTCCTTAGTACATTTTTTCCTCGGTCCCATGAGTAGTTGTTGAGGACAGGTGTGACTGTATATCAAAGACGCTCCTAAGATTTACCTCACCAAGAACCCCTGCGAAGTATCTAGCTTATTTTGGCCCTTGTCTCTAACTTTGCTCGACTCGACATGGAGGTCTCGAAGAGACTTGACGACACAACTACAGCCGGCAAGGTTGACTGACCATATTTTGCACACATCTACAGAGACAACACAGCCCTCATTTTCGTACAAGACGTACTTACCGGCGAGTCCGAGAAGGACAACAAGGGCAAAGACGCGAGACATCTTGCAAGGATCAAGTCTTGACACCCACGAAATCGAAGAGATGAAAGATGATAGAAGATATAGAAGAAGCGCCTCGGCTGTGGTGTCTTAACTATCTCGGCAGGAAAGACAAGCCCGAACAGAGAGGACTGATAGTTATATACTGTAGCATTCCCACAATGCAGCCGCACATTCAAATGTGGGCGTGTCACATGTAAATGTAGGGCACAATTATATCCAGTTGCTTCAGTAACTATTTTTGGCACACAAACAAACAAAGTTTAATATTAGCGGACTCATACCAAAGGTCTATTTCATGCACTTTGATCCATCGTTACGTTTCTTGGATACACAATGTGCCGTCAAAAGACGGTTCTAAAACAACATTTAGAATCATAGCATTCTTACATGTTAAGAAAGTTGATCAAACTTGTGATCTGCCCAAGTTAGACACAACTTTCAGAATTTAAACGCCAAGCCATAAGTTTATCAAATGACCAACCATCACACTTATACGATGTAAACGATGTATACGAAATGCCGTGTTCTGCGAATTTTAACCACGGTGGAGATTGGCAATAAACGTTGTATTCGGGCAAACGTGACTGGTGTGTTAGATAATTGACCTCGACTTACTTGAAATATGTAGTTTTTGTTGCCGTCAGACCGGCCGCTGCCATGGCAACGGCCCCTAAGACCGCGCCCTATGTTTAACTTTGGGATTTAGTTTGGACAGGTCAAAAATAGACTACATACCAGGCTTCACGTAGCCGGCTTTCATAATGGGTTAACGGGCTGTGTTGTACTACAGAAGTTAACTATATGGTACAGAGGACAAATCAACAGTAGACTAGAGAGCAGGCTTGGCGTAGCCTCAACCAGGCCTTCCTTAGGGGTTATGCATAGTAGAATTCAGCAAAAAAAAACAGTGAATGATTATCCAGGTAAGGCAGTCCGCAGAAGGGTAACATTTCCTTTTTAACTGCATGGGCAAATGATTTGATATGGTGCCCAAACTTCCCTGGCATATTAATCTACCAATTTGGTTCTATCTTATCATTTCATTCAGCCAGTGTAGTAAGTCTAGTGGAGACAAGGCTCTACGGGTTGTGCTTTGATCCAGCCGTCAACAATGGTCTACATGCACGGGACTATTCTCACTAAGCCCATAGTAGAGTCAGGGTTTGATTGTTTGTTGCTCTTTTTGTGGTTTTCGATTGTCTGATCATAATAATAATAACTTTATTGCGCAACAAGTGTACAAGGTACAAAGTATGGCATTTACTGGTACATAGATAACATTCTATCAGGCTAATCCGTCTATCTTATACAACATGGTGTACTAGTCTATCTTATACAATATGGTGTAGTAGTATGGGATGACAAAGGGATTTTACAATTATTGGAGGAGTTTCTAACGTCTATACATTCTTTGATATATTTCCATGCATGGGTTGTCACAAGTCATTATGTACTTAAATTTGCATAAAGTGTTACCTGGAGGCTGTCACGTGTTTTGATTGGAGGTGGTGACAGGTCAGGCTAGTCTACACAACAGGCCCTTCGGATCAATAATCCAGTCGTTAACAATAGGAGCACTGCGTGTGGACTTTGGCCTCCTAGACTTATAACGGATATAGGTTACTGTTATTTTTTTGTTCTTATCTATGAATCTCTGTATACATAGACATTGCAGTATGATTCCCTCCCCTTATTTTTACAAAAAAAAAGTGTTGACCCGAATCAATGTGTGCAAGTGTCAGTAACTAACACAGGTATTAAGCAGAGACATGGAATACAACTTTAACAAAATGGGTTTATCATTGTGCAAAATATCTCAAATTTAATCACAACGTAAAACGATAACGGTACAGGCTGACTAGGGTGGTGGTCATATCTTCTCTAGGATTTTATCAATCAACGCTACGCGTGAAACTTAACACTATTGTGGAAAATAGTGACTTTATGGTTGTCAATATCAGTGATAACCAGCTGTCCCTGTGTTGCCATGGCAACAGCTTTTGGTACCTCTATGTCAGTAGTGATGTGTTTGATGAATCTGCCTGTCTTGTCAAACATCTCCAAACGGCTGTTTCCCCTGTCTACCACAATGACGTTACCTGCCCTGTCTGTGCAGATGCCACGTGGGTCCTGCAGCTGGCCTTCACCACTTCCAAAACCTCCAAACTGGAACAGAAACTGTCCGTCTTGGTTGTACACATAGACACAGCCATTGTCATAGTCTGACACAAGAATCCTCCCTTCCCCGTCCACAGTGATGTACACTGGGTTCTTCATCTCCTGCTGCTGACCCACAGTTCTCACAAGTGTCCCATCTGGCCTGTACACCAGCACTTCACCATGTGGGTGGGACCAGTGTCCTGTGGTGGTCCGTGTGATGAGGATGTGGTTCCTCCTGGTGTCCATGGCAACTCCTCTGCCCCACCAAGTCTTCTGTAGGTGAAACTTCCTCAGGACTCTCCCCTGTTTGGTGTACTGTACAGCAAAATCAGCAAGGTTTGTAAACCCCATCACCCATAGGTTCCCCTCCCCGTCCATGGCCACATCGCTTGGCCCTATCTTCTGTCCATCTGACAAGATTGTTGGGAATTGTCTCACAAATGTTCCCTGCAGGGTGAAGACTTGGATTCTTTTGTTCTGACTGTCTGCCACGAAGATCTCCCCCTCTTCTGACACTGTAACTCCAGAAGGCCTCATGAATTGACCTGGTTGTGAACCCACTCCACCAAAGGTCAACCTCTGTTTTGGCGCCGCTGTATTACTTTGATGATGACCCATGACCTTCGTGACAGCATCACTAGCCGTCGTCGCAGCATCACTAGCTTGGTTACCATGGTGATCACTAGCTGATGCAGCCTCTGGGAGAGTCACATCTCCCAGTGTACACTCAAGTTTCACGCTCACATTCGGCTGGAAGAAGGCAGGGTGGGTTTGCACAGGACTCGGTACCACCTTTCCCCTGAACGTTCCTACGGTCTCGACTAGTTTGGATTCCCGACTGAGCAACTGCCTACACTCTGTAACCATGTGCTGCTCGGCTCCGTCACAGGCAGACGACAGTTCATCGACATCCGCCAAAACTGCATCTCTTTGGCTCTGTACGGCTCCCTTGTTTTCCTTGTGGTTTGCTTCAACCTCAGACAACAGACGGCCCTTTTCCTTGGTCAGTTTCTGAATTACTTGATCACAGGCTTGTCGGTAGGCTTCCTCGATTTTGTTGTCAGTCTCTTCTCTCCGATCGTCCAGGATTTTCTCCTCGTCTCTCAGCCCTCTGATGAAGCTACAGTAGACCTCCAGGATGTTCCTCCCTTCAGCGATCAAGTCTTGGACCGGACCTCTATTCTGTTTGATGGCCTTTCTTAGACTCATTGTAGGATGTTCGTCATGGCTTGCTTCAAAACACTCATTGCAAACTGGCACTTGGCACTGTTTACAATAAAGCCTCACTTCTTCAGAGGGATGGAAGTTACACCTGTTTCCAGACTGGGATTGTTCCCTTGTTTCCTCTGACAGCACTGCCTGATCTTTCAGCCTCTCACACAAATTTGCTGCGATATGACTGCCGGGTAACCCAGCGACACCTTGGCTTGGCAGCCTGACTTGCTGGCGACAGTTTGGACAATGGAAGGGAACTCGTCTGCTGGCATGGTCCTGTAGACAGTCCTGACAGAAGGTGTGTCCACATGGCAGCACCTTGGGCCTGGTGAACAGCTCCAGACAGATGCTACAGGTCAGTTCTTCGCCGAACAGTGTCCCCAAACTTGACGGTGCTGCCGCCATAATTTTTGTTTCCTGCTTAGGTACGTGGCAGCACCACCCCAAGTCAAAGTCCATGTGGCGAGTAGTGTGTTTGATCCCTGATTGTGCAATACACCTGGAGTGTACGTGGGCAAGACGTAGATGTTTCAAAGGTCTTATATTGTGGCGGTATGACCATTCTCTGACAGAATTCAAGACATGATTGATGTCGGACGTGTTAACATACTCCATCGTCATCATCTATGTAAACTATTCAGGCCGGTCGAGTTCTCTATGGCAAGATGAGGAAATCCTCACCATACAACGAATAGGAGCATTTACGTATTAGATATCTACAAATGAGGTCCTTTTAAGTATTCTAGTATCTAGCATCTATGTTGATGCTATAACTTGATTACCTGTAACCAAAAAGTCGAAAAAAACGATCGATAAATCCTTGCGTGATCCAGATGGCATAGATACTACTGGTGCAGTAATGGCCAAACCTGCTAGGGGCCTGAACTTCCCTCTAAATGTACCATGTACTCACCTTTGTTCATTTGTAATGTCATGAGATCTGGTCACATGAGTAAGGTAAGCAAGAGGGTGAAAGTCAGCAATAGACTACACGTCAGGCCTCGCACGGAGGTTTGATATCGGGGCGGTGCTCTCATCTAGCCGGATTCGTTATGTGATTTTTTTCTAACTGCTGGCATCTTCTGACGCTGCCGTCTTGTCAGTGCTGCCACTTCCCCATTATTTTACATTTCGACATTCACCGCAATCAGATTAGAAGGTACAAAACAAGACAGCCACCGAATGATTAGAAATGGAAAGATTAAAACTCCGCTCGATGACTGGTGTTACTGTTACAGAAACATGACCATGATCCGGGCAGGTAGGGACTTATCATTACTGCAGGTCACATGGGGTAGGTAAACAATAAGGATACCGGGACAAATCAACAACAGCTTACAGCGGAGGCAAAGTGTATAGCACTGTGAATCGTAATTTTTGCTTGCCTATGACATTTTTTTCTGCTGGAATTCCGATCGTGTGTTTTTACTCCCATTTTTCGACTGTTTGATTATAGATTGTAACTGTCTTTCCATAACCAGACAGCGCATGCTATGACAGCACAGTAAATAATCAAGAACAAAAAAGTCAAAAACACCACCTTTACTCCCTGCTACTGTGGCTTGAGAAACAAGTATGTGATCGCGGTCCGGGTGCAGATCATTAGTTTGTCAGAAAAGTTGTCCAAACTTAGTGTCTGTTAATTTCAATAAGTAACATGGAGAAACATGGATCAGAGAAATGGAGTACAATTCCATCAAAATACGTTCATTTATTGAACAAAATGCCTTCAATTTCCTAACGTGACAGTTACAGGTGACTTGGAAACCACGAGTATCGTACTTCTGACTTGTGAGACATATCAAGTTGACAGTAACATTTTCTTTCACGTGGATTTCATTGATCATTGTTATTGCTATGTGATACTAGATACTTTGAACAATAGCGACTGTATGGTCATCAAAATTAGTGATCACCAACTGTCCCTGTGGTGCCATGGTAACAGCCCATGGACTTTTTATATCTACAGGGATGTGTTTAAGGAAGTTTCCCCTGTTATCAAACATATCCAAACGGCTATTTCCCCTGTCTGCCACAATGATGTTACCTACCCTGTCTGTGCAGATGCCCATGGGCCCAAGCAGCTGACCTTCACCTCTTCCCTCACTTCCAAAGTGGAACAGAAACTGTCCGTCCTTGTTGTACACATAGACACAGTCATTCTCACAATCTGACACAAGAATGTTCCCTTCCCCATCCACAGCGATGTTCCCTGGGTCCTTCATCCCCTGCTGCCGACCCACAGTTCTCACAAGTGTCCCATCTGGCCTGAACACCAAAACTTCACCATTTTGATGTGGGTTTTCCTCATTGTCACTATCCTCATCATCCCCATAGTCTACTGTGGTTTGTGTGATGAGGATGTGGTTCCTCCTGGTGTCCACGGCAACTCCTCTAATCTGTTCTGTATACTTAAGCTTAAATTTCCTCTGCACCCAGCCATGTTTGGTGTACTGAACAGCAAACTCAGCACACTCTGTTCCCCCCACCACCCACAGGTTCCCCTCCATTTCCATTGTCACGTTGTGTGGACACATGCTCTCTTTTTTACCCGGCACTACAGTTGGGAACTGGCGGACAAATGTTCCCTGCAGGGTGAAGACTTGGATTCTTGAATTTTTCATATCAGCCACGAAGATCTCCTCCTCTTCTGACACTGTAACTCCGAGAGGCCTGCTGAACTGACCTGGTTCCAACCCCTCTCCCCCAAATGTCAACCCCGGTATTGGCGCCACAGGGTGGCTTTGGTTACCATGGTGATGACCCATCACCATCGTGGCAACACCACTTGCTGCTGCAGCCCCAGGGACAGTCACATCTCCAAGTGTACAATCAAGTTCCACGCTTACGTTTGGCTTTGGTTGGAAAACGGCAGGGTGGGCTTGTACCGGATTTGGCACCGTCCTTTCTCTGAACTTCCCTACAACCTCGTCTAGTTTCGATTCACGAGTGAGAAACCCAGCGTCGCCCCGCGCAATGTCCTGGTCGGCTGCGTCACAGGCAGAAGAGAGTTCAGCGACATCAATCAAAACTGCATCCCTTTGCCTCTTTATGGATTCCTTATTTTTCCTGTGTTTTCCATCAACTTCAGACAGCAGACGGCCCTTTTCCTCGGTCAGTTGTTGGCGGATATGATCAAAGGCCTGTCTGTAGGCTTCGTCGATTTGGTTGTCCGTCTCCCGTTTCTGATCGTCCAGGCTTTTCTCTTTCTCTCTCAGACCTCTGATGAAGCTACAGTAGGTCTCCAAGATGTTCCTCCCCTCAGTGATCAAGTCTTGTACTGGAGGTCTGTGTTGTTGGATGGCCTTTTTAAGGCTCATTGTAGGATGTTCATCGTGACTTCTTCAAAACACTCATGGCAAATTGGAACTTTGCACTGTTTACAGTATTGTCTGATTTCTTCAGAGGGGTGAAAGCTGCACCTGTTTCCAGACGGGGGCTGTTGTCCTGTTTCCACTGTCAGTTTTGCCTGAGTTTGCAGCCTCTCACACACGTTTGCCACAATATGACTATCGAGTAAACCAGCGACCCCTTTACCTGACAGCCTGACTTGCTGGCGACAGTTTGGGCACTGGAAGGGCACTTTCCTACCTGCATGGTCCTGTAGGCAGTGCTGACAGAAGGTGTGTCCACATGGCAGCACCTTGGGCCTGGTGAACAGCTCCAGGCAGATGCTGCAAGTGAGTTCTTCACGGATTTCTGCCCCGAAACTTGACGGTGCAGCCGCCATGGTGAATGTGCTGTCTGCTGATGTGGCAGCCTCGCCCCAAATTAAAGTCCTTGATTGTACAATATACCAGGCTTAGATCTGGGCGAGACGTCGATGTTTCAAAGGTCTTATACCTGACGGTACGACCGTACGATTAGAACCAGAGAGAAATCGATATGATTGATTTATAACGGTCAATTGTCCGTTGGTTGAAAAATAAACAGGCTAAACTATCATCAGCTGTTCTTGCTGCCTTGTAAAATATTGCCCTGATATCTAAAGTTGCACAGGATTCTTAGGTGACAAGTTTAACCTGAGTTTGCTATCACGTGATAGGAAATCCTCACCAAACTTTAGAAATTAGAACATTTTCGTAATAGATATCTGCACATGAGTTCTTCTTAGGTATATATAGTACTTCGCAATATTTAAGTTTTAACTTATGATTAAGTTCGAACTTTTTGTCTGTTGACTCCGCTTAGATACTTTAGATACTTGTGGTCATGGCCCGTACAGGTAGGGATTAATCATTATTGCTGGTCACATATGGAAGGTAAATGATTGGGCCACAGGGGACAGGTCAACAATAGATTACAGGGGAGGCAAACTCTAGCATGTAGACGTTTTGAACCTTTATTCATTCATGACAAGCACAAATCGGCATGCATGCCGCTTTTCATTGAGGTCATGAGGTAAGGGTAATATGAAATATAACATAGGTACAGATTACATCGCAATTTGTGCTTGCTTATGACGTATTAATGGTCCAGGAAGGTGCAGTTAGGGGTGAATCATTACTGCAGGCCATATGGGGAAGGTAAACAATAGGGGCACAGGTGACAAATCAACAATAGCTTACATGACTGGCTCCACATGTCGCTTTGAAACACTTTTTGTTTATTCATGACGTATGTGTCTTCATAGATACATACATACATACAGCCTACATACAGCAAATACTGTTTTACGGTTAGAACAAGATTATTGGGAAGATAATGTTGGTTTTACAAATAATTATATCCAGGAACTTCTGTTTTAACCTACTGTAAACGGCGAGGTATCAGTCTTCAACTATGAGTCGTGCCGTTCACTTGGGCGGAGACATGCTAAGCAATTGTGCAAAAAGCCACCCATCAAGACACTTTTCATGTAGAGACAACAGGTGAGGAATTACAGTATGGTTGCACTGCCAGGACATGTTCACAAGTTGCAACTGCAAGTAAGATCGGATATCATGACACACAAATTTAAACTTTTGAAAAGCTGTTGAAATCCTTCAAATCTGAGATTGCTGTTTTGGAAGCGACTTTTCTACAGGCCACACTTACGAGTAGCCTTTATCTTGTTAACTGGCAGTACCACCTGCTAACTCCCCGGCAGGCAGGGATGTAAAATTGCGATAATTACAGCTTGCAGTGAAAGGGGACTCAAAAGGTGTGACTTTTTTCTTTTGTGTTCAAGAAACGCATGAACGATCGGCATCTGTATGATGGTACAGATATTAGGGAATTGAAGAATGTTGTTTGTTAAAGAATTGCTTCCAACCGAATCAAAATACATTATTTGTCATCCGTCGATCCACCTGTATGAACCCTCACTCACTCACTCACTCTGTATGAACAACAGGCATCATAAAGAGTCTGACATTTCAAAGAAAACACATTGAAACGCAGTGATGTCCTCTGACTTAAGGTGTTTGTCTGCTGCATGTCTTCGAGGCATCTTCATCTCGGAATCCACTCACGTGGTGAAGACGGCGTCACATGTGCCTCATACCCAAATTTGGCAGTGCGGCCGCATTGTTGGTGTGCAGCGGGTTGAGTTCGGTCGCGTTTGGGCTTGTCGCTTCTAGCCGAGATATATTAGTCGCCACAACAAAGTAGCTTGTTCTACAACTCATCGGCTTTTTGAGACGTAAGACTAGAACCGGATTCTGTCAAGATGTCGCGCGTCTTGGCCCTTGTTGTCCTTCTCGGTCTGGTCGGTAAGTACGTCTTGTACAAAGATGAGTATTGTGTGATCTCTATAGATGGTCAGTCAACCTTGCCGACCGAAGTCGTGTCGTGTAGTCTCTTCTAGACCTCCAGGTCGAGTAGAAAAAGGGCTGACCCGAAAAAGGTAGATTATATTACTGGCAACGGTTGTTGGGGGTGAATCTGAATCCTTCATCACTGCTGTTGCCAGCACTACAACCAGTTCAGAGCTTCTGGATTAACTCCACACAGGTCCCGATTGGGACGTCCTTAAGCCTTATGTATGCGTTATAGAGGCGTGTTTCACAAATTTCACATGGAACGTACTAATGCCAGGGCCTACATAGGCCAGCTCCTCGGCTTCAGAGCCAACATGCCCCCGAGGAAACTTTCCCTCAACTTTCCCCCCTGAGGAAGACCGTCCCTTAGCTTCTATGGCTGTTTATTGTATTAAGCAGACAGAAGGGTTCAGTTGGTAAGGCCGGGCAGAAGCTTACATGTACAGTGGACAAGTAAAAACGTTTAGAGGCAAACAGCTCTGGGTATGCCTAAACACCTCACCCGACCTCACCCGACCTCACCCGACCTCATCCGAGTCTAAACTGCTGTATATGCGGGGCAGGGACATTATTTGACGTTCTGGATATGTTAAATATGCAATTATAAATGTAAAACAAGCAGCAAACTCTAAGCATTTACCAGTTTTTAGGGGCTGGTGATCAGGTGAGGCAAAGTTGAGCGGGAGCCTGAGGGAGGTCTCCGACTCGCAGACAGCAAGGGGCTGCATACCCTGGTCACCAGCTGATACCGTGGCTTCAGGCGAGCGTCCCGGCACATCCTGAGCGCTACAACCGCCTGGATAAGTAGTCCGCCCCGGTGATTTTGCCTGCACGGGAAACAGTTACGGCCCTGGTTAGGGTGGATCCTTGAATTGCTGTAGAATTTCTGGGTATTGACAAAAAAGACGAAGCCAAGCCCTGCAATAAGGAATGTAGAAAGCCATAATAGACTAGACAATTTTGTTCTGCCTACTTTGTCACATTTGTTATCAGTGGTAATTATTTGTTCCCTTGTAATTATAGCCCCGGGGTACGAGTTTGCAAAAGAAAGATATGTAAAGAATTCGCCTAAATATATGATTCGCATGTTCTTCCAGTGTGATTTGGTTGTATATAAAGCAATACAATCAAATCTTGTGTCTTTGTTACAGGAGCGATCTCGGCGCAGAGCTACAAAGGCTGCTACAAGAGGAAGTGGGGAACCTTCAGAACTCATGAGACCAGCGAGGACATGACCAACCAGAAATGCGTGGCAGTCTGCAAGGAGGAGGGGCTGCCATATGCCGGTACGATCATCAGGATTGTATTGATAACTAATGGGGCATTAACGTTCCATACTCCTTGGTTTAAAAGAAGGAAAAACAAGTATATCTTTAGTACCGTCGACTTTTCTTTGAATATGGGGATGCAGCTTTAAGAGATACGAAAACTACTTTGGACTTACGCCAAAAATAGCTACTTAAGTTGGATAAGATTTTGAAAAAAATAATTATTTTCAAAATTTTATCCAGTTGCTTGAGTAACTATCCTTGGCGTATCTTATTACCTGGATGTCTAACCTTCATCAATGTACCTTCTGTTTTTTTCCAACAGGAACCTACGAAACGAAGTGCGGCTGTGAGGGTGAGGAGAAGTTTGGGAGGCTGAGCCCGGCTGATGACGAGTCTGAATGTTCCTCCAGCTGCGGGGGTGACGTCACACAGAAGTGTGGAGAGCGCAACGGGAGGCTCACCGTGTGGACCACTGGAGAAGGTCAGACTTAGAAAAAAGATAGATATTGTATCTGTATCTGTATCTATATAGCCGGTATAACCGCCATTCGGCGTAACACACCAGCATTTTAAAGGACTGACGATGACCTATGCGGCTAAAATTGCTCAAATCTGAGATTGCTGTTTTGGAAGCGAATTTTCTACCGTATAAGCCGGCATCACACTGTCTACATAAATACTAATATTTGATGCCCAGAAGGTGACAGAATTTGAAAATCGCTGGAGAGTCAAGAACAATTTTCGCTTGAAATCTACCTTGTGGCTTTAGACGGGGCTCGGTGATCTGAAACCATCAGTTATTTTGTAAAAATCGCTCAGTGGTGTAGAGGACACCGACAAAAATGTCCTTTACAGCCCGCAGACTCAAGGGGCAAGTTATCTTGCTGGCATGTGATCCAACACATAACTCTCTATTTGTAGTAATGGGAAGACAGTCACACAAGCGCACAACAACAAACAGACAACAATTCTTTCCTACTTGAAACGACCTTTGCGTTCTGAAAATCTGGTCGCCATCTTGGATCCATGTCGCGACCAACATGGCGGGCGCGGTTAGTATTACAGAATTCTGACGTCACACACGAACACCCATGTATGACGTCATAACCCTAACTTCCATCCTTTCCGTACAGAGAAGCGCGAGATGACCGAGGTGGAGGATGTCCAACAGGAAACTAAGGAGCTGGAGCATCATCATCATCACCATCATCACCATGATAAGAAGGCTGATAAGAAGGCTGCAGAAAAGGAGCACGATAAGAAGGCTACTGCAGAAAAAGAGCACGATAAGAAGGCTGCAGAAAAAGAGCACGATAAGAAGGCTGCAGACAAAGAGTGACAACGTCAGCGTTTAGCTATTAGTTCGAACTAACCGTAGTATTTGAGAAAATTTGGTGTTTTAGGTGTAGGTGGACTACACACTCACGCGCGCGCACACACACACACACACACGCACACACACACACATTCACACAAACAAACAACGTTGAATATTAGCGGACTCATACCAAAGGTCTATTTCATGCACTTTGATCCATCGTTACGTTTCTTGGGTACACAATGTGCCGTCAAAAGACGGTTCTAAAACAACATTTAGAATCATAGCATTCTTACATGTATAGAAAGTTGATAAAACTTGTGAATTGCCCAAGTTAGAAACAACTTTCAAAATTAAAACACCAAGCCGTGTTTCATCCAGTGACCTACCATCACACTTGTACGAGGTAAATCCTCATAGACGAAATACTGTGTTCTGCGAATTTTAATAACGGTGGAGACTGGTAATAAACGTATATTCGAACAAACGTGAATGGCGTATCAGATAATTGACCTCGACTCACTTAAATATGTAGTTTTTGTTGCCGTCAGACCGGCCTCTGCCATGGCGACGGCCCCTAAGCCCGCGCCCTATGCTTAACTTTGGGATTTAGTGTGGACAGGTCAAAAATAGACTACATACCAGGCTTCGCGTAGCCGGCTTTAATGATGGGTTAACGGGCTCGTTTTACTACAGAAGTTAACTATAGGGTACATCTGTATCTGTATCTATATAGCCGGTATAACCGCCATTAGGCGTAACACACCAGCTTCGCAGGCACGCGGCGCGGCAGGAGCTGGTCATATTACACCGAACGGTCCGTTACACCTAGTCTTTGCATAGGTGATACAGAGGACAAATCAACAATAGACTAGAGAGCAGGCTTCGCGTAGCCTCCACCAGGCCTTCCTTAGGGGTTATGGATAGTAGAATTCAGCAAAAAAAAACAGTGAATGATTATCCAGGTAAGGCAGTCCGCAGAAGGGTAACATTTCCTCTTTAACTGCATGGGCAAATGGTTTGATATGGTGACTAAACTTCCCTGGCATATTAATCTACCTATTTGGTTCTATCTTATCATTTCATTCAGCCAGGGTAGTAAGTATTGTGGAGACCAGGCTCTATGGGTTGTGCTTTGATCCAGCCGTCAACAATGGTCTACATGCACGGGACTATTCTCACTAAGCCCATAGTAGAGTCAGGGTTTGATTGTTTGTTGCTCTTTTTGTGGTTTTAGATTGTCTGATCATAATAATAATAAGTTTATTGCGCAACAAGTGTACAAGGTACAAAGTATGGCATTTACTGGTACATAGATAACATTCTATCAGGCTAATCCGTCTATCTTATACAACATGGTGTACTAGTTTATCTTATACAATATGGTGTAGTAGTATGGGATGACAATGGGATTTTACAATTATTGGAGGAGTTTCTAACGTCTATACATTCTTTGATATGTTTCCCGATGTATACCATGCATGGGTTGTCACAAGTCATTATGTACTTAAATTTGCATGAAGTGTTACCTGGAGGCTGTCACGTGTTTTGATTGGAGGTGGTGACAGGTCAGGGCTAGTCTACACAACAGGCCCTTTGGATCAATAATCCAGTCGTTAACAATAGGGGCACAGCATGTGGACATTGGCCTCCAACACTTATAACGAATATAGGTTGCCTTTTCTTTCTCATTATACATAGAAATGGCACCCCGTAAAAAGGGCGGTATAACCCCGTCGTAGCGAAAGCATGATGGTGATGATAATGATAATGATTCCCTCCCCTTATTTTTACAAAAAAATTGACCCGAATCATTGTGTGCAAGTGTCAGTAACTAACACAGGCATTCAGCAGAGAATACAGCTTCAACATAATGTGTTTATTATTGTACAAAATATCTCAAATCCTATCAGAGTGAACAACAAAGAGAGTGGTACTTCAGGCTGAAACGTGAGACATAGAAGGATTGCAGTCACATTTTCTCAAGGATTTTACTAATCATCGCTATGCGGGAAACTAAACACAATTTTGAAAAATAGTGACTTTATGGTTGTCAATATCAGTGACCACCAGCTGTCCCTGTGGTGCCATGGTAACGGCGCATGGGGCCTGTATGTCTGTAGTGATGTGTTTGATGAATCTGCCTGTCTTGTCAAACATCTCCACACGGCTGTTTCCTCTATCTACCACAATGATGTTACCTGCGCAGTCTGTACAGATGCCACGGGGGTCCTGCAGCTGGCCATCACCACTTCCCAAACCTCCAAACTTGAACAGAAACTGTCCGTCTTGGTTGTGCATATAGACACAGCAATTGTCAGAGTCTGGCACAAGAATGTTCCCTTCCCCGTCCACAGTGATGTACTCCGGGTGTTCCATCCCCATCTGCTGACCCACAGTTCTCACAAGTGTCCCATCTGGCCTGAACACCTGCACTTCACCATGTGGGTGGGACCAGTGTCCTGTGGTCCGTGTGATGAGGATGTGGTTCCTCCTGGTGTCCACGGCAACTCCTCTGCCCCACCAAGTCTTCTGTAGGTCAAACTTCCTCAGCACCCTGCCCTGTTTGTTGTACTGCACAGCAAACCCAGCAAAGTTCGACTCCCCGACCCCCACCACCCAAAGGTTCCCCTCCCAATCAATAGCTATGTCATCTGGCTTCATCTTCTGTGGTGACAGGTCTGCAGGGAACTGGCTGACAAATGTTCCCTGCAAGGTGAAGACTTGGATTCTTTTGTTCTTACTGTCTGCCACGAAGACATCACCCTCTTCTGACACGGTAACTCCAGAAGGCCTCGTAAATTGACCTGGTTGTGAACCCACTCCACCAAAGGTCAACCTCGGTTTTGGCGCCGCTGTATTTCTTTGGTTACCATAGTGATGACCCATGACCTTCGTGGCAGCATCACTAGCTTGATTACCATGGTGATGACCCATGACCGTCGTCACAGCATCACTAGCTTGGTTACCATGGTGATCACAAGCTGATGCAGCCTCTGGGACAGTCACATCTCCAAGTGTACACACAAGTTCCACGCTCGCGTTTGGCTGGAATACAGCAGGATGGGTTTGCACAGGACTCGGTACCACCTTTCCCCTGAACGTCCCTACGGTCTCGACTAGTTTGGATTCCCGACTGAGCAACTGCCTACACTCTGTAACCATGTGCTGTTCCGCTCCATCACAGGCAGAAGACAGTTCAGCGACATCCGTCAGAACTGCATCTCTTTGACTTTGTACGGCTCCCTTATTCTCCCTGTGGTTTGCTTCAACCTCAGACAACAGACGGTCCTTTTTCTTGGTTAGTTCCTGAATTACTTGATCACAGGCTTGTCTGTAGGATTCCTCGATTTTGCTGTCCGTCTCCTGTTTACTATCGTCCAGAATTTTCTCCTTGTCTCTCAGCCCTCGGATGAAGCTGTAGTAGGTCTCCAAGATGTCCCTCCCCTCAGCGATCAAGGCCTGGATTGGAGCCCTTTGTTGTTGGATGGCTTTTTTAAAGCTCATTGTAGGATGTTCATCATGACTTTCTTCAAAACACTCGTGACAAACTGGCACTTTGCACTGTTTGCAGTAGAGTTTGACTTCCTCAGAGGGGTGGACGCTACACCTGTTTCCAGACGTGGGTTTCTCTCTTGTTTCTTCTGACAGCGTTGCCTGAGTCTGCAGCCTCTCGCACAAGTTTGCTATGATATGGCTGTCTGGTAACCCAGCGACCCCTTGACGTGGCGGCCTGACCTGCTGGCGACAGTTTGGGCACTGGAAGGGCACTTTCCTACCTGCATGGTCCTGTAGGCAGTGCTGGCAGAATGTGTGTCCGCAGGGCAGCACCTTGGGCCTGGTGAACAGCTCCAGGCAGATGCTACAGGTCAGTTCTTCGCTGAACTGTGTGCCCAGACTTGACGGTGCAGCCGCCATGACTGTTGTTTCCTACTGACTCTCCAAGTCAAAGTCCATGTGGCGAGTAACGTGTTTGATCCATGATTGTGTAATACACCTGCGGTGTACGTGGGCGAAGTGTCGAAGTTTCAAAGGTCTTATATTGTGACGGTGCGACCGTACGGCCAGAATGAACTACTTGATATCGGATTCCCCGTTGGTGCATAGGTGAAACAAACTGATCATGAACAGGTAGTAATATAACTCATTGTAACTCAACAGTAGTGATGGGTTGTTATTGGTCATGCCATGGAAATGACATCTTAGTATGCAGAATTTGTATCAACTCAACAGTGATGGGTTGTTATTGGTCATGCCATGGAAATGGCATCTTAATATGCAGCATTTGTATCCAAGAACTTTTTACTGATGGTAATCCGTGCGAAATTATTGATCCTTTTAGCGAGTCAATGCCACGACAATATTGCCGCAGCAATCCAATCCATGTGGACCGGCAATTACTCTGCTTCTGCATCAAACACTCAGAAGCTAATGCATCTTATTGGATATTGGGGTATCTTTATTCTGATAAGAAGGTTTCAAACAAAATGCTCACTGCAGTTCCATTAAAAGTTGCTATGTGGCCAACCTTGCACCACTTTAGTATGTTTGTGAACCGGGTTGTAATTTTTCACCTATTTTCCTGCGCCTCGAGCTCAGAATTAAACTGTAAGTAAATCATAACCGCAGCATCACCCTGGGCGCCAGACTAGTACAGGGTCTTAGAGGCTAGTACCTTTGTTCATCAATAATACCATTGTATGATACTGTATTTAAGTGAAATCACAATAGTATTTGTACCCGATTTGTGTCATCTGCACCGCGCCAGCGTCGCGCGCCCCCCGCCATAACGCTTTGCAAACTTGTGGGATCTGAGCGGTGTGATGGAGACTATTTAAGTATCTTACACATTTGAATTCCATCAGCGGAAGACATGGGGGTTTCTGAGTGGCCCGGAGCCCATCTTTAGACATTTAGATATGTGTTTGAAGGTTCTGACGGGGATGAAATTGCGCGCCCTACTTGTTCACTGTGCGTAAAATTTGACTTCATTTTTACTACTTGCGAAGTTGCCATACATTGTACCTGTTACATTTGTTGTGCAATAAAGTTTGCATTTGATAAAATTGAATGTTTTCTTCCAGCCAAAAGACGATCTCCCCCCCCCCCGACGATCGCCCCCTGTTAATTTCGTACCTGCTGACAACGCCTCCTTTTCTGTCATTCAAAAAAAAGATTAACCTTTGCACTTTTGGCACCTTGCTGCAACGCCCCCCCCCCCCCCTCCATGCGCCCTAATTGTTCACTGTCCGTTAAACTGGGTTAATTTGACTTCAGTTTGTCACCATGGTTCTCTGCCACCCATTTCGTCAGTTGTGCGACGACGCCGGCTCGCACTGGCGGGGCATGTTGTTCGCAGTGACGAGCCTGCTGGGCGACTAATGCAGTGGCTACCCGAGGGAAAACGCAGGGTTGGAAGACCTCACACAACTGTAATGACATTGATCGAAAGAGACACGGTACTCTCAGGTTCAGCGTTATTTTCCACCATGAAGGACAGATTGTACTGGAAAAACTTTATTGATTGTATCTCACCGGAGTAAATCCGGATGAACGATGATGATGATGATGATGATGATGATGATGATGATGATGATGATGATGATGATGATGATGATGATGATGATGATGATGATGATGATGATGATGATGATGATGATGATGATGATGATTGTCGCCATTGTCTGCTGACAACGCCCCCTTTTCTGTCATTCAAAAAAAAAGATTAACCTTTGCCCTTTTGGCACCTTGCTGCACCGGTCCCCATGCGCGCCCTACTTGTTCACTGTGTGTTAAATTGGATAATTTGACTCCATTTTGTCACCATTGTCTTCTGACAACGCCCCCTTTTCTGCCATTCAAAAATAAAACTATCCCACAACCTTATATGTTAGTAATGCGAATAATACAGTCTTCCAAACAGTTTTACACATTTGATCCTTTTTCAGACCATTTCGCGACTATATCGGTCGTCAGTCCGAGTATTTCTCAAGTGTAACACAAATCCAATCTATGCCGCAGTGAGGCCGCCAGCGTGCCACAGTGAGGCCGCCAGCGTGCCGCAGTGAGGCCACCAGCGTGCCGCAGGCCAGTGAGATACCCGCTCTTCTCGCCGGACCCGCAGTACGTTGGCGGCCTCACTGCGGTACGTTGGTGGCCTCACTGCGGCACGTTGGCGGCCTCGTAGACGCTGCGGATTTATGTCCCCGAAAAAAAGCATCGGTCTAATAACCGACATGATGACTAGGGTCAGGCCAGAGCCCTATGCCTACGGCGGCACAGCCAGGGGTTGGAAGGTCTTATCTTGTCATAATTGTGTCTTTTTTACCAAGCATATCCAGAAGAAGCTTATACATCTTAGTAGATATTATAGCAGTTGTAGAAGTATCTAATACGAATGTCTCCAACAAAAGGCTCAATGCAACGAGTTCTATAAAACGCTGCTAGGGGGCTTAATCTTTGTGTTGTTGACCTTGCTTGTGAACTGGGTTGTATTTGTGTTTTTCACCAAGTTGTCTGCGCCAAAGCATGTAACCTCCTTGGCCAGAATTAAACTGTGAGCACACCGGTTAGTCTCCAAGCAGAGGATGGGTTCCGGCGGGTTTTTGACGTGTTTTTAGGCGTTTTTGTCGGGCTTTCTACTTTGTCATGTTTGTTTTTTTGTCCAGTGGGTTGGCTGGACAAAAAAAAATGACAAAGATAAAGTAGAAAGCCCGACAAAAACGCCTAAAACACGTCAAAAACCTGCCGGAACCCATCCTCTGCTTGGAAAGTACACACCGGTAGCATTACGAGGTTTGATCGCTTTGTGTCAAAACATGTTCGTGTTTGTTTGATGCTTTTAAGTTTGAAAGCTGTGGCAGACTTTTGACGAAATGATTGACAAGACTTGCTAAACGTTTCACCAGTTTTATTAGCATTCCACAAATCCATAAACGCTCACCAAAATGATTCTAGATGTTATGAATCTCCAGGAATTGAAATACTCAAATATAACGTAGCATGTGTAATGACTTTCAGTTGCGCATCACAAAAAGTACATTTTGTGACGTGATACATTTTGTGACGTAATACAGAACGTGAGCTGACGTCTGATTGAATTTTGACGTCGTTACGGATTAGTTATGAAATATTTAAAGGTTGTTGAGATGGTCTCCAATGTTCTGTGACTGTGATGATAAAAGTTCAGCTGATGTTCTTTTACATGTGCTAATGCATGTGGATATCTAAAGACATGTATGTTATAAGCGGTATCGTTAGTGGGGGTTCACCCCAATATTGTAACACCGGATTCCCTCATAATTCTGCTACTTAGTAAATAAACAATGTAACTAAACTTCGTCTCGTATTCTACGTTCTATTCTCAGATCTAAAATGGCACCCTTAACCCTCAAGCAGTCAACGGCATGTTTGATAATTTCTTTAGCTCTTGTTTTGGTTTCTTTGCTTTTTTGTTTGTGTTATTTGTTTGTTGTTTGTTTTGTTTGTTTGTTTGTTTGTTTGTTTGTTTGTTTGTTTGTTTGTTTGTTTGTTCGTTTGTTTGTTTGTTTGTTCGTTTATTTGTTTGTTTGTTTGTTTGTTTGTTTTACAGAAAAAACTTCGTTGTTCACCTCACTGTAGTTGTCTCTCAACATCGACAAAGATTATCAAAAGCTAAGTGGTGCCATTCAGAATTGAGCTATCGCGAGACGGTATAAAGAGAGTTGATGGATGTCAATCTTCATCTGCAGTCTGATGCTGATGCTGCTGCTGATGCTGCTGCTGATGATGATGGTGGCACCCTTAACGAGATAACTTGGCCTCCATCTCCCTCAGCTGCTCCTCCATCTCCTCCATCTCCTCCGCCATCTCGCGCTTGGCGATGAGCTCCCTCATGCGACCGTTGACCTCCTCCAGCTTCTCGGCCATCCCGCGCTTACCTGGCTCCACTGTACAAAAAGGATGGCAGTGAGATTCGTAAGTGTTTGTGTGTGACGTCACAGCTCTGTAATGTTAACCGTCCCGGCCATTTTGAATCCAATATGGCGACCAATCATTCGGTACGAAAGGGTGGGTCAGTTATTTCAAAGTAAGAATCATCGTCCGGTCTGTCTGTCTGTCTGTCTGCCTGTCTGTTTGTATTGGTGTCTGTCTCCCTGTCTCTACGTAATAACAAATGGAGAGTCATGCATTATTCATCCGCGTCGCATGGTCATATTATAGCATTATGGTGACACAATGTAAAAGTCATTATGACATACTAATGGTAAACGGCTGGCACAAATCAGTTAAAAGTCAACTTAAGCTTTAAACTGCATTTTTGATTTGCCTCACCATAGCCAGTGTTCCAGACGCTCATGAACCCGTTGCCCTGTCCACACTTCTGATTGGGGTCACCCGCGCAGGCGGAGGAGCACTTGGACTCTTCGGCCGTCTTCAGGGGATACCTCCCCCCAAATTCCGCCTCCTTCCCGCAGCTGCACTTCTTCCCGTAGTAGTAGGTTCCTATTGGGGAACAAGAGAAGGTACATTCATCATCATCATCCGTCAACCTCAGCAGCAGAGGACGGGGCGAGCCCTTGTACAACCGGGGCCCACATCAGTCTGTCTGACATGGCTGCTTCCAAGGTACATTAACATGTATTATTAGTCTCGTAGGTTGCTATTGAGCCGCCCTCTCACTGGACCCGTGACGCGTTGGCGACCGAGCGATCTGACACCGCGCTAAACGAATTTCATCGATAAAAAAACGAATATTTTTACTTGTTGTTTTTCCATTACAATGTATGTAACGTGAATGTTAATTTGGGTGGTACTGACTAAAATCCTACCTGAATACGGGAAGGAATCCTTCTTGCAGAGCTCCACACATTTCTGGTTGGTCATGTCATCTCCGGACTTCTTAAAGGTGAAAACTCCCCATTGCCTATAGTAGCAGCCTTTGTAGCTCTGCGCCGAGATCGCTCCTGTGACATGGACACATCAGTCAATCTTTTAGATCTTGTAACAACAGTGTGTTTCCCTGGGCTTCACAGATGCTGTTCGTCCATTCTCCTTCCGGACTCCTTAGACTACAGAGAAAAGACTGGGAATGAAGCGGGGCTACTCACGTGTGACCTGTCTGGCGAATTCTCAATGTATATTTTACAAGCCCGGGGGCTGATTGCAAATGAACAGAAGATAGAAAGTGACTACTCTACTATACGTTTCTATGCATTCATAATTGTAGGTTTTGACTTCACTCTACAGTGTTCCCATCCTAGGAGTCTGGTAGAAAGTAACAGTTCCGATTCCGGACACATCTTCCTCAGGCCGGCGAAATCACCGGAGCGGGCTGAATGTCCATGCGGCTGTATTTCTCAGGGTGGGCCGAGGACCTGACGTCCCGGTAGTGACTGGTGACCTGGGTATGCAGCCTCTTGCAGTCTGCGAGTCGGAAACCTCCCTGAGGCTTCCGCCCAATTTTGCAACACCTGGTCACCAGTCTCTACCCAAGGAGGTCTCCATTAACAGTCTCTATTAAAACCCCTTGCCTTACCAAAGCTGTTGGCTGTTACTTGTCCAATGCACCTGTAAACTTATACACAGCCTTCCCAACGGAACCCACCCAACTGCTTTTTGTCTGCTTCAGATGATTACAGCCCAAGAAGCAAAGGGTCTTCCTCGGGTGACTGGGTGAAAGTTTCCTCGGGGGCATGTTGGCCCTATAGCCGAGGAGCTGGCTTGTGTAGGCCCTAGCAACAGCCTAGGTTCCATGTGAAACTTTGCCTCCATACCGGGTACAGCCAAACCTGGTTGAGCAACCGCCTGGCGCAGCCAACCGCATTAAACCACCCCCGTCCATCTTTACATAGTTAAACCTGCCCTGCCGTGAGCAACCACCTGTCCTCAGTACATTTTTTCTTCGGTCCCATGAGTAGTTGTTGAGGACAGGTTTGACTGTATATCAAAGACGCTCCTAAGATTTACCTCACCAAGTACCCCTGCAAAGTATCTAGCTTATTTTGGCCCTTGTCTCTAACTTTGCTCAACTCGACCTGAGGGCCTCGAATAGACTTCACGACACGACTACTGCCGGCAACGTTGACTGACCATATTTTGCACACATCTACAGAGACAACACAGCCCTCATTTTCGTACAAGACGTACTTACCGACGAGTCCGAGAAGAACAACAAGGGCCAAGCCGCGCGACATCTTGCAAGGATCAAGTCTTGACTCCCACGAAATCGACGAGACGAAAGTTGATAGAAGATATAGAAGAAACGCCTCGGCTCTGGTGTCTGAACTATCTCGGCAGTAGAGATAAGGCCGAACAGAGAGGACTGATATTTATATACTGGAGTATTCCCACAGTGCAGCCGCACATTCAAATGTGGGCGTGTCACATGTAAATGTAGGACACAATTATATCCAGTTGCTTCAGTAACTATTTTTGGCGCACAATTGACGCCGTCTTCACCACGTGATTGGTCTTAAAAGAGTAAAATGCCCTGAAGGTAGCTGAAATCAATGAAATGTGAGTCTGTGGGTGAGCCTGTGGCGTCTAAAATATCTCGGCAAGAGTAACAAGCCCACACAGAGAGGAGTTCTAACAGCTTCTGTAGCGTTCCCACAACGCTGAAGCACATTCAAATCGTGAGTGGCTCTGTAAAACACAACTGACGCCATCTTCACCAAGTGATTGGTTAAGAATAAGACACCCTGAAGGGAGCTACTGACAAACACGTGTCATTTTTTTTCGTAGGCCCTCCCCAAAGCCAAACAATTTTTTCCTACGCCCTCCCCCTCCTATCACCTCTTGAAAAATATTCAAGACGGCAAGAAAATCACTGCGCTCCCGTTTGGAAGTGTCCTTCGAATTCGCATTGTATTTTACAATGGGTATCACCAGGAACCTCTCTCTCGTTTGCGATGTTACTTAATCTTAGGCACCCGGACGCAAAAACGGAATGGCTTGACGCCCTTGTCAACAACTTTGAAATATGATTAGAGGCTAATACATCCTTTGTTCATCAATGATACCATTGTATGATCCTCTATTTAAGTAAAATCACAAAAGTGCCCGTTTGTGTCATTTGCACCGCGCTAGCGTCGCGCGCCGCCCGCCATAACGCTTTGCAAACTTGTGGGATCTGAGCGGTGTGACGGAGACTATTTAAGTATCTTACACATTTGAATTCCATCAGCGGAAGACATGGGGGTTTCTGAGTGGCCCGAAGCCCATCTTTCGACATTTAGATATGTGTTTGAAGGTTCTGACGGGGATCAAATTGCGCGCTCTACTTGTTCACTGTGCGTAAAATTTTACTTCAATTTGTACTACTTACGAAGTTGCCATACATTGTACCTGTTACATTTGTTGTGGAATGAAGTTTGAATTTGATTGAATTGAATGTTTCCTCCTAGCCGAAAGACGATCGCCCCCCCCCCAGACGATCGCCCCCTGTTAATTTCGTACCTGCTGACAACGCCTCCTTTTCTGTCATTCAAAAAAAAAGATTAACCTTTGCACTAGTGGCACCTTGCTGCAACGCCCCCCCTCCATATGCCCTACTTGTTCATTGTCCGTTAAACTGGGTTAATTTGACTTCAGTTTGTGGACAATGTCTGCTGACGACGCCCCCTTTTCTGTCATTCAAAAATAAAATTAACCTTTTCCCTTTTGGCACCTTGCTGCTCCGGTTCCCATGCGCGCCCTACTTGTTCACTGTGTGTTAAATTGGATAATTTGACTCCATTTTGTCACCATTGTCTTCTGACAACGCCCCCTTTTCTGCCATTCAAAAATAAAACTATCCCACAACATTATATGTTAGTAATGCGAATAATACAGTCTTCCAAACAGTTTTACACATTTGATCCTTTTTCAGACCATTTCGCGACTATATCGGTCGTCAGTCCGAACATTTCTCAAGTGTAACGCAAATCCAATCTATGTCGCAGTGAGGCCGCCAGCGTGCCGCAGTGAGACCGCCAGCGTGCCGCAGGCCAGTGAGATACCCGTTCTTCCCGCCGGACCCGGGGTACGTTGGCGGCCTCACTGCGGCACGTTGGCGGCCTCGTTGTCGCGTCGAATGTATGTCCTAGAGAAAAGTGTCGGTCTGATAACCGACATAATGACTAGGGTCAGGCCAGAGCCCTATGCCTACGGCGACACAGCCAGGGATTGGAAGATCTTATCTTGTCATAATTGTGCCTTTTTTTACCAAGCATGTCCAGAAGAAGCTAATACATCTTTAATAGTAGATATTATAACAGTTGTAGAAGTATATATATCTGATACGAACGTCTCCAACGAAAGGCTCACTGCAACGAGTTGTATAAAACGCTGCTAGGGGGCCCAATCTTTGTGCTGTTGACCTTGCTTGTGAACTGGGTTGAATTTGTGTTTTTCACCGGGTTGTCTGCGCCAGAGCATGTTACCTCCTTGGCCAGAATTAAACTGTGAGCACACCCTTTACTCTCCAAGCAGAGGATGTTTTTTTGTCCAGCCAACCCACTGGACAACAAAAAAATGACAAAGTAGAAAGCCCGACAAAAGCGCCTAAAAACACGTCAAAAACCGGCCGGAACCCATCCTCTGCTTGGAGAGTACACGCCGGTAGCATTACGAGGTTTGATCGCTTTGTGTCAAAACATGTTCGTGTTTATCTGATGCTTTTAAGTTTGAAAGTTGTGGCAGACCTTTGACGAAATGATTGACAAGACTTTCTAAACGTTTCACCAGTTTTATTAGCATTCCACAAATCCATAAACGCTCACCAAAATGATTCTAGATGTTATGAATCTCCAGGAATTGAAATATACTCAAATATAACTTAGCATGTGTAATGACTTTCAGTTGCGCATCACAAAAAGTACATTTTGTGACGTGATACATTTTGTGACGTAATACAGAACGTGAGCTGACGTCAAATTGAATTTTGACGTCGTTACGGATTAGTTATGAAATATTTAAAGGTTGTTGAGATGGTCTCCAATGTTCTGTGACTGTGATGATAAAAGTTCAGCTGAAGTGCTTTTACATGTGCTAATGCATGTGGATATCTAAATACATGTATGTTATAAGCGGTATCGTTCGTGGGCGTTCACCCCAATATTGTGACACCGGATTCCCTCAAAATTCTGCTACTTAGTAAATAAACAATGTAACTAAACCTCGTCTCGTCTTCTACGTTCTATTCTCAGATCTAAAATGGCACCCTTAACCCTCAAGCAGTCAACGGCATGTTTGATAATTTCTTTAGCTCTTGTTTTGGTTTGTTTGCTTTTTTGTTTTTGTTTTCATTTGTTTGTTTTGTTTGTTTGTTTGTTTGTTTGTTTGTTTGTTTGTTTGTTTGTTTCACAGGAATTACTTTCGTTGTTCACTTCACTGTAGTTGTCTCTCAACATCGACAAAGATTATCAAAAGCTAAGTGGTGCCATTCAGAATTGAGCTATCGCGAGACGGTATAAAGAGAGTTGATGGATGTCAATCTTCATCTGCAGTCTGATGCTGATGCTGCTGATGCTGCTGCTGCTGATGATGATGGTGTCACCCTTAACGAGATAACTTAGCCTCCAGCTCCCTCAGCTGCTCCTCGATCTCCTCCATCTCCTCCGCCATCTCGCGCTTGGCGATGAGCTCCCTCAGGCGACCGTTGACCTCCTCCAGCTTCTCGGCCATCCCGCGCTTACCTGGCTCCACTGTACAAAAAGGATGGCAGTGAGATTCGTAAGTGTTTGTGTGTGACGTCACAGCTCTGTAATGCTAACCGTTCCGGCCATTTTGGATCCAATATGGCGACCAATCATTCGGTACGAAAGGGTGGGTCAGTTATTTCAAAGTAAGAATCATTATCCGGTCTGTCTGTCTGTCTGTCTGTCTGCCTGTCTGTTTGTATTGGTGTCTGTCTCCCTGTCTCTACGTAATAACAAATGGAGAGTCATGCATTTTTCATCCGCGTCGCATGGTCATATTATAGCATCATGGTGACACAATGTAAAAGTCATTATGACATACTAATGGTAAACGGCTGGCACAAATCAGTTAAAAGTCAACTTAAGCTTTAAACTGCATTTTTAATTTGCCTCACCATAGCCAGTGTTCCAGACGCTCATGAACCCGTTGCCCTGTCCACACTTCTGCTTGGGGTCACCCGCGCAGGCGGAGGAGCACTTGGACTCTTCGGCCGTCTTCAGGGGATACCTCCCCCCAAATTCGGCCTCCTTCCCGCAGCTGCACTTCTTCCCGTAGTAGTAGGTTCCTATTGGGGAACAAGAGAAGGTACATTCATCATCATCATCCGTCGACCTCAGCAGCAGAGGACGGGGCGAGCCCTTGTACAACCGGGGCCCACATCAGTCTGTCTGACATGGCTGCTTCCAAGGTACATTAACATGTATTATTAGTCTCGTAGGTTGCTATTGAGCTGCCCTCTCACTGGACCCGTGACGCGTTGGCGACCGAGCGATCTGACACCGCGCTGAACGAATTTCATCGATAAAAAAAGGAATATTTTTACTTGTTGTTTTTCCATTACAATGTATGTAACGTGAATGGTAATTTGGGTGGTACTGACTAAAATCCTACCTGAATACGGGAAGGAATCCTTCTTGCAGAGCTCCGCACATTTCTGGTTGGTCATGTCATCTCCGGACTTCTTAAAGGTGAAAACTCCCCATTGCCTATAGTAGCAGCCTTTGTAGCTCTGCGCCGAGATCGCTCCTGTGACATGGACACATCAGTCAATCGTTTAGTTCTTGTAACAACAGTGTGTTTCCCTGGGCTTCACAGATGCTGTTCGTCCATTCTCCTTCCGGACTCCTTAGACTACAGAGAAAAGACTGGGAATTAAGCGGGGCTACTCACGTGTGACCTCTCTGGCGAATTCTCAATGTATATTTTACAAGCCCGGAGGCTGATTGCAAATGAACAGAAGATAGAAAGTGACTACTCTACTATACGTTTCTATGCATTCATAATTGTAGGTTTTGACTTCACTCTACAGTGTTCCATCCTAGGAGTCTGGTAGAAAGTAACAGTCCCGATTCCGGACGCATCTTCCTCAGGCCGGCGAAATCACCGGAGCGGGCTGATTGTCCATGCGGCTGTATTTCTCAGGGTGGGCCGAGGACCTGACGTCCCGGTAGTGACTGGTGACCAGGGTATGCAGCCTCTTGCTGTCTGCGAGTCGGAAACCTCCCTGAGGCTTCCGCCCAATTTTGCAACACCTGGTCACCGGTCTCTACCGAAGGAGGTCTTCATTAACAGTCTCTATTAAAACTCCTTGCCTTACCAAAGCTGTTGGCTGTTACTTGTCCAATGCACCTGTAAACTTGTACACAGCCTTCCCAACGGAACCCACCCAACTGCTTTTTGTCTGCTTCAGATGATTACAGCCCAAGAAGCAAAGGGTCTTCCTCGGGTGACTGGGTGAAAGTTTCCTCGGGGGCATGTTGGCCCTATAGCCGAGGAGCTGGCCTGTGTAGGCCCTGGAAACAGCCTAGGTTCCATGTGAAACTTTGCCTCCATACCGGGTACAGCCAAACCTGGTTGAGCAACCGCCTGGCGCAGCCAACCACATTAAACCAGCCCCGTCCATCTTTACATAGTTAAACCTGCCCAAACGTGAGCAAACACCTGTCCTCAGTACATTTTTTATTCGGTCCCATGAGTAGTTGTTGAGAACAGGTTTGACTGTATATCAAAGACGCTCCTAAGATTTACCTCACCAAGTACCCCTGCAAAGTATCTAGCTTATTTTGGCCCTTGTCTCTAACTTTGCTCAACTCGACCTGAGGGCCTCGAATAGACTTCACGACACGACTACTGCCGGTAACGTTGACTGACCATATTTTGCACACATCTACAGAGACAACACAGCCCTCATTTTCGTACAAGACGTACTTACCGACGAGTCCGAAAAGAACAACAAGGGCCAAGCCGCGCGACATCTTGCAAGGATCAAGTCTTGACTCCCACGAAATCGACGAGAGGAAAGTTGATAGAAGATATAGAAGAAACGCCTCGGCTGTGGTGTCTGAACTATCTCGGCAGTAGAGATAAGCCCGAACAGAGAGGACTGATATTTATATACTGAAGCAGTCCCACAATGCAGCCGTGGGCGTGTCACATGTAAATATAGGACACAATTATATCCAGTTGCTTCAGTAACTATTTTTGGCACACAATTGACGCCGTCTTCACCACGTGATTGGTTAAGATTAAAATGCCCTGAAGGTAGCTGCAGACAACCGCCGATAGTTACAGAAATGGTTAACGTAAAATTGCTGATCCAAAAGGTTACAAACTCATGAATATTAGTATAGTGGTTTTCCTTTGTCTTAAGGAAACGCCTACACCCTTCGGCGCTACATCCCACAATGCAGTACGCAACACTCTCTGTGAACAGAAAATTTGTTTGTCGGATAACAAAATAGGTTCGTCAAATATTGCCTAATATGTATGAACATCTGTCTTTTCTAGACGTACACTGCGAAAAACTAAACATAATACACTTATTGGTTAATAAGGACTTGGGTATCAATTCCACGAATCAACAACTTAAGTTGATTACTCATCAGCCCAGTAGAAGACATCTCGAATGAAGGATCTCCGAGCGCTCCGGCACTGTCGACCATTGATTTGATTCAAACAACAGCATTTTCCGATACAAACTGTGATCTTCATAACGTAACGCAATCTCTCAGACCAATTGAAAATGGGTCACTTGAAATTTGCTGACCCGAAAACTTGGCAGGGTGGAATGTTTACAACTTGGCCGGGTAGTACCTCGATTAAAGAATGTTGTTTTTAAACATCGCCACAACTTTATAACATGAAATAACAGAAACATGTTAAATGCATATGTCTTACCAGGTGTGTTCATGCCTTTTCTTTTGATAAAGGGCACAACTCGGGTGTGTAACAGTCCACTGCTCATGAAGATCAAACTAGGACAGACCCTTCAAGCCCCAAGGCAGTTCTACCCCAACATTAAAAAAAAAAAGGAATCTTAAGTATAGACCCTTAAAGGTCTTTCCATCAATCTTGCCTGTCAGTTCGGACAATGAAAGTTAAACGAACTCGGCAAGAAAGACAAACCGGAACAGAGAGGAGCTCCAACTACTACTGTAGCATTCCCACAATGCAGCCGCACATTCAAATGTGGGAGTGTCACATGTGAATGTAGGGCACAATTATATCCAGTTGCTTCAGTAACTATTTTTGGCACACAATTGACGCCGTCTTCAAGGTTACAAACTCATGAATATTAATATAATTGTTTTCCTTTGTCTTAAGGAAACGCCTACATCCTTCGGCACTACATCCCACAATCACCCCGACCAATCGAATCACGTGAATCACATTGAAACTCAGATTCGTATCAGCCATTTCCCGACAAATCGCTTTCTAACTTGCGTTAACGACTACATCTGACCAAACAAACTCGCCAGTGAGATGGTGGAAGGTGTCAGCTTCCAAAAGACGTTTTCAGATTGACAATTTTGGCACTTTGGAAGTGATTGAATCCGCCCGCGATTTAACGTTTAGAGAAAAGTAGTAGAAACTAGACGTTAAATCGCGATTTAACGTTTAGAGAAAAATAGTAGAAACTAGAAGTTAAATCGCGGGCGGATCCAATCACTTCCAATGTGCCAAAATTGTCAATCTGAAAAGCTCTTTTGGAAGCTGACACCTTCTACCATCTCACTGGTGAGTTTGTTTGGTCAGATGTAGTCCTTAACGCAAGTTAGAAAGGGATTTGTCGGGAAATGGCTGATACGAATCTGTGTTTCAATGCGATTCACATGATTCGATTGGTCGGGGTGCACAATGCGTCCATTTGGAAATGGGTCACGTAAAATTGCTGATCCAAAAGGTTACAAACTCATGAATATTAATATAGTTCTTTTCCTTTGTCTTAAGGAAACGCCTACATCCTTCGGCGCTACATCCCACAACGCAGTACGCAACAGTCTCTGCCCGGTGCACAGAGAATACGTTTGTCGGTTAACAAAAAGTTCCTAAAATGTTGCCTAATATGTATTAAAATCTGTTTATTTTAAGTTTTTTTTTTCTAGACGTACACTGCGAGAAACTAAACATAATACATCTATTGGTAATAAAAGACTAAAAACTTGGGGATCAATTCCACGAATCAACAACCAAAGTTGATTACCCAGCCTAGTAGAGGACATTTCAAATGAAGGACCATTGATTTGATTCCAACAACAGGATTTTCTGATACACACTATTTTTGGATACAAACTGTGATCTTCATAACTCTATCTCTCAGACCAATTGCAAAAAGGGTCACTTGAAATTGCTGACCCGAAAACTTGGCAGGGTGGAATGTTAACAACTTGGCCGGCTAGTACCTCGATTAAAGAATGATGTTTTTAAACATCGCCACAACTTTATAACATGAAAAAACAGAAAGATATCAAAATGCATATGTCTTGTCAGGTATGTTCATAACTTTTCTTTTGATAAAGGGCACAACTAGGGTGTGCAACAGGTCACTGCTCATGAAGATCAAACTAGGACCGACCCTTCAGTCCCCAAGGCAGTTCTGCCTCATCATTAAAAAGGGATCTTAAAAATAGACCCTTAAAGGTCTTTCCATCAATCTTGCCTGTCAGTTCGGACAATGAAAGAACGAACTCGGCAAGAAAGACAAGCCCGGACAGAGAGACACCCCAACTACTACTGTAGCATTCCCACAATGCAGCCGCACATTCAAATGTGGGAGTGTCACATGTGAATGTAGGGCACAATTATATCCAGTTGCTTCAGTAACTATTTTTGGCACACAATTGACGCCGTCTTCAAGGTTACAAACTCATGAATATTAATATAATTGTTTTCCTTTGTCTTAAGGAAACGCCTACACCCTTCGGCACTACATCCCACAATCACCCCGACCAATCGAATCACGTGAATCACATTGAAACTCAGATTCGTATCAGCCATTTCCCGACAAATCGCTTTCTAACTTGCGTTAACGACTACATCTGACCAAACAAACTCGCCAGTGAGATGGTGGAAGGTGTCAGCTTCCAAAAGACGTTTTCAGATTGACAATTTTGGCACTTTGGAAGTGATTGAATCCGCCCGCGATTTAACGTTTAGAGAAAAGTAGTAGAAACTAGAAGTTAAATCGCGATTTAACGTTTAGAGAAAAATAGTAGAAACTAGAAGTTAAATCGCGGGCGGATCCAATCACTTCCAATGTGCCAAAATTGTCAATCTGAAAAGCTCTTTTGGAAGCTGACACCTTCTACCATCTCACTGGTGAGTTTGTTTGGTCAGATGTAGTCCTTAACGCAAGTTAGAAAGGGATTTGTCGGGAAATGGCTGATACGAATCTGTGTTTCAATGCGATTCACATGATTCGATTGGTCGGGGTGCACAATGCGTCCATTTGGAAATGGGTCACGTAAAATTGCTGATCCAAAAGGTTACAAACTCATGAATATTAATATAGTTCTTTTCCTTTGTCTTAAGGAAACGCCTACATCCTTCGGCGCTACATCCCACAACGCAGTACGCAACAGTCTCTGCCCGGTGCACAGAAAATCCATATATTTGTCGGTTAACAAAAAGTTCCTAAAATGTTGCCTAATATGTATTAAAATCTGTTTATTTTAAGTTTTTTTCTAGACGTACACTGCGAGAAACTAAACATAATACATCTATTGGTAATAAAAGACAAAAAACTTGGGGATCAATTCCACGAATCAACAACCAAAGTTGATTACCCAGCCTAGTAGAGGACATTTTAAATGAAGGACCATTGATTTGATTCCAACAACAGGATTTTCTGATACACACTATTTTTGGATACAAACTGTGATCTTCATAACTCTATCTCTCAGACCAATTGCAAAAAGGGTCACTTGAAATTGCTGACCCGAAAACTTGGCAGGGTGGAATGTTAACAACTTGGCCGGCTAGTACCTCGATTAAAGAATGATGTTTTTAAACATCGCCACAACTTTATAACATGAAAAAACAGAAAGATATCAAAATGCATATGTCTTGTCAGGTATGTTCATAACTTTTCTTTTGATAAAGGGCACAACTAGGGTGTGCAACAGTTCACTGCTCACGAAGATCAAACTAGGACCGACCCTTCAAGCCCCAAGGCAGTTCTGCCCCAACATTAGAAAGTAATCTTAAATATAAACCCTTAATGGTCCTGAAGATGCCCGGCAGACAACCACCGATAGCAACAAGCACCTTCAGTCACAGGACATCACTATGTCTCGACGTCAGACTGTTTGATGCATGCTGTTTATAAAGTTGGACCGACGGATGAATAATATTAGATTTCCTTGTGAATTTTCCTTTATTCTTTAATGCCTTGATGTATGTGCGATCTGTACAAATGCCAGTCGTCCAGGCATTTCTTGAACACGAAAGAAAAAGTCACACCTTTTGAGTCATCTTTCGCTGCAGACTGTAATCATCGCAATTTTGCATGGCTACAACCATATTGGGGAATTAACAGGTGGGATTTCCTGATCTCAAAGCAGATCTACACGGTGCCAAAATCGTATATGCTAGCCAGAGAAGCTCCAGTCAGCCAGAGAAGCTCCGGTCAGGCACCGAACTCGAACATAAATGCGACAAATGTGACAAATGTAGCGAATTTGGATGTTCCTTCCCTTTATCCCAATTAGATCTCCCACATTATATGTTATACATTCTATGATTACATCAGACTTTGTCTTTCATTCACTTCTCTCACTTCTTTCCCACATTTTGACACTCTAAAAGAAAACACAAGAAATCACGAAGGAGATTAATTTCATAGATCCATTTGGAAATGGGTCACGTAGAATTGATGTACCAAAAGGTTTCAAACTCATGAATATTAATATAGAGGTTTTCCTTTGTCTTAAGGAAACGCCTACACACTTCGGCGCTACATCCCACAATGCAGTACGCAACACTCTCTGGCCGATGCACAGAAAATTTGTTTGTCGGTTAACAAAATAGGTTCGTCAAATGTTGCCTAATATGTATGAACATCTGTTTATTTCAGTTTTTTCTAGAATTACACTGCCAAAAACTAAACATGATACATCTATTGGTTAACTGTGACAGGGCAGGGTGGAATGTCTACAACTTGGCCGGGTAGTACCTCGATTAAAGAATGTTGGTTTTAAACATCGCCACAACTTTATAACATCAAATAACAGAAAGATATCAAAATGCATATGTCTTGTCAGGTATGTTCATAACTTTTCTTTTGATAAAGGGCACAACTAGGGTGTGCAACAGTCCACTGCTCATGAAGATCAAACTAGGACCGACCCTTCAAGCCCCAAGGCAGTTCTGCCCCAACATTAGAAAGTAATCTTAAATATAAACCATTAATGGTCCTGAAGATGCCCTAAAGGGAGCTGCAGACAACCACCGATAGCAACAAGCACCTTCAGTCACAGGGCATCACTATGTCTCGACGTCAGACTGTTTGATACATGCTGTTTATAAAGTCGGATCGACGGATGAATTATATTAGATTTCGTTGTGAATATTCAATTTATTCTTTAATGCCTTGACATTATGTGCGATCTGTACAAATACCAGACGTTCAGGCATTTCTTGAACACAAAAGAAGCAGTCACACCTTTTGAGTCCCCTTTTGCTGCAGGCTGTAATTATCGCAGTTTTACATCAAACTCTACCAGCCTCTGCGGGTCGCTGGGAAAATAGTAGAAATTGGCCAAGTAGAGTCAACTGTATGAAGGGGGTCGGCTATGGAGATAGGGTCCAATATTGCAAACAAATGTTACCCTCCATGGCCAAAGTCCCCCGGTAAATGTTCTCCCTATAGCCGACGCGGTTAGTCTGGTAGATACTAGTTTTACATGGCTGCAACCATATTAGGGAATTAACAGGTGGGATTTCCCGATCTCAAAGCAGGTCTACACGGTGCCAAAATCGTATATGCTAGCCAGAGAAGCTCCAGTCAGCCAGAGAAGCTCCAGTCAGCCAGAGAAGCTCCAGTCAGGCACCGAGCTCGAACAAAAATATAACAAATGTGACAAATGTAGCGAATTTGGATGTTCCTTCCCTTCATCGGATCTCCCACATTATATGTTATACATTCTAGGATTACATCAGACTTTGTCTTCCATTCACTTCTCTGACTTCTTTTCCATATTTTACCACTCTAAAACAAAACAAAAGACATCACAAAGGAAATGAAGTTCTTAGAGATATTTTTGAGATTTATTTTGAAAACAACATCTTGTCCTATTCAGACAACTGTCCTCTTGGGTGCACTTCTGCACTAAGCTGCAAGGGGGAGCTTTACCTCTTGCCCTTGCCTTTTCCTGCAGCTTTGTCCAGCTGATTGTGCGATTTAGGTCTCATACCTGTATCTGTGAGCATAGCGGCGACATTGTAGTCTTTGCGCCGTCGGATGTGTCAAAACCAAGTTGTGTTCGTGTTAAGTATAATTGGTTGAAATACATAGCTTGGTGTTCTAAATTTTGGAAGCTGTGGCAGACTTTTGACGAAATGATTGACAAGATTTTCTAAGCAGTTCACCAGTTTTATTATCATTCCACAAATCTAAAATGCTCACCAATATGAATTTAAATGTTATGAGTCTCCAGACAGTCAAATTTGTTCAAATATAACGTTGAGCTGTGCTTCACAAAAAGTGACGTAATGCATCAAGAACCTGAGCTGACATCATGGTATAACTTTGACGTCATTACGGGTCGATTATGAGATGTTCACAAGTTGTGGTGATGGTCAAGCATGTTCTGTGATTGTGTTTTTGTACAATTTCAGCGGATGAATTTCTAGTTCATACGAATTTCTAAGCATGTTATTAGCGGCCTCGTGTGTGCGTACACTCCATCTGTAACGCCCAATCCCCTCAAAACTCTGAGACTAGCTAAATAACTAAAGATTAACCAATAGCTAAATCTTAACCAATAACTAAATCTCGATCGATTCGTAAAATTTGACTAATCACATAATAATAAACATTGATTTGTCTTCTGTGTTCCATTCACAGATCTAAAATGGCACCTTCAACCCTCAAGTGATCACAGACATATTTGCTACTTTCTTTTCTTCTTCTTTTCTTCGTTCTTTACTGAATTACTTCGCTGTTTGCTTTACTTTAATTGTCCCTCAACATCGACAAAGATGATTAAAAGCTTAGTGGTGCCATTAACGATAGAACTATCGCTAGACAGTAAAAAGTTGATGGATGTCAATCTTCATCTGTAGTCTGATGATGCTGCTGCTGCTGATGATGATGATGATAATGATGCTACTAGTGATAATGCTGATGATGCTGATGATGATGCTGATGATGATGCGGATGATGATGATAATGATGCTGCTGGCGATAATGATGCTGATGCTGTCACTCTTCAGCTGCAGACGATAACTTGGCGATCAGCTCCCTCAGATGCTCCTTGACCTCCTCCATCCCCTCGGCCATCTCGCGCTTCCCTGTATAAGAAGGATGGTAGTGAGATTCATGACGTCATACGTAAGTGTTTGTGTGTGACGTCACAGCTCTGAAATGCTAAACCGTCCCGGCCATTTTGGTTGGACCATCGATCCAATATGGCGGCCAATCATTTGGAACGAAAGGGTGGGTCAGTTATTGTAAGGAAGAATCATTGTCCGGTCTGTCTGTCCGTCGCATGGTCATATTATAGCATCATGGTGACACGATGTAAAAGTCATTATGACATAATAATGGTAAACGGCTCGCACAAATCAGTTAAAAGTCAACTTAAGCTTTAAACTGCATTTTTAATTTGCCTCACCATTGCCAGTGGTCCAGACGCTGAGCCTCCCGTTGGCCTGCCCACACTTCTGAGTGGCGTCACCCCCGCAGGCGGAGAAACACTCGGACTCGTCAGCCGGGCTCAGCCTCGCAAACTTCTCCGCACTCTCGCAGCCGCACTTCGTCTCGTAGGTTGCTGTTGGGGAGACAACATATTCAAGTTTGGATAAGGTCCTGAGTGTCTTGCCTTGGGAGGCGTAGGGCAGTAACAAATTCTTCCCCGGGACGATGGGGGTCGAGACCGATTTCTAACAACCTTTGACATATGGGTCATACAGGTAAAACCGAATGAAATAAACAAGTGGGATTACATATGTGACTATGTCGAAAAGATCTAGGATTTAGATTTAAACTTCAGAATAGGATGTGCCTCTTGGAACTGTTGACATAATTCCTTCGGAAGCAGCCTGCGTTATCATTATAAATCTGCATCCCTATGTTAAAAGTAGTATCGCCGGTGCGAAATAAAAATCAGTGTTTTCTCTTCTTTTACAACAACGAGTATCAAGAACTTCCTGATGATCGTACCTGCATACGGCAGGCCCTCCTTCGCGCAGATGTCCACGCATTTCTGGTTGGTCATGTCGTCACTGGTCGCCTGAGTCCTGAAAGTTCCCCATTTCCTCTTGTAGCAGCCTTTGTAGCTCTGGGTTTCCAGCCCCCTCCTCTCCTCTTCAACATCCTCCTCCGCGGTCATCTCGCGCTTCCCTGGACGGAAAAGGATGGGAGTGAGATTCATGACGTCATACGTAAGCGTTTGTGTGTGACGTCACAGCTCTGTAATGCTAAACCGTCCGGCCATTTTAGTTGGACCATCGATACAATATGGCGGCCAATCATTCGGAACGAAGGGGTGGGTCAGTTATTGTAAGGAAGAATCATTGTCCGGTCTCACTGCACGAAAAGTGGGATTTACCGAATTTACCTGGAAGGAGTAAATAGTTGGTAAATATGGTATATGACATTTACCCACCTATACCATATATTTACCAAGTGGTAAATCTATTATCTAATGGGGAAAATTGGGAGAGGAAGGTTATACACGAGCAATTCTACAGCACATAAAACCGACCTGTGTTCAGAGTTTGGCCAGACTTCGAGTTTCCTTGCCTGAAACTCAATGTCTGTTTTTGTTTACCAAAAATAACTTCATTCTATATCTGATGGATTAGGCTGCTAGACTTAGGATAACTAAAGCCTTCATAGCCCCTGTAGAATATAAAGCAACTTGCATTTCAGTCCTATCCCTATGAAATATATGACCCTGCCTGGCTGGGATTATGATGGTGATGATACATGTTGTACATTATGTCCTTCACCCTGCCCCAAATAGATTATTTGTATATCACTCCAATCTTGTTGTGAATACAGAAATGTTAAAATTTGAATGACTGAATTTCCCAAACCTTTCTTTTATTGAATGATAATGAAGTACATGTATTGCTTGAATGAACATGTAACTAGTAGTACATGAGTCATGACACTGTTGCCAAAGTGAAGAACAGCTAGTGCAGACCCCACTGAATGTAAAAAAGTAAAGCAGTCATCCTTGAACCTTTGTCGCTGTAGTCGACACAATCCGGACAGTCACAGTGGTTTGCCGTGTTGCCGCACCAGTTTGCCGGGGAGCAGCACGGGTACTTCCCGCTAGGGTCGCACTCAGCAGGACTGCCGTCCTCAGCAGGCCAGCCCTGTCCGCACCGCTTATCGTCACGCCACTTCTTAGCAGCTATCGGTAAACACATATGCAAGGCACATCAATAAACATATATGGATCTTCATAATTTTTTGCAGGTGTGTAGATGTTGTAAAAAAGGAGGTCAAGTTCAAAAATGGTTCCCCTGGCATTTTCCGTTGGTACTGCAGCGGGCTTTGTGTGGATCTGTATTTGTATGTCGCCAGCATAACTCAAGAAGCTGTTGATGGATCTGTATGATATTTAGTGGATGGGTAGGGTTTACATAAAGGAAGGTCAAGTTCGATAATGGGCCTTCTAGCGGGTACTCAAGGTACTGCAGCGGAGCTTCAAAATTTTGGGGCATATTTTCTGAAAGTGCTATGGTCATGATTTTTGTGGTAGATAGTTCATGCTATAGGAAGTAAGTTGTGAAAGTTTGGGCCCCCTAGCGTCTTGTTTGGAACTGCAGTGGGTGTTTTTGTTTTGACCTTCGGAGATGAATAACTTGAGAAGGGGTCGACAGATCGTCGTGACGTTTGGTATTCAGATAGCTCAGATGGTGCTTTACATAATAAACGACTTATTATGCGAATCAGGATATTATTGGCATGCTTTATCCAAAAACATGTCAGTTATGAGCGTCGGGCCTGGCAATGTATTGTATTGCAGGAGAGGTTACAACAAGTATTCTAAAAGTAGTATTAAAAAGACTATAATACTAAATACTGTTGTTGAGTTAATGAATAATTTAATTAATGGACTAAATGCTCCAACCTGGTAAATCAATCCAATCGTACATGTTGCCGGCTGATACAGAGTGTTTCTCCCCAGCAGAGCAGAGTTTGCTTTTCAAATAACATTGGCCGTATGTGTTGTACTGAAACGACAGGCATCTCGAGTCGACACAACAAGCGTCTGCACAGCCCTGGAGGGTAACACCAGGGGGATTGGCCAGGTCGTCTCCTGGGGCGCAACCAGTCTGGGGGACGTGATTAAACGCCGATAGTCCACACGATCCTGAAACAGAAGAATGTACCTTTACCTGACGCATCATCCATGGAACTGCTAAATCTGACATAACATGTTTGTTTATTGATTGAATTGAGTACAATCTCCAATCACATCACAGCATAATTAGTAAGAAAAGTTTGATGTATTTCATATTGGGACCCTGAAACATGTGACGGTTTCCCAGAAAACAGGTCTCACAAACAGATGGCCTGGGAAAGTAGGTCACATAAACAACTTTCAAGGTCAATATCGAAAAAATTAAAAAGTCTCCCAGGGTATTTGCCCACTCTATACCAAATTTCAGCTCAGTTGGTGCAGGGACGACCGAGCTGAGTCGATTACAAGATTTGACAGGAGAAAGAAACCATAAGAACACAATATGTTGCGCCGACCAGTATGTTGGGCTCAACATAAATAGAGCACAGCACTGCTCTCCAAGCAGAGGTGTGGGTCCGACTGTTTTTTCACATGTTTAGTTTAGGCATGTTTGTCCAAAGCACGTTGGCGACATAACGAAAAGGAGACAAAAATAGAATGCCGGACAAAACACCTAAAAACACAACAAAAACACGGATCTGCTTTTAATAGAGAGTACATTGCTCCAAAACTGCACCACTGCTAGGTACGGTAAAGTCACATTTACTATGTCTTTCAAAATGTGTATGACATGGAATAAAGATTTATTCTATTCTTATTCATATTGACTGCACCATTTCATCGTCACATTCAACTTACGACACTGCAATTTCAAACCTTTGAGGGCCCATAATTTCAACATACATGTACTCATTTTTCTCATGGCCAGTTTAAACATATATCAGCACACAAGACTCTTACATTGTGCGCTAGTCCTGTACCACCAAATGATTTTTAACCCTATCTCCCCCCCCCCCTCAAAACTTACAAACAGCACATGGTGTATGATCAAATTTTCAGGGGGTGATATCAAAGCATGTAAATATGAATCACTATCCATAATAAGCCTTGATTATTTGGCGAAGATAATGTGTTCGAGGAACTCTAGTTTCTTAGAGTCTCACCTTCAACAGTGGTCCAGACGGTGAGTCTCCCGTTGCCCTCTCCACACTTCTGTGTGACGTCACCCCCACAGCTGGTGGTACAGTCGGAGTCGTCCATCTTGTCCAGCCTCTCAAACTTCTCCGCAGATTCGCAGCCGCACTTCGGCCCGTAGGTTCCTATAGGGGGGTCAACATATTCAAGCTTGGGTAAAGGTTCTGAGTGCCATACATTGTGGCACATAGGCAACAAGAGTCTGAAGACCCAAAATCTACATGAAATTTGTTTTCATATAACATGTGGTTATATAACATGTGTTTTATTTGCCCAAGTTATTTGTTGTTGCCGCTGGTTTTGTTTTATGTGCCCGAGGGTACCCACATTAAGTATACAGGTTTCGTAGTGTATCCCTTTGTGGTTTGACCACCAGCTGTTGGGACCTGGGGAATTCTTGTCCCAGATTTGAGACTAACAGGTGTGACAGGTGTGAGCTCCCACAACATGCCTAGAATGGAGGTATACATTTTCCTCATTACATATGCAGATTCAGTCCCAATTTGCATAATTTGCACTTCATTGTGTACATCTCTGTCCAATCTACCAGCATATCAAATAACATGAAAATCTGTCGTTCCTTTCTTCAGTTATTCTCCTTAGAAGATTTTTACAAATACACCATTGCAGTTCCAGTGACACATACCAGGGGGGCCAAAATCGACATTGACCTTTCTCCTCCCAACACCTACCCATGTACCAAATATCATTACAATCCAGTCCATGCACACGTTCTTCAGTTATGCTGACTTTAAGCATCCGCCGACACAAACATGCACGCACGCAAACACACACGCAAACACACTCAAAACAATATCCCCATTAAAAAGTCTTTTTTCGTGGAGATAACAACAAGTTCTTTCCCTAGATGGAGGACGATATCTACCTCCAACAACCTTTGACCTATTGCTGGCGTCAATTGTGCATTAAGTCTCGTGTTCAGAGTCGAAAATTACAGTGAGTCCAATATTTTGGGAGCAACGGTTTTGATTCTCCATAAGTTTTTCACACTCTTTTCCCAATTTCCATTATCATTTCAGACACAAGATGAACGTTTGTAGAGAATACTGGACATGGTGGTTATATAGGTATAGTAAAAGGGGATGAACAACTCAGATTACGGGTACGCAATAAAGACTTAAACAGCAGTGTCTAGATCTACTTCCAGAGATAGTTTTGAATTCCTTCCCCCAAACTGCTGACTTCATTCTTCCAAAATTGTCTGTGCTGTTAATCTCTTGTAGAAAGGTGCGTCTCCATGTGCAAAATAAAGGTCAATGATGCGATGAAATATTGTTTTTCTTCCATCAAAACAAAGAGTGTAGTTATAAAAGATAAATCGTATTATGTATTGAGTCCGGGGAGATCGTACCTGCATACGGCAGGCCCTCCTTCGCGCAGATCAACAAACATTTCAAATATTTTTTTTTTTCAAAATCTTATCCAACTTGAGTAACTATCTTTGGCGTAAGTCCAAAGTAGTTTGCGTATCTCTTGTAGAAAGCTGCATCTCCATATTCAAAGAAAGGTGGGTGGTACTAAAAACATCCTAAAAAGATACTTGTTTTTCTTCTTTTACAACAAGGAGTATGGGACGTGAATGCCTCATTACATATCAATACAATCCTGATGATCGTACCTGCATACGGCAGGCCCTCCTTCTTGCAGACTGCCACGCATTTCTGGTTGGTCATGTCGTCACTGGTCTCATGAGTTCTGAAGGTTCCCCACTTCCTCTTGTAGCAGCCTTTGTAGCTCTGCGCCGAGATCGCTCCTGTAACATGGACACAAAAGGTTCTCTTTTATTTCTTGGAACAACAGCTGCGTGTTTCCCTGGGCTTCCCCGTGAAACAGTGGGGTTCAAGGGCCTCCAACTGACTAGTCTAAACTGGTCTATACCTTCCCATATGGTCTAGCGGTTATGATTTGGCGCTCTCACCACCAGTGTGGGATCCAGTGAAACACTAGAGGCTCCCGGGGATCGAACCCGGGCCCGCCAGTCCACAGGCCGCACGCCTTAACCACTAGGCTAAAAGGTCTAGACCGGTTAGACTGATCAGTTGGAGGCGCTTAAACCCCACTGTTACACCCGATGCCGTGTTCATGTACTCTACCAGACTCCTGTAATTACTGGAAGAAGACTCGAAATGTTTCGGGATTGCTCGTGCATACGTTTGGCTTTATGGCGGGCCGGCGCCTCCTCTGGCGAATTCTTTACTTATCTTCTTTTTGTTAATTGTAAATTCAAGCCCGGGGCTAATTGCAAAGGAACGAGTAAATACTACTGATAACAGTTGTGACAAAGGAGAAAAGGGCGTAGTCTACTACATGTAGAACTTTTTGTACATTCATAATTGTAGGCTTTGGTTTCAGCCTACTTGGCCAATTTCGAACCCTGCGAGTTTGCTAGAAACAAACAGTTCCAATGCCGGATGCCTCTCTCTGATGCTTGGGTCACATTTCCCAGCCGGGGCCCGGCCGGGCTGTTTGCGGAAACGAAAAAGTGAAATGTATATCAATAAATATGCACAAGCTATGCTCTTGGACAATTTTTGGTTCGTTTTGTCTTTTTTGTTGTCTTTTATATCATATTTTTTGTTCCCAAACACTGCCCGGTCGGGCCCCGGATTGAAAATGTGACCCAAGCATTACCAGGCTTACCAGGGCCGTAACTGTTTGCAAGCCCGGAAAAATCACCGAGGCGGACTGATTGTTCAGACGGCCTTCGCGCTCAGGACGGGCCGAGGACGCTCGCCCGAAGCCCCGGTGACGGCTGGTGACCAGTGTGTGCAGCCCCTTGTTGCCTGCGAGTCGGAAACCTCTCTGAGGCCCCCGCTCAACTTTACGTCGCCTGGTCACCAGTCTTTACCTGAGCTGTTGGCTTAACTTGTCCGCTGTACATGTAAGCTTTTACACAGCTTTGCCAACTGTATCTGCCCAACCGGTATTTGTACGCTTAAGTTAATCACAGCCTAACAAGCTATTAAGGGTCTCGGGGGACCCTCGGGGAGATGCTCGCCCTACAGCCGAGGAGCTGGCTTTTGTGGCATATATGGCAAAAATATCCCTAAGATTTGCCTCAGCAAGAGCCTCTGCCAATAGTTTCGCTAATTTTGGTCGTTTTCTCAAACTTTCGTCGACTCAACCTAGAGGTCTTGAGGAGGCTTCACTGTACGACTACTGCCGGCAAGGTGAACCAAGGATAATGTTCTTGGGTGACCTTACAACGTTTGGCACACATCACAGCACTCATTTTCGTACAAAAAGTACTTACCGACGAGTCCAAGAAGGACAACAAGGGCCAAGCCGCGCGACATCTTGCAAGGATTCAGTCTTGAGTCCCAAGAAATCGACGAGATGTGAGTCTATGGGTGAGTCTGTAGCGGCAGATATATCTTGGCCCACACAGAGAGTAGGTCCAACAGCTACTGTAGAATTCTCACAATGCAGCCGCACATTCAAATCGTGGGTGTGGTCTCCGTAAGATACAACTGCCACCGTCTTCGCCACGTGATTGGTTAAGAAGAAGCTATTCTGAAGGCAAGCAATTACCAACAGTAACTAGCCCACACAGAGAGTAGGTCCAACTGGTTCTGTAGCGTTCAGACATTGCGGTCGCACATTCAAATCGTGGGTGTGGTCTCCGTAAGACACAACTGTCGCCGTCTTCACCACGTGATTGGTTAAGAAGAAGATATTCTGAAGGCAAGCAATTACCAACAGATAACTACTTTCAGTCAAAGGACATCACTATGCAGTTTTTTGCCAATTCATGCCCGTAGGCGAATTAATTGCAGGTTGACAACAATTTATCTAACGATTAAAACACGCGTTCTGAGTAAAACTAGAGTCGACTCAGGACTTAGCAAGAAGAACCCTAGCCGAGGCCACTCAAGTAGCGTTCTGTATGAAGGAAACTCTAATTGAGTAGCCCCGAGTCGACTGCGAAAACTTGTGTGTGAAGTGGGCCTATGTCTCGACGCGTCTTCTTTCAAATCATTCGGTCAGACTATTTAATGCATGTTGTTTATAAAGTTGGATCGACGGATGAATAATATTTTTGAATCCGTTGTATACATTTTTATTCCTTCATGCTTTACTCTATGTACCTTCTGTACAGATACCGATCGTTCAGGTGTTTCGTGACTGACACAAAAGAATCAGTCGCAGTTTTTGAGTCCCTTTTCGCTGCAAGCTGTAATTTTCGCAGATTAAATTCCTACAACCCTACCGGGGATAAGCAGGTGGTTATTCCACTTACCAGGACAGTCTGTATATAAATTACAATAAGCTCTCTCGCCATTCCGAGTACGCATGTGCAGTGTCAAAGGTGAAGGCCCCTGGCTTGTATACAGTCCTCTTCTCGACTTTTGTCTTGATTTGAATAACAATGCCCAGGCGTGGTTTGTTTATGACTCAGGGGCATTGACCTTTGACATTGCACATGCGTACTTGGGTCGTCTTCCTTGTAGGAAATAATGTTAAAGAAAACTGATTCAGAGATATTACAAAAGCATTGTTTTAGAACGTGCAGAGTGGGCGTGTATGAAGAAGGAGAAACACAACATATATCGAAATGAGGTTCATTCTGTTACATTTCTTTCAAGCCATTTGAGCAAGTGCTTAACTTGATACAGGTCTTTTTGTTAATTGAACAATGTGCGGGCCAGAGTCAACAAGTGAACCTATTGAACAGTGATGCAGAAAATAACGGGACCCTGTTCAAGGTGTTCACAGGCGACCCGGAGGAACACTAGCACTGAAGTCAAGCTGCCACAAGCAAGACATTAACATGATTAACTACTGCGTACATGTATGTCTATAGCATGTGTTTATCCCTTCCAGCCACAGTGTGTGCCGTCTATAATATACATCTTCACGTAACAATGCCAAATTGAAAAATCCATCACAGAATCTGTTTGTTCACCAGAATAAAGGTTGTGTCTCAAAGCCAACTGTGACAGGTTAAGTCAGTAACCCGATATGTGTAACTAAGACGCCTGCAAAAACATGCACATGCCTTTCAATTTATGGGTAAGAAAGCAGAACTGATACCTAGCACCGAGATGACGTCATGGCGTCACAAGTGGGAAGGATAACAAAATGGCTGCTGCACCATCAAGTTTGGGGACGCAAATCCGTGAAGAATTGACCTGCAGCATCTGCCTGGAGCTGTTCACCAGGCCCAAGGTGCTGCCCTGTCAGCACACCTTCTGTCAGGACTGTCTACAGAACCTTGCAGGGAGGCGAACGCCCTTCCAGTGCCCAAACTGTCGCCAGCAAGTCAGGCTGCCAAGACAGGGGGTCGAAGGTTTACCCGACAGCCGCATTATAGCAAATTTGTGTGAGGCGCTGCAAACTCAGGCAACGCTGTCACAGGAAGCGAGGGAACAACCCCAGCCCGAAAACAGGTGCAGCTTCCACCCCTCAGAGGAAGTCAAACTCTACTGTAAACAGTGCCAGGTACCCTTATGTGTGGATTGCGTTGAAAGCCATGAAGCGCATCCTACCATGAGCCTTATAAAGGCCATACAAGAAAGAAGAGACTTGATCACGGAGGGGAGGAACATCTTGGAGTCTTACTGTAGCTTCATCAGGTATCTGAGAGACGAAGAGAAAAGCCTTGATGATCAGAAACAACAGACGGATGGCAAAATTGAGGAAGCCTACCGACAACTCTGCGAACAAATCATCCAGATGCTCACAGCGGAGAAAAGCCGTCTGTTGTCTGAAGTGGAGACTAACCACAGGCAAAATAAGGGAGCCGTACAGAACTACAGAGCTGACGTTTTGGCGGATGTAGCTGATCTGTCCTCTGCATGTGATGGGGCCGAGCATGAAGTGGCCCAAGCCGGTGGTGAGTTGCTCGGTCGTGAATCCAATCTGACGGATTTGGTACCAAGGCTTAGAGAAAAGACGGTGCCAAGCCCACTTAAAATCCACCATGCCGTCTTCGAGCCTACCGAGAAATTCTCCTGTACACTGGGAAAGGTAAATGTCCCAGGTGCAGTGATATCTACTGGCACTGCAGTGGACAAGGGTCATCACCATGGTGACCTAAGTAAAACGACGGGGTACGTGCGGAAGTTGACCTTGAATCATCAGGAGAAAGGGGCGCCAGGCCAGGTTTGTGGAATTGGATCTAAAGGAGCGACAGTATCTGATGAAGGTGAGATCCTTGTTGCTGACTCAACAAACCACAGAATTGCAGCCTTCTCCTTGCAAGGGACCTTCGTCCGTCAGTTCCCGACCGTCGTCGATGGAAAATGTACGATGGTACCGTTTGATGTGGCCACGGACGGGGAGGGGAACCTTTGGGTGGTGGGGGGCACAAAGTCTGTCGAGTTTGCTGTGCAGTACAACAAAGAGGGCAGGGTGATGAGGAAGTTTGACCTACAGCGAACGGGGAGGTATGGCAAAGAAGTAAATGGCGTTGCCGTCGACACCAGAAGAAACCTCATCCTAGTGACAAGAAAAAGAGAACTTGGTGAGGTCTTGGTGTTCAAACCGGACGGGACGCTTGTGCAAATGATGGGTCAGTACCCGGCGCTTCGCGAGCCCTGGGACATCTGTGTGGACGGGGAGGGGAGGGTAGTTGTGACGGACAATTACTGTCGCTTTCACCAAGTCCACATATACCAGGCAGATGGAGAATGTTTGCTCCGGTTTGGAGGGAGAGGAAGAGGTGAGGGTGAGCTGGACCATCCCCAGGGCGTCTGTACAGACAGGGCAGGTAACATCATCGTGGCTGACACTTATAACGACCGCGTGGAACTGTTTGACAAGACAGGTAAATTCCTGAATCACATCACTGCCAGTGTGACTTTCCCAAGTACAGTTGCCATGACAAGAGAAGGGGAGTTGGTGGTGATTGACAGTGATGCCTGATGGTACAGTCGCCATTTTCAAACCCACCAGTGCTGAATAGAGTTGAATGTATATGGCACTTTAACAAGCAGCCAAAATCACGCTTCTGATAGCCTCTCCACTGATCAGGGTTCTTGATGATTGAACTGCTATGACAGCGTCCCCAGAAAAGAATCACTGTAGCTTGACATGTTTACTGCCAAGAGAAGGCGAGTTGGTGGTCATTGATAGTGATGGTACAGTCGCCATTTTCAAACCCACCAGTGAATAGAATTTTAAGGGCAGCTGATTTTAACCACAAGTATGAGTAAATCATGCTTCTAGCAGCCCTTCCATTTGTGAGGACACTAGACGATTGGTCTGATTGGGCCAATAAAGAGAATGCTCTGTAGTTTGGCATGTTTACTGCCACCTATTGAATATCTTGATACCGAATTTTTCATCTAGAATGGTCAGCTTTATAAACTGTTACCTAATGCTCAAAATAGCATCAAACATTTGTAACATTGTGTGGGCACGAAGAAATCTAAAATTTTGCAGGTGATATTTTCATTGTCTAACTGAAGCTGGATTTCTTACTGGTGATTAGTTGCATATTGATACATCAATGAATGTTAGACATCCATGGAGTACATTACCTAATACAATATAAATCAATCAACATTCCTGAAGTCCTGTCAAAATATAGTGGCCTCTTCAGAGAATATCACCCAGGTGTTTTAATTTGTATCACATATACATTGTATAAAGAAATGTTTTGATTACCAAATTTAAACAAAAAGTTCTTGACATTTTTGCTAGGTTAGAGTTTGATAGCAATCGTCTGCATAATAGGAAAGCATGGTTTGAATATGGTACTTAATGTGGTGACTTAAGGTAGAATAGAAAACACAAGAAATCACAAAGGAGATGAAGTTCATAGATATTTTTGAGATTTATTTTGAAGACAACATCTTGTCCTATTCGGACAACTGTCCTCTTGGGTGCACCTCTGCACTGAGCTGCAAGGGGGAGCTTCTACTTCTTGCCCTTGCCTTTTCCTGCAGCCTTGCCCTTGGCTGCAGCTTTGCCCTTGGCCTTGCCCTTGGCTGCAGGCTTCTCCGTGACAATCTGGAAAACAGAACAATGATTGAGTTCTGGGTTCAAAATATTCACAAAGACTACATTCTAACATTTTGTGTGTAAGTCAGGGCCGTCTCCGGCCAGAACCTTGTGCGTCCAAAACATCTTAACTTTTTGACATCAAATTGATGAAATGGTATTTTCGTAAGCTTATAATGACCGGTACAACAATAAAAATCAACAAAGTGGGCTTCCAAACAATGAGTGGGACAGACAAACATCTAAAGCTGGAGACAACCCTGGTGTAAATATACCCATACAATGTATCATTATGTAAAAACCACCATTCTTTGGGTCATTACATGAGTTTTCAGTAACTAAGGATTGTTAACATCATGAGCACTTTAGTTTTGTATATACAGTTTTGTTGGTTGTTTGGTCTATTTGGTAAGAAATCATACTTAGCTAAGAAGTGTTTTCTTGACGGCACAATTGTAATTCAGTTTGTTGTTTGAAGTTTGATTTTTCAATAAAACAGCACCTTGTACAATGCTCAAGACATCTTTCTTTCAATTATCCAAATTAGCAACAAGTACCACTGATGTATTCAACACAAAAGACACCGTTTATCCTAAACTTACGCCGCGCTTCTTGTTTAGAAGTTCTTCTATGGCTGCCCAACTGCAAACCTAACATTTCCTTCAACTACATATAATTACCACCAGCTAAATTTACCACCAGTACAGAACTTGAGTATTATACTAGAACTAAAAGATTAACTATCATCGTGTAGGCCACACAAAAGACATTGATTTATCCCAAACTTACGCCGCGTTTCTTGTTCAGAAGTTCCTCCTTGGCAGCGCGACGTTTCTCCTCGGTGAGGAGCGCCTGTCGCTTCATGGTCTTAGCGTACGGGTTGAGCTTCAGCATCGCCCTCAGGTTCCGTAGCGGGTTCTTCTTCTGCACCGCGCGCTGCTTGTGGTCACGCCTGGCGAGGAACAGAAAATCGTTAAATCAACATGGCAGAAAACTGTAAACGCAGAAATGTTTTGCGGTAAGCTCTTCGCCACAAACTTAAAACCACAGCAAAATGTTTTGCCCCCCTACCCCCTTGTCTACTATTGTCTCAAAACGCGAACTTAAAACCACTGCAAACACTCCATTTTCTCCCTACTGTGAAATTAAAACCATGCAAACTTAAATGCATTTACACTACTACAAGAGTGTAGTTTTGAATAGACCAATCCCATAGCCCCGCCCATCCAAACGTGCCTGGCAACGAACAGAAAATCGTTAACTCTACCCTTTACTAAACCAAGTTAACCAACATGGCAAAACTGTAGAAGAGTCACGTTCTGAATAGACCAATCTTGTAGCCCCACCCAACTCCCTTGAAAGGGAGAAATCCAACATAAAAATGTAAAAATGCATGCAGCCACTCTTTCATTGTTCAAGCCGCTAACTGCCACTGTTTTTGTCTAAAAGCTATCTGCAGGAAATTCAACACTGGGTTCAGATGCTTGTTTACCGTCAGGAGTCAGGCTCTGTAGACGACAAGTTTGTATCATCATCCCCAGTCTAATTTTAGGTGCACGCAGGTACACACGCACCAAGTATTTCCAGCACTGAGTGTCAACAATCTTTAAACTGTATTCAATCATCAACTTGAAACCTTATGAGTATGAAATCTGTTTTGCTCAAAATTAATAAGCTACAGTTCATAAGGTAAAAGGTACAAATAAGTGAGAGTATGGCCTACTTTCAAACAGTTAAGTGTTAAGGATGGAGGGAGCTATTGATTCACTTTCCAACAGATAAAGGATAAAAGATGGAGCGAGTGAGTGAATGATACACTTTCAAAGAGTCCAGAGAAAAGGATAGAGGTAGTGAATGATTTATGTTTCAACCGTCAAGGATAATGGATAGAGTGAGTGAATGAATGAATGAATGACTTACTTCGGTGCCCTGATGGCTCGCTGGATCTCTTCACTCTTCAGGAGACGCATCAAGTCTGTGTTCAGCATCTTGGGCATGGGCAGGCTGAGGGGACAACAAGGTACATGTACACGGTCATCTCAACAAGTCATGCAATGATTCTACCTCGGGTATTTTACACTATGTTTCCTTTGAACTCTTACAGACACAAGATTTGCATTCAAAAGTACCAAAGTTTGTAGAGTCCAAAACATTTTTTTAAAAGTGCCATGCAACTAGGTAGATTTTGTAAACAGTCAGACATTTCAGGTAGCCTTGACTATCTTCCATCAGTGACTGACTGAAGCAATTATTTCTAGTTTTTCTTGTAATCTGACAAGAAATTGTGACTGGATTCAGATACTTGTTAACCGTCAGGAGTCAGGCTCTGTAGACGACAAGTTTGTATCATCATCCCCAGTCACATGTGGCTAACTTACATGGCTACATTTATTACATAGTATCAACTTGCAATTTTGCAGACTAAAAAGCCAAGCCACAGATCTATCATAGCTTGGTTTCAAGGGTTTCAAAAATATTTCAGAACTTGAACAAAATAAAAAAGAGTGAGGGGAAAGCCTGTACACAGTTTTAGGGAGTGAATATACAAAATGTAGATTCAAGTTTTCCTACCAACCTTTTGTTTTAATGATTTAGTCTTTCTATAATTTTACTTTGAAAATGCCAGAGAACCAAGGACATACATTGTAACTTTGTGTGGCCTAAAACAAAATCTTGAAGTCTTCAACACTTACTTGAAGTCCTTTTTGAGTGTGGAAGGTTTTCTCCAGATTTAGTCTTTCTATAATTTTACTTTGAAAATGCCAGAGTACCAAGGAGATACATTGTAACTTTGTGTGGCCTAAAACAAAATCTTGAAGTCTTCCTGACTCACTTGAAGTCCTTTTTGAGTGTGGAAGCTTTTCTCCAGATTAAGTCTTTCTATAATTTTACTTGGAAAACGCCAGAGTACCAAGGAGATACATTATAACTTTGTGTGGCCTAAAACAAAATCTTGAAGTCTTCCTGACTCACTTGAAGTCCTTCTTGAGCGTGGAAGGCTTTCTCCAGGTGCCGTACAGAGCGTCCAGTTTCTGGATGGCGCTCTCCGTCCAGATGAGGAAACGGCCGAGATGACCGCCGGGAGCAATCTTCAGCAGGTTCAGCTTGTCAACAGGCAACAGGGTGATTCCTGGGAACAGACAATGGAGTCGTTTAGTTCGTTTGAAAAATGACCAAAAAAGCGGAGGAAAGGTACATGTAACTGTCATGAAACTTGAAGCACTTGTTGTTTATTTTGTCTGTGCAAAATGACAAAAACATCTTTTTCCTGGGAACACACAATGGAGTCATTTACTTTGCCTGTGGAAAATGAAAAAGACGCCTGTTCACATTGTTACTCTTGGGGAAATATGACAAAACATAAGAAAACTTTTGACCATTTTCTAATGAATGCAGTGGAGAGAATTGAAGAAAACCTGATTGCGGAACACAATAGACTACTACTAGTCCACAGTCAACTTACATATCAGTCTGATCAACCCAGAATTGAAGGCTTGACAAATCAATCTTCCCAACAAATACTGTGAATACTGTGGTAATCAGTGAACGCTGTTTATCGTCATGTGTGTCAGAAACACGGACCAAGCGTACTCATCATGTTATTTCATTTCACAGCATAAGTTTCCCCTTTCCTGTGATTCCTGAGTTGTTTGGGAGAGGAAGCTTGTTTGGGAACATCATACTGACTTAATGCACCATGTGTCTTCCCGATAAATACTGTGAATACTGTCAGAATAAATTTCTTCTCCCTTCATCTTCTTCTCTTTTTCAATTTTTACTAGAAAAGAAGTTGTTCTGGCCAAAGGCGTCTTATCCTTTGACCTTCTTACTAGTAAATGTTTCTAAGTAACTCACCTGGTATATTCCTGAAGGCTCTAACGATACCGTTATCTTTGTCGTAAATAATGCAGGGACCTCGCTTTTTCACAAAACGACGATTCCTCATTTTTCCCTTGCCGGCACGGATACGTTTGCTGTTATAAACCTGAAAACAGACACAAAAAACAATGAACAAACTTTCAAGTCATTGCCTAAATCTCTAGCGATGCACATTTTGGGGAGAGATCTTCTAAAGTTGGATCAGTCTACGCTTTATAACGTCACGGATGTCAGAAACACGGACCATAGCGTAATCATCACGTCCACTAAAAGAGTCGTTTTCTGGCACCATGTTCGACACAAACTGGATGTACAAGTATAGTAAGATTTCCACATTTTCAGTGCACTTCCAAAATGAACAAGAACATCTTTTGTTTTCACTTTCAAAGTTGTACAAGCTGTAGATACATTTTTCCCTTTTCCTTACCTTCTCTGCACTTCCAAAATGACCAAGAACATCTCTTTCTTTCCTTTTAAAGCTGTACAACACTTGTCACTGTCGTTTCTTTATTAATTTTGACCTGATTTCTCAGGTAGCCATTCACTTTAAGTTAATCTATACATTTTGTTACTCATTTCTTCAATTTCCTCCTGACCTTTTGAATGTCGTTCCAGGCCTTGAGCTTGCGGAGAAGCTGGACGGCCTCCTTGGTCTTCTTCATCTCCTGAACCTTGTCTCCGACGACCAGGGGAACCTCGGGGATCTCCTCAATACGGTGGCCTGGACAAGAAAAAAACATCAAAGGACTTAATTTTTCCATCTTCCAGGACTCATTCTAATGTGATACGGACCAGTGCAATAGCCTGGGGCACAACCATCTTATACCAGTAGACAGCATTTTGTTTACCTTTAAGTGTCAGAAAAATTAGTAAAAACCTTTATTGTTTGTGTAGAAGTTTTAAGTTAACAATAGATTCATTGGGGTTCACTGATGCTATGTTGCAAACCCAATTTTCTTGTGCTCTTACGTTTTCAGTTTAGCTGCACAAGTGCACTCAAAAAATTAGTTGCGAGCCGACTTAAGTCAGTTTTCTTACAAGTTCATCGAACTACAAATAAAACCCAAGAGTACGTACCCTTGGCCATGACCAGGGCAGGGAGAGCGGAGGCGGACAGGGCGCAGCAGATGGCGTAGCGGCGCTGGTTAATGTTCACACGGCGGTGCCAGCGGCGCCAGGTCTTGGTGGGGGCGAACATGCGCCCGCCGCGGCACATGTTTCCGAACGCTCCCTGGCCGGAACGGTGGGTTCCGCCACCCCGTACACGGGGGATACGTGCCACGGCACGACCGGTTCCCCAGGACTCAGCACTCGTCTGGTGACCTGCAGGGTTCAAAGGGATAATACAGAACCGTTTTAACATCAGTTACAGTATTTTCCACAAACATAAAAGACAAAGACTTTTTCTAATTCCTTCTACTTTATTACAATGTAGTCTGGTGAGCTGCAGGGTTAAAAGGAATAAAAAAGTTACTGTTTTAGTATCAGTTCTAGTAATTTGTACAAACTTGCAAAACTAAAGGACAACATTTTCTCTACCTGGAAGCGCTGTGTGAAGACTAGCAAACTGCTGCCCACCTGTGTCAGGGACCTCCGCAGTAGTATAATGTATAATCAAATACTGGATATTATTACTGCTCATGTGCTAGTGGTAATCAGTGAACGCTGTTTATCGTCATGTGTATCAGAAACACGGACCAAGCGTACTCATCATGTTAACAATATTAATAGATATGTAACAAAATTCCATAGCCTGGATGCCAGACCCCCAAACAGTAAAATATCTATCGTGTGAATAGATATTATAGAAATTGGGGGTCTGGCATCCAGGCTAAATATTCCATTGATGTAAAGAATTATCTATGTATAATGTACCGACCTGCGAGCTTGCTGAAAATTTTATGTCGCTTGCTAACCAAAAAAAAGGGCTAGGGTTGGGGGGTACCCGGAAACACAACATTTTTTTTCCATAGGACTAAAGACATGTGCAACAACAAGATTCCATTGATGGAAAAAATATCAGTTTCAGTGTTCTCGCCAGGCCTTTTCAGCATAGGGGCCCCCTATGCTGTGATTTGGACCCCCTATGCTGTGATCTGGACCCCTATGCTGTGTTTCAATCAGCATAGGGGTGTTTCTTTCTGGGACAAACCTTGTGACCTTTCATTAATCTTATAAAAAGTTAATATTTGGCTTTAGAATGAGGCTGTGACAGAGGAAAAAGTCTACTTCACAAAATTTATCCCTCAAAATGCATGAAATGATGTCTCATTGGGTTATGAATTTACAAATTTTCCGGGGGAACATGCCAGACTCCCTACTCTGGTCATGTCTTCAGCACTCCACGCGTGACTTGCACTGCATAAGTTGGCCTTCTGTACCTGACCCCTATGCTGTGAAAAAATTCTGGTGAGAACACTGAGTTTACGGACCTACGAGCTTGCTGACGCAGTAGGGCTGCCTGCTGTTCTCATCATGTTAACTTTACAGCATCATTTTCCCTTGGTGTGTCTTACCAGAAAGCCCCATTTTAACTATGTATGAAGTACCGACCTGCGAGCTTGCTGACGCAGTAGGGCTGCCTGCTGTTCTTGCGAACGTTGGCGTGAACAGACTGGACGATGTCGGGCCGGATCGGGGCCTTCATCACCGCGGGCATCGTCACGGTAACGGACGTGGACTCGCCCTTCTCATTGTGCACCGTAATCAACGGGCGCGCACACGGGTAAGACTGGAAGAAGGAAAAAAGTGTCAAAAGTGGCGTCTACTTTTTAACATCATCTTTCAAGATAAGGTGCCAGAATTTCATACAACAGTTTCACCTTTGGATACCTAAATATATACAGACTTTCATCCACTTTTCATCTACACGGTGTCTGCTTTTGACTGAAGGCTGTTTAATATGTTTGAGGATAAACCACCTTTGAATGAGATAAATTTCCATTATGAGTATATATTACATGTACATATTCTAACATAATGGAAATCTGTATCTGTAAGTTACAAGTTACCCTACAAGTTACTCTATTTAATTTTCCCAGTATAACCACGCTTAATAACTAATAACATATTCATGTAGGGAAGCTTTATTGCTTAAGAAACACAAAGCAGTTCATATAGAGTGATATGAATGGCACATTAAGCTTTTCACAAACATTTCTATCAGTTATTTCGCAAGATTTTAGTCAGTGCCGAACTTTGCAGGCATGTTCAAAATGGCGGCGCCCACACTTCGACAAGTTTATACTTCAATTTTCGCTTCAAATCTCAGTCGACAACAAAGATTTTCACACATACAACAGCCTAACATTCTTATGTTACTTAAGGGTGCCCTAAAGTGGAGTTTTATTTGAGGAATTACCTACCATTTTGACCAATTCTTCGACGGCCACGTTCCTAAAATGTGCAGCAATGGCCGCCACACGGGAAAGAGGGAGAGGGAGGTCAAGGGTTACGAGTCTTCACTTCCGCGGAATGATTCAAAAGTATTTTTGTCATATTCTACAAATAACAGTCATTTTCAACAACAAAGGTATGTATACAGGCTACTGTTATTTTATTATTTGAGTATAATAACATATTTTCCGATTTATCTCCTTATAAAAGTCAAATATGAACTATTTTTAAGAGCGGAGATACATAAAAGAGTAGTGACAAGTCGCCGTAGCGAAGGGGTTTCCCAGTTTCCTTTACACGGGCAAGAACACTTTACAACTTTTCCTCCAAAAAGACAGCAAAATGTACCCTTGTCTTTAAAATCTTACCACTCTTATTAAAATAAAGGCAAATCATAATCCAAAGCAACAGCTGAAGCGAAAATAACTATATTTTTATCTTCAAATCCTGAAATTTGGGCGAAACCATACGAAATAGGTTTATTCTCTCACAGGTTTTTATATGAATTCTATACAGCTAGATTTGATATCTTAAAATATGTACTATACATAAAATATAGAAACTACACATTTCTACCTTAGATTATGTATAGTTTGTGCAAATAACTGCATGAAATCGATAATTATCTGCTATTAATTTTCCAAGTCCCCTATTCTGTAGTGGTTTATTCTGAGTTCCAAAATGGCGCGGTAAGTTCAAACTTCCGGAAGTTTGTTGGACGATTCGAACCCTGAGGTAAAAGCTAGCTGCTGCCATGCCTGCTGCCATGATGGTTCCGGAGGAAGAAAACCAGGAGGAAATGGATAAAGAAGACTTGGAGACGTTACTGCAAAGGTACGCGGGCAATGTCGAAAAAGGAACCGCGAGAAAAAAATGTTCAGGGTTTTGGTAACTTTTACCCCCCACCCCAGATACCCATACGTATAAAACTGTATCATACATAACAAGATATGTACCGGTTATATATGTATGTTGCTGTTGTCGTATAGCTAGAATAGAATGTTGTCTCAGAATATAAAGGTTTGAACATGACAGCATTCAAGCATTAAGTGTGGTTCACATTTCTTGTCAAATTAAAGTGTATTTTTTGCATAATTTTCTTTTTCTTTCTATTTAAAATTTGATGACAACAGCCCTTGTTTTTTACAGATAGATGACCGTATTTGAATATATCTGGGCAACACAAAATGGAATTAACTCTTTTCTTTCATTCTTCTCTGTCTATATTAAATTTCTTGTGATCCTCAAACTGTGCTATAGTTTGTTGAAGTACTGAAGGCTTTGGTACAAAATATCATATGTTTTTTTTTCATTACTCCAGGCTGAAATGTGGTAAAAACGGCGACTCAGAACTTTTCCAGGAGGAGTTTCGGATTCAGCTGTTGCCGCAATCCCAGCATCCTCTCTGCAACTTGACAGATCGCACGGCGCGGAACGGCTCCATCTATCTGCTTCAGAGAGAACTGCAGGTGGGTGAAGTGTCAGTCAGCTGATTCTAGATCTGGCAGGTTTTTACGCTTTCCTAACTTTGACTCTGGAATCTACTAGTAGATAGAAATATCACGACCAGTGAACTGCTATGTTACGTAACGTTGTGTGAGTTCTGTTCTTAGGAGCCAGTAACAAGCTGTGACTGTGACATGTCCGTAACTAGTACTAGTAGTCTGACAGTTCTATCATTCAGAAGTAGGAGATTGTAATTGTACACCACTAGATTATTCCACATTTTGCATGGCAATTTAGGACCTGCTAAACAAGAGACCAGGGTATGATACGCATGTTCATCTTTCCACTTTTATCTGCAGCAGTGACAATGGTCACGTTTCTTATTACCTGGATGTCTAACCTTCATCAACGTGATACACATGTTCATCTGCAGCAGTAACAATAGTAGTATCCAATATGCGACAAAAACATAGAGAGAGAAGGTACTAGTATCTGAACTGATATTAAACGGAGATGGGTGATGCCTTAGGCACCATCAGGTGCAGGAAGAACTTTAACTTCAACCTTTTAAGTTTCTGATTAGAGCTGTGTACCGGTACACTGTACCAATACAGTACCGGGTACAATCAATTAGGCACAGGTCCAAAATACCTGACCCTGCTGTATCAGTACTGGACCTGACTCAGGGGACGGCCACTTTGACAGATAAAATTACTATGAAATTACCGTGGCGGTGCTCTAAAGCCACTTTAAAGCACAGAAAACACTTTTGCATGGCTGGAGTCAAATTTTCATCTGTGGTTTCATGAAAATAATACCTAGCACAATCAAATATTATGGTTTTTTTACCTGAGTTCAAACATGCTTTTGTCCTATTGAAAATCTAGCATTTTCCGAACAAGTAGTTTAGGTACAGGTTCAGGTCCGGACCTGTACCTTAACCCGTGTACCTGTACCTAAAATTTGTTTAGGTACACAGCTCTATATCTGATGTATGATGTTTCTGCAGGTCTTCTCCGACCATGTGACCAGTGAGAGCCTGGAGGGAGTGATGGATATGAACAGTCTCCAGGCAGGGATGGAGACGGACGAGATGAGCGACAGCACGAAAGATGACAGCATGGAGGAAAAACCGGGGATGGTGACAGAACTTCATCCTGTGTCTGTCAAGGAGGCCAGGTAAACTCACACAGCAGTCTGCTTTCAAGTTTCAGTGTTCTCACCAGGATTTTTTCACAGCGTAGGGGTCAGGTACAGAAAGCCAACTTTGCACGTCGCAAGTCACTCGCGGAGTGCCAAAGACTTGATAATGGTTGGGAGGCTGGCATCTTCCCGCACAATATTTTGAAGTTCATAACCAAATAAGACACTATTTCCTGCATTTTGAGGGAGAAATTTTGTGAAGTTAAGTTTTTCCTCTGTCACATCCTCATTCTAAAGCCAAACATGAACTTTTCATAAGATTTATGAAGGTTTTATGAAGGTTTTATGAAAAAAACACCCCTATGCTCATTCAAACACAGCATCAGGGGCCCCTATGCTGAAAAGGCCTGGCGAGAACACTGAGTTTAATTCTTTACTGTTTGTATTGTACAGCTTAGTTAAGTTAAAATCCTCCCACATCACTACAAGGTGTATTGGGCAGAACCCATCTCCGTTTCTGTAGCTCTGGGCCACACTGAGGTGCAATCACTGCAGCAGGAGGCTAGTCCACTGGCAGTGGAGTGTGTTTAACTTCCAAACTGTTTCAGAAGTATGTTCCATTTTTATAAAGTCTAAGGTATGACTCCATGCGCCTCTTATCTAGACCTGACTTGCTTTTTTTGGAATGAATGATATGAAAGTTGTTTTTCCATTTTCACCATGAATAATACAATCATTTCTCCATTAGGTACTTCCTCTCCCTGTACGCCATGGCCCACAACCCAGCAGCTGCAGATGCCCAGTCTGCAGTTTTCCCACTGTGGGTGAAGGTGGAAGTGCAATCCAGCAGGGAAAGGGTCTGCTACATGGGAAGTGAACTTCACTCTAACAAAAAGGGACAAGTCACCGGGATGTCCACTTTCACCGTCACTGCAAAAGGTAAACATTACACATAGATAATTATGAGTGATTCCATGACATTTGGGCACCCAGACAGCTCAGCTCCTAGCCAATCAGGATGATTCAGTACCATGCCGAAGACAGCAATAGATGTTTTATCGACAAGAAGACGCCTAAGTCTAACCTTCACATCCCTAGTCCTGGTGAAAAACCCAAAGGGGCCAGTATGCCACTAGCTCCCGGGATTCAAACCCACGCCGATCCACATGGCTTGGGAATCCAACACGCCAACCACTAAGCTAAAAGGTCCAGACCAGTTAGACTGGTTAGTTAGTGGAGGTTAATCCCCACTGTTACACTGGTGCTGAACTGCCCTGCTTGGCTACAGGGGCTGAACTCTCAGGGCACCAAAACTCCTTATATCATTACAAGACAGTACATGTAATAAACAGAATAAACAGTATACGTGTCTGACAGACACCGAAACGTCAGCAGGTAAGAAGTCACTGGTTGTGTAAAAAGAAGACTCCAATATCCTGAATAAACAGCAGCTTTCCTGGTGGACTTTAACTTTTAAGTCAAAATCAGAAAATGATGTGAGGAGATGTGTTGTGGTGTGGTAGTTAGCAGTCTCATTGCTGTATCATAGGGTTAGGGGGCTAAATACATACTCATGATCACTCATTGCCCGTCATCCCCACAGGCCCCTTGCCCAACCCAGCCAACCTCCCCACACTGGATGTACTGCAGAAGAGGCACCGGGCCAGGGTCTTTCCTCCTAACAACAATGTAAGTCTGTGAGCATTGCTCAAGCTATCACTACTACTACTACTTACTGTTCTTCAATGAATGATCAATCAAACCTCAATTGCTCATCAATACAAAATGCTGTTTTGCCTTTGCTCTGCCCCACCAACCTGAAGAACTTTAAACGTTTAAGCTTTCTAACTGACATGTTGGGAGAAAGAAAACATCATTGAGACTTCACTATGCCGCACCATGGCTGCCTGGTGTTGGGTTACATGTAAGCAATTAGCTCTGTGTCTGACAGGTCGTCAACCGAGGCTTCGCGCAGTACGACGTCTTCGGCACGGGCTCCCATGATGCAACAGGAGATAACCAGACCAGCGTTCTGATCGAATGCAGTTGGAAGGACGTGACCTCTGTGCTCCAGCTGCCGCCCTACAACTCCGACACTGTCATGGTGGGTATCACACTGTAGTTCATGTGGGTATCACACTGAGGTTCATGTGGGTACCACACAAAAGTTCAGGATTGGTATCACACTGAAGTTTTCGTTGCTATAACATTGTGCTTTCCAGATACTCTTTTTTTCCGGCAGTCCAATTTGAAATGTTGTACAAAAGTATCTTGAACACAGATCTGAAAATAAGCAAAGAGAAAAAAAAGCAAAACACATGTGTATTTTTCACAAAGTTCTCTATTTAAGTGGTCAGAAAACTCTTTTACTTTGACTTTTCCTCTCTCTGCAGATTTTCACAAAAGACTTAGAAATAGAAGAATAGAAAAAAATCAGAACCTTATCAAATCATTTTCTTTCAGCACATCCGAGCAGTTCCCGGGGACATGAAAAGCGCCGCCTACAATATCTACAGAGAACTGCAGACCCTGACTGTAAGTCCCCTTCTCTTATGGAGACCTCTGCAGAACCCACAAAATTCACACAATTCCAACAATTTCTCCGAAATCGTTTCTGGAGACACAAACAAAATATTGAAAAAATATTTTTCTGCCAATATGTTTCTGTCGTCCTTATTTCCCAAAAGAAGCTAGAACAAGGACTGCCAAAACAATGGCAGGTGCATTTGTAAGTTCTTTTGGTTGTGCAACAAAGAACAGTATCATCCATTTATGTAACAACCTGATGAAACTATTCAGGGATGTTTTTGACATATCTTAGTCAAAAAGTGTTTTCCTAATTTTCACATGATTTCTCCAATCCACAAATAACCCATTCATAAAGCCCAATTCAGTATAGAAAGAGATAGGCTGTTGTAGTCTTAAGTCTTCCTATCTGTGCTATAATTTATATATAGTACTCAGATTTGCAATGTTTTGCTGTTTCCTGAAGTATTTTGCGACTTCTGCAGGGTTTTGTGGAAGGCCTGAAGACCGGGGAGGTTCTATGGTGCCTGGAGGAAAACGCTACTCCTCTCACTACTACTGTCAGTAACTTCATACAAGGTGGGAGCATATGTGTATGAAGTTTAATGTTTGTCTCAATCTGTCACTATCTTTCTCTTCATCCTCAAATCATCAGTCAGTCGTATGTTTCTTCCTGTTTGTTTCGTTGTTCGCCATGGGTGAGTGATCTGTTTTGGTAAGAGTTGCCCATTGTACACGGCCAGGAGCTGTCTTAAGTACTGAAAAATTACAGATGGTAATTTGTATTCTCTGTCAATGTTAGTATGCTTCTTCTTTACCTCCATGTTTGATGGTAAATAATTCTGATGGTAAATAACTAATTCTGCTTGGCAAACCTTTAGTGATAAGACTTGTGTAGTCAACTTATCATTCATAGTGGCCTTGGTGGAACCAATCTATTGACTAATGTTGTGCCTGCTTCACAGTTGCACCACTCAGATAACCATTGTGGATAGATTATTGATTAAATTTTCAATGTCAAACCACCATTGGATAAGACCATTGAAACACCCATGTATTGATCGTTAAAACAAGTACTTGCAGTAAAAAAAGCATGTTGGAACCTGGACTCTTATTTGGGGCATAGCTGCCACATCAGCTGGAAGTAACGATCATGGGGTGTGCAGCATCAAGTTTGGGGACCAGGCCGAATGAGATGCTGCCGTGTCAGCACACCTGTCATCAGAACGGTCTTCAGGACAACACAGAGGTTCGAACCTGCCCAAACTGTCAGCAGATCGGTCTACCACGTCAAGGAGCTGTAGGTTTGCTGAACAACCATATGGAAATTCCCAACCAGGTAGCAGTGCCAACCGAAGAACCGACTACCGAAGTTTCACAACAGCCCACAGTAGAAGAAGCTAGAAACATTTGTAACTCTCACCATACTGAGGAACTTGTGTACTGCAAACAATGCCTGGTGCCAGTTTGTGCCGGGTGCTTAGATCAAAATCATGACGGTCACAGCATCATATCCCTCATGAGGGCTGTGGAGGAAAGAAGTGCAACAATTAAGGCATCAGTAGATCAGGGGAAGAACGCACTTGAGCGTTACCATACTATCTCAATTGGTCTTAGAGAGAAAGAGAAGGAAGCCACGCAGCAGAAACAGCAGACAGACAACAAGATTGACCAAGTCTTCGACCAAAAGGTGCAGGCGCTCACGAAGAGTAAGGAAACGCTGCTGAAGAAGGTTGAAGAAAACCACAAGCTGGTTTTGGAGAGGATTCAAAGCATGAATGATGAAGTTAGTGTCACTATAGTGGAGCTGTCGGCTGCATGTAAAAGTGCCGAAGAAGCTATCAGCAGTGGAAACAGCAAGTTTCTTGCACAGGAGCATAACCTGACACGGAGCATTGGAATCCACATGGAGCAAGAAGTACCAAGTCTGGTTCAAATCCAACACACTGTTTTTAATCCCAATATTACTGAGCCAACAGTTGGACACTTCACTACTCCTTCTAGTAGTTCTACTCATTCCTAACCTACCTACATTACCTAGTTCCTTGACCTCCGGGTTGTTGGGGGGACAAGGTAGCAGTGAAGATGGACATCTGTCTCCAGACTCATTCCTTGAAGATGTCCGTCCACCGTTGTCGAGGAAGACCTCGACTTCAGTCACCCTTGTGGGTGCAGGCGTGGCTCATCCGTTACATGAACATAAAAGAACAAAGTCTTGGCCATTCTGAGGCTACTTCAGCTAAAAAATCGAACTCTTTTCTTACAATAGCCTAATTATACGAATTTCCAGTTATAAGATGTAAAAACTGTTCAATCTGTATTTTGGTAAGGCTTGAGAAAAAAAATGTTTGCGATTAGGGTTCCAGTGAAATTAGGGATACTCTTTTTCAAGAAAGTACAGCAAGACAAATGTTGGATTCTGTTTGAATTTTCATCACTCAAAAAGTCATTGAAAGTTGTATGTACCTTGCTTGTAATCAACAACAAAAAAGTCTAGGGTTGACAGGTTTTTGCTGGGGTTGGTCGGCTAACCGGAAACACAATTGTTTTCCTCGGCCTAGGAGAACGCACCCCAATAGCAAGAGGGTGCAGTAAACCTGTTTACCCTAGTTTAGAAAAAAATCATATTCAATTGATTGAAAGATTGTAATTGCCTTTCTGAGTACATTAACATTTATTTCTTTTATTTTGATTATCGTTGTCTTTTGGGGCATTGTAGGATTGTATGGGAAGCTTTTTCTTCCAATTTGTCCAAAAGAAGTACTAGTAATGACGCCCGTTTGTTTGTGGATTCAATAGTGGCATTGACCAGCACATTATTCTGATGTACTAAGTCAGGATGATTACCTACAATGATTACAAGTTCCTCAGTTGCATTATGATTACCTTTAGAATCAATAACATCAAGGGAAGATCACTTGAAAGTTCCTCTGTGTTGGTAGAAGTCAATCAAAGTTTAACTGTAATTGCCAACACAAAAACAGAAGCAGTCACAGGATTGCTCATTCTTTGACAAAGACCGGAGCTGACCAGTCGAAAAGTCGAAAAGTCCAATTTTTGTGTTTGCAATTACAGTTAAACTTTGATTCAGAATCAAGGCAAGATTGTGATACATTGTAAGATATATACACTGGAAACTGTACAGTACATACAGCAACTTTGAATATTGTGTACATTTACCTACATGTAATATGCTCTAGTCTAAGACATCACTTGTATGTCTGGAATGATAAAGCCTTCACAGATGTAAGTCTTGATAAAGCAATAAACAGTTCCTTTGAACCACTTAATATTTGTTTCCTTTCTTGTTTTTGTGCTCGTGATAAGCTTGTATCTTAATGAGCTGCTGTATCTATATATTAAGCAGATGGCAGTTTCCCATATCTACAGTATATATTGAACACAGGAACAGGAGAAGATAATAGCTACTACCTGTGTGCACTACAGTCATGTTTACTTTTTTTATCTCCCTTCCTACGTATACAGAGTTCACAGAGCTGCATGTGAAGAAGCCGACCTTGCAGGTCAGACTTAGTGTTACATGTACTTATTTGTCTTCCGGTCACAATTCCGGTTTTTGAATATGTCATTTATTAGTCACGACAGTGTACCTAATATAAAACCACATCTTTTGAACTTCCTCTGAAGCTACAATGTCTTTTTCCTTGGTTATCAGACATAATAGATAAAACTTCCTCAGAATCAGTAAGAATCAAGGTGAAAACGGAGGGATCGACCAGGGAGGAAAACTTGGATCTGACTATATTTGTATAGCCAGGGCACATTAAAAAATGCCATTACAGACGATATGTAACCCCCTGGATGAATAAAAATAAACCAACAAACAAGTACAAACAATCTCCCTACATGTATAACCTTGCTGAAACTATTTGGCACCAAGGGCACAGACTTATTCCTCTCATTTCCTCTATTTTCATGTTGATCTTCTAGTTCAGTATTATTTCTGAAGATCCAAAAACCAATGAATTGAATTAGTGCAGCATAAAAAGTCGCAAAGTAGCCTAGAAATATGCAATGTGTAGAATAGAATGTGTAGAATAGAATGATATTTAGAATAGTTCCGTTTAGTTATCAAATGAATGTAGATTTTATTTGATATGATAAATTAGTAATTAGAATGGTAGAAAAATTGTACATGTAAATTATGCTATCTGTACATTGCCATACATTGTTTTTAAAAGATAGTATAAGTTAGTTATACTGTATTGTATTTTTTTTATGTAGTCTCTGTATGTTGTATGATATGGGCCAGGTGCCTGAATTAAAGTTGAAATGAAATGAAATGTCACCGATGCAATTGTTGTGCAATAAAATCATTCATTCATTCATTCATAAAAGGAAGGTTTGCATGTATCTGTCTGTCCAGAAAGTCCAGAACGAGGCAGACATCAACTCCCCGATGCACTCCATGCTGCTCCCGCCCAGGAAGGACCTGGACTTCACCGAGGCACTCTGGGAAAAACTACTAGGTAGGCTATGTTTCCGTCTTAGTCCAAACTTCATTGTGAAAGAAGTAGTGTTATGTACATTGTATGCCTAGTGTGAGATGGCTGAAACAGCCATTGCTTTCCACTGTACCTTTGAGTACCTTTTACTATCTCTAAAAACATTATACATGATTGACCTTTATTTCACAGTCTGCTATTTGACCTGTCCAAAATTGTCAACATGGGGTTCTCAAAAAAAGCAGGAGTACATTGTGTGTAATGGCCAAAACCTTAGGATACATTTCTAACAAGGCTTTGAATTTGTAATCTCTGAATATGTGTAAATGCATAAAGTGCATTTCTACATGTTGTTGTGATATTTTGATTGTCCCCCCGCCTTGTATTTTTCATACCTGCAGGCTGAAGTGGGTACCAGGAGTTGGTGATTCATTGGTTGGTTGGTTGGTTGATTGATTGATTGATTGATTGATTGATTGGTCCATTCCTGCAGGCTGCAGTGGGTACCAGGAGTTGGTGGACTGTCTGCAGCTGGTGTGTGCAGCTCTGCAGCAGGGAAAGATCCAGCCTATGGTAAGGGGGTGAAAGTTTTTGTTTGTTTAGCATAACAGTGTTAAACCACCTTTAAGATAAGCGTACGTAGCACACCAGTTTTGTTAAGTACAAGCTGCATAAGACACTAACTGTAAGGTTTGATCCACTCACACTGTTGAGAATAAGTGGTGGGTCCTTTAACATGCTTGAGGTGTGGCTCTCCTCAAACATGGGACCTCTGGCTCTACATCCCATCCCAGTGGACGTCACTAACCATGTTCTCTTTTTCACCTTAGAAGAGGAAAATTGTGCCTGACATTCTGATGCAAAGATAAAGGTTAAGAGGGCTCTGTGATGAAACAGTTAACAGTATCCTCATTTATATTAGATTTATGACTTATGTATGACAAAAAGTTACAGATTACATCATTAAAGTCCTGATAAATCCATAGACTTGTTGATGTGTTTGTTTGTTTGTTTGTGTTGACCAGGTTCACCGTAGCAACCAGAGCGAGCTGGCGTGCCTGGTGCGGGAGTCGTTCAAGGGCACGATGCGCGCGCCCGAGCTGGACGGGTCGCTGCCAGTCCGACTGCTGGCCGAGATCGGGGTGGAGAAAATGAAGAGGGACTACACACACTTCTTCATAGGTAAACCAGAGAAAAGGAGAAATATTGATTGATTGATTGATTGATTGGTTGGTTGGTTGGTTGGTCAATTGATTGATTGTGGAGACGGGTGGAGAAAATGAAGCCTGACTACACACACTTCTTCATCGGTAAACTAGAGAAAAAGGAGAAATATTGATTAGTTCATTGATTGATTGACTGACGGCAGAGATAGTTGTGGAGAAAATGAAGGGACTTTTTGACACACACTTCTTCATCGGTAACTAGAAAAGTTAGAAGAAAAGGAAGAAAGCTGACAAGTACATGAAGACAAAGTTATGGAACTAAGGATAGGAAGAAAAAAGAAACTGAGATTGAGTCTCACCAGTCCTTTACCGGTACTTGGTTCTCACTTCAAGAATTAGCTCAAGATGAAAACAGGTCCTGCGGGAAAACTTGAATTTGACTAATGTTTAACGTTATAGTGTATTCAAGGTAAGGTGAAGTGAAGACATGGTGATTAATTTTTACATACAACTGTACTATTATTAGATTCTGGTGATGATGATCCACTGTGTTCTGCGGCTCAGAGGTTATTAGATTCTGGCACAAAGAATATTCAAAACATGATTCAGGACTTATAGTTTGAAAATTGTCGACCATCTTTTTTTTCTCGTCCCCAGCTGAGGAGCTGACGACCTTGAGCCAGCTCTCGGCCTACCTGAAGACGGACGCAAGTCTGGAGGACGACCTTGCCTTGCTGCACAAACTCCACGTCATCTTAGAGATGGTGGCAGCCTGTAAGGCGTTCCTCGACCTTCCTCACGAGAACCTCAGGACACTGTTAGGGTGAGGACCAAGGGGGAGGGGGGTGACCTTGAGGCAGTACATGCTGTAAAACCGTTAGGGCGTGAAGGTCAACCTAGCCTCACAATAGGGCACAACTCAAGAAAGTAAACCAGAAGAAATTGAACTCTTTGGAATTGAGACCTTACCATAGAAACAAGTCTGTAACATACTTTCATTGATGATTGATGATGATAGCTACATTTATGTTATACTTATAGACCATTCTGTGATGACCATATATGGTGTAACCTTACCCTGCTGTGAACCATGTGATGTCATATTTCCCCACACAGGATGGCCCTCCAGCACTACGGCAACCATCCCCATGACGATGGCCACACCTTCCAGCTGCCCCTCAGTGCAGGCGCCTGTGTGAAGAGAGTCTACGAAAGGTACCTGGAACTCTTGTCTAGCCTCCCTTCTCTTCCTCCCTCCGTCCTACAGTCAGCCTTCTTTCAGTCCCTCCACTCTGCTTTTTGCTGTCCTCCATCTTAGCTTTTTCCTTCCTTCTGTCCATCCTAAGTTCTCTTGACTCTTTACTGCATTCTCTTTTCCCTACATCCAGATTCCACTCATTCATCTTACCATTCACTTCATTCACTCCCTCACTTTTCATCATTCCTTTCGATCCTCATGTGTTCTTACGTCCAGTCCTATTCACTGGGTTCTTCTGTTGTTTTTTTCTTAAGCCCAACATTGACATGCAGAAGGCTTATTAGGATTTGTCACTCTGTTTTGAGGTATCAAAGAGCGATTCTCGATTTATCCAAAAACATCTTGTCGCAAATCTTGACTGTCTCTATTTCTGTTACTTCATTCATTAACTAAATATCTAAGAGCCTGAAGCTGTAGTGTCTTCAGAAGGTATGAGGAAAGATGGACACTTCTAACTTTATTTGTTTGTTTGTTTGTTTATTTGTTTGTTTGTGCAGAAGCCAGGCTGCGATGTGGCGGTTGGAGCAGATGTCGGGAGGGAAGGAGGACCAGGTGACGTCCGTGAGTCAGATCAGCACGCGTCCGTTGTACGAACACGCCGTCTGCGCTCTGGGAGGTGGGCAGCACAACTTTTGTACTTCAGTTTTACTTGATGACTGTAAATGCAGATTCTGACATGTTTGCGGGGATCTAATTTTGCGGTAGGGAGAAAATGAAGTGTTTGCGGTGGTTTTCAGTTCACGTTTGAGACAATAGTAGTCACACAATGAAACGGCTTTTCGCGGTGGTTTTATGTTCCCGGTAAAGAGTTCACCGCAAAAACTGCAAAAAATTAATCCACCGCAAACATTTCTGCATTTACTTGAAAATGGAGGAATTATTTTTAGTGCGCCTGTCTGTATGTCTGTCTGAGTTCGTGTTTCTAGGTATTTTTAAGAAGCTCTGGATGAATTGTTATGATGTTTGGTATTTGGGTAGGTCTGAACCTGAATTGATCAAAGGCTACCCTACAATCATTACTAACGTCACACTTCTGTTCAGGTCACTTCGTTTACTTCTTCTAGAAACATTCTAACCTTCATCAACATTTCTTGTTTTGTCTTCTCATGTTAGGTGTGTCATGTTCAGTTGCATTTGAATTTTGATTTCTCAGAAGTCTAATTGTTGTTTGAACTCCCTGTCCCAGACATGACCTTAGGTGACCCCATGACAGACACCCAGCCTTACTTCCTGACCACAGTACAGCAGAGCAGGGTCCACTTCACCTGAACACCCCCATACCAGGAATGGAACAGGCCCGGCTCATGCAGCAGTTAATGATGTTTTTGGACCATACTATTGTCAAAGGGGGGGCATTCACTATTCCACATAGTAATACCTTTGTTTATCAACTTTCATGAAATACAATAGAAATGATATTAGCAAAAAAATATATTTCTTCCTAGTATATGTTTTAGTGATATGTTTTTAAGTGATACAGCATATTTTCAATCATGACAAATAGATTGCTTCTGTATGTAAAGTAACACCATCTACGATTATTGTTTTCAACTTGGAAAAGTTGAAAACTCAAATGGAATATGAATATATGATATTACCACCAAGCTGAGTTACTGATACAGTTATGGTACATGTATTTAGATATGAACTTTGCATGCTAGCATATTTGAAGATACAATGTCTTTAGGGAATCTAACAGATATATACTCTGTATCTATCAACTTTTTGTAACAGCAAATGTAAAATAAAGTCAATATGTAATAGAATAGAAGTAATTTGGTATTTATATTACTAGTCAAACTGTTTGTTGAAATGTACATATTCCAGTATTAAAATGGAATTGCAGCTGTATTTTGTTGTTCTTATTTTCATGTTTGGACAAAAAATTAATGCTGGTTTGAAGATTAACATGAAAACAGAGTCTGAGGGAAAGTCTGTACCTTGGTACAGTCACAGTTTTAGGGAGTGAATATAGTCAGATTCAAGTTTTCCTCCTTTTATCTAAGAGCTAAAGAATTCTTGTTGCTTAACCAAGTTTATCTTGAAAGCAGTCACTGATTACAAACCTTTCTCAATGGTCACAAATCCATTTTAAATTAATTTAAGACTTCGCAATTCTGACTCAGGTATTTATCAAAGTTGGTCAGGACATGTACATGTATTTGATTTTAAGTTAGGATTAATTTCGCCAAGGATATTATAATGTCCTTGATTTCACTTTATTTCCAATGTTGACTTTTGAAATGTAACAGATAGAAATGTAGAAAATCTCTCTTAGTAAAACATTTATAATGTTCGCAATTAAGAAGAGCCATTCACTAGTTGGGCAACCCTGGCACCTACATACAATACTGGACAAAACCCCACAAGGGGCATAGCGTCCAGGGTGAAAGGGTCTTAACCGTCAGTGGCTGGTGGTGGTGGTGCATGAAAACAAGAAATGAACGAACAAAAATATCAGTGATTCTATACAATGGCACACCGGGTGAAGACCAGACATGTAAGAATGTATTTCATGCCAAACCAATAGATAAATAAGGTTTGCAAATGTTTGAAAATTAGTTCATGTACAAAATTCTGAATCTTCTTCTCTTGTACTGCCAAGCCCAAATAAATTGGATCAATGGAATCTGGATGAATATTTGGTTTGAAATTATATTTTCTGGCTTCATTTTGACGATTTGGTTGGTATCTTGTGGGCAAATTTTAGAACATTGCCGTAATTTAGGCAGTCAGCTAGCTGTAAATATAAAACCGGTCGCTGGATGTCCCCACTGTCATGCTG